>NC_084830.1:110254949-110557190 GCF_033115175.1 Lepus europaeus | reverse complement strand
GACTGACTGTGTTCATTGGTTTGCCACCATTCCAGTTTAAAATGAATAGAGACAGGTCTAGAATAGGCATGACAAAGATCTGGCCCACATACTGCCTCTCCAGCGTCTGGTGCCCATGGCAGGCATCACTAATTGATCATGATACTCTTTTTCCACTGAGTCTGGACAGGGCTTCTTACCATCCTGCTGCAGGCAATTGCTTACAAGCTTTATAGCTGCAGTACAAAATAGCATCTATTTGCATGTTCCAAAGCAGTGCTTCTGAAACTTCAGCACATGTAGAAGTCATCCAAAGGTCTTTTAAAGTACAGATGCTGACTCCAGAGGTCATAAGTAGGGAGTGAGATTTGCCCTTTCTACATGTTATCAGATGGAGCTGATGTGGCTGGCCACCTTTGAGTAGCAAGTCAAGCATGAAAGAATTCTGAGCTGAGAGTTAAGAGACCTACATTCAGAACCCTGCTATATTCTTAGAAGCTGGTGACCTTCAGCATGTTGCCTGGCTTCTCTGATCTCCCCAGGGACTATTTAGGTTAACAGTGCCATTCACTGTAATTGGAGAGATTAAATGAGACTTTGGAAGATTTGCTCTGCAAACGATTGACGACTGTGACTTCATTAGATGGTATAATTCATAGTGATAATACAGCAATGGTAACAATGATGAAAGTCCACTAACCGACTTGGTTATCAGGAACAGAGCCCTGGGATGAGGCTGCAAGGAAACAAATAGCTCCAATAAGGAAGGAGGTGACTGCTAACTGGTCATTAGGACCTAGCAATTTCATGTCATTCAACAAAAACATGGCCCTGGAACAGCTGGTGTGGGAAGTGACACCTGCTACACTTGGAACTACCCTTGTGACCCACAGACACTTTGTAAGTCCTTAACTCCAGGGATTCCAGACATCCAGTGCTTCACTGTCCAGCCTGTCTTGGATGAACACCCCAGGTTCAAGAATAAGCCAGTGCCTGACCAGATTATAAAGTAAGACTGGCAACCTGCTGGGGGCAGGAATGGGAAAGAATACCCAAAAGATTGTCATGCTAAGCTGGTGGCAGGTGCTGGTGCCTGTCTAGTTCTTTCTCTGTCTTAGCCTGTTTCCATTTTTCCTCTCGGGAGAAGAATCACTCTCAATTAGCAGGGCACTGCCCCTGACAAGGCTGAAGTCACAGATGGATGGGAGGGACAAGATGGGCTTGCAACTCAGCGAATCCTTAGTAAACATCAATGAGATTCACCGAATTGAATGCAGAGAGCTTGTCACCCGGGTTGATCCCAGAATGACCCCAAAGAAGCCACAGCCGGCATCCAGGCTGGAAAGGTAGTGACAGGCAGGGTGGGGAGCAAGGGAGCCCTGCCTGTGGTAAGCACATGCTCCCAAAGTGGCGTCTTTCCAGCACTGGTCAAAGTTGTACATGGACAATGGATGTGTTCAGACTGTGATGAAGGGACATTAGAGGAATCAGCTTGAAACCAGGTGACTGCAAGGTCATTGATGAGGCCATGAAGTGGGGAGTCTGTAATGCATGGGCTGCACCCCTCCCAGCTGTCCTGCTCACTCCCCGGCCCCAAGTCCAGGTACCCAACAGAGCACCTCATGTGTCTTAGAATAAATCATCCCATCTAGGTGGGCAGCCTCACACCAGTGCTGTGGCTGAGCAGGTGTAACTTCAGTTGGACCTCAGCCTCCTCCCAGTCTCTGTCAGACACCCATGGGTGAAGCACAACTAGAGGGCAAGGTGCCCTCCCCAGGGGTTCAGGAACAGTGATTTGGGGGGATGGCTGGATACCCGAAGAAACCCTTGGAGGTCTTAGGCTTAGAAATCCTGGGATGTTAGGCTCAGGCAGCAGGAATTGACAGCCCAGTCCACGCTGCGTGTATTAGTACTACAATTCCAGCTACCTAGATCCCCCAGAGTGGCTATGTTCTCATGAGGGCCTAGGACCAGCCCACCTGCTAAAGCTCCTAGCTATACAGTTTATGTAAGTCTCAATTTTGGGAGACTCAGAACACAGGTGTTGATTTTAAATGCTACCTCCAGGCCCCGGCCAGATCTGAAGTTCACTGTAACGAGCCTCCCTGGACAGTGCAGCGTCAGCTTAGGGGTCAGTAGCTGAGCATGGCTCCCAGAGTCTCAGTCTCTGCCTGTCTTTCAGCTTTTACAAATCCAACTACGTGCAAAGGTTCCACTACTCCCGGCCCGTGCGCAGGGGGACTGTAGACCCCGAGAACGAGTTTGCTGTGAGTATCACCCTCCCCTTGGACATTCTCCTGAGCCAGCTATGGCCGCCGGGGCATGCATCCACCAACTTCAGAAAGGGAGGGACAGGGTGTCCCTAGCATAAAGACTCCAGTGTGGGTGTGTGCGTCCCATATGGGAGTGCCTGGATGAAAGTCCCAGCTCCGCTCTCAATTTCAGCTTCCTGTTAATAGACCCATGGGAGGCAGCGTTGAGGCCTCAAGTAGTTGAGTCCCTGCCATGTACATGGGAGATGTGGATTGAGTTGTAGGCACCTTTGCCCTGGCTCAGCCCTGGCTATTTTGAACATTTGGGCAATGAGACAGTGATTGGGAAATTTCTCTCTCTCTCTCAAATAAATGGGTATTTTTTTTAAAAAAAATGGGAGGGTCTTGACCCAAGTTCAAAGAAAATAAAACTAATTTCCCAACATCAGGTGACACCCATTCCCCTGTCTCTTCTGTGGGGTTGATTTTCTCATTGAGCCTTTCCCCTTCAACCGTGCCCTGTGTCAGAAGGACCCTTTCAGCCACAAGACATTCTGGCATTTCTAGGGAGCTAAGGAGGGATGTTGCTGAAAGGGGAGACCCTCAAGCATTAGAGGAAACACCACGAAAAACCATGGTGACTCAGTCACCGCTGGGTCTGGTGCATGATTTCCTACTGAGGCTCATCTTCTGCACCCACGGGCCACGGCTGCAATGAGCAAGGGATTCCAAGACCCCCAGCTCTTGGCCTCCAGCTGTGGTTCTTAGTATTTTGGAGTCAGTTCCCCTTCGGGAATCTAATGAATGCTGTAGACCTCCCCCCTAGAAAGCACAGTCATGCTCAATATTGCCTAAAAACTCAGATAAAACTTAATAAAGCGAGGTCAACAGTTAACTTGGCCCAAGGCCAAGGAGGGCTTATCTTCGTGATGGGAAGGAATTCTCAAGGGCGATGTACCAGTGTGTTTCTGGGTCTTGGTTGGAAGCCTGGCTTCTCCTGCAGCCGGGTTTCCTAACTGTGTTGCTTTCCTGCCCTCGCCACCTGCAGTCGATGTGGATTGAGAGAACCTCCTTCGTGACCGCGTACAAGCTGCCAGGGATCCTGCGCTGGTTCGAGGTGGTCCACATGTCCCAGGTGGGTCTGACCCTCTCCTCCTCTGGTGGGCAGGCACGGCCCACCTCAAGAGCTGTGCCAGCCTCTAACTTTCAAAAGGGGATGCGTTTTGTCGGAAACTACAGTGGGAAGGAGTCCCAGAATTTCAGTGCAGCATCCGCAGTAGCTGCTTTCGTTTTTTTAAAGCATCAGATCATGTCCCACCCCACCCCATGAATGGAACTTTCCATAGACTCTGGTAATAAAGCTGATGCAAGGGGAGTTTCTGTTTTGGGAGTGGTTGGCAGAGGGTCTAGCACTCCATCCACTCAGTCACCCCCTCACACTCTTCCCATCATTGCAGACCCTTGGGGCACCTCTGCAGAACCCCAGTATGAGCCCACTTTATAGTTGGATAAACTGAGGCTCAGAGAAGGAAAGTCACACGAAGCCAGACTTTCCCAAGACATGGGAGAAGGGCTAGCCAGGTAGGGAGGAGATAGAATGAATGGGGACGTATCAGAATGTGCTATTCATTTATTTGTTCAACAATATTTTATGTGTACTGTTCTGAGACCTGAAGATTCTGCAAGAGAGCTTACATTCTAGCTGGGAAAACAAACTAAAAAAATCAAAGTAAATCTATCATGTGTTGGAAGGTGGTGACTATTATGGAGGAAAGATACAACATAAAGAGGACAGAGGAGGGGTAGCTGTTCTAAATAGGAGGGTCAAAGAAACTCCTTGCTAAAATGGCTTTTGAGGAAAAGCCTGGAGCAGGTGAGAAGGTGCTCCATAAATATATTGAATAAAGGGGCATCCCAGCAAAGGGAGCAGCAAGTGCAAGGGCCCTGGGGCCAGATCGTGCTTGTCCCCTGGAGAGGACAAGTGAGTGGCATGCAATAGTAGTCTGATACCAGATCATAAGGGACCTTATAGACCCCAATAGGAGCCTGGGCTTTCCCGTGGAAGAGACAAAGCTGTGAGCAGAGGAGGGACATGGGCTGACCAACATTGTTGAGCTACTCTATTATCAGCCCTGAAACCACCCCACTCCAGCCCTCAGTGCCCCCTTCATTCCCAGTGAACCCAACCCCCCCCCATCCTAGACCTTGGGAAAAATAGAATGGTGATGCCAAAGACCAGTGCAGTAGTATTTCCCTCCTGCTGTAAGTTGAATGTTTGAAAACGTAGAGTCATGTGCTGGCTAAGTGGCAGGTCTCGGCAGGCCTGCGTGGCCTGGGCCCTGTGGGGTTCTCATCCCTGAGTCTTCCTGGTTTTCCACCAGCTGCTCAGTTTTGCACATGGGGGAACAGAGGCCTATAGATGGGACTTGACCCACAAAAGCAAACAACGGCAGAAGTCAGAGGTAACAATGATGCCCGTCCTGCGCAGCTGCCGGGCTCCTGTGTGGACATCAGAAGGCGATCGTGAGAAATGTGAAACCCCTGCCTAGTACCTGAGGCTGTGGTCGCCTCCTCGCCCTCACACCACCGTGCACATACCCAGACAGTTCCACATTTGTCCCATAGCGCTTTTCCCTAATAATTAATTTTCCTTTCATACCAAGTCTGTCGGGCTCTTATCCCTGTGTTGCCGATGAAGAAGGTGAGGCTCAGCCTAGGAGAGAGAGCAGAGACGAGAGAGCTTGACGAGGTCCCAATAGCTAGTTGCAGGCAAGTTTGCTAACAGACAGTGAGCCACACTGCGGGGAGGAGCCCGTCTTTGGACACAGGACCGCCCAGTTCTCCCTCCAGCTCCCTCACCATCTGCCCTCTGGCAAAGTGACTTAAGCTGGCATTGGGGGAATTAAATGTGAGTGTGTGTGTGATGTGCCCAGCCTGGGCTGGCACACAGGGAGCAAGCAATAAATGTGGCTGCCTCCCTGATCACGGCCCTGACTTTTATTTCTGTTACTGCCTCCTGACATCCAGGCCTCCCACCGAATACGTAACCGCCATAACTGTGCTCTGAGAAGTCTGTATTTGGTCTACACCATGCCTGTAGGTGGGCAACCAAGGTTATTTTCATTCTCTGTTCCCGGTGGCTATAATGAGGATAGAGATCAGGAAATCCAAAAATAGTTTCAAAACCAAGGAGGAAAGCCAATCAATAGGTCTTTCCGTTTTTAATGACTTGCTTAAAGCTGAAATCTCTCCAGTGCGGCAGGCTGCTGTTGAAATCCAGGTGTGTGCTGGGCTCAGTCCAAGCGGGAGTGCTGGATTTGCCTTAGAACTGGCTATACCTCAACACCATGGAAGGCTCCCGGCGGGGTGCATGTGTCCACCTGACCAGTCCTAGGCCGATGGGTCCAGCTTGTGAGGCTGTGGACCGCAGCCCCTGCCAGGCCTAAGCACGTTCCCTTCCAGTTCACACTGTGTGCGTGTGTGCGTGTGTGTGTGCACATGCACCCCCACATGTCATGTGTGCCAGCAAGAGAGTGACAATGACAGGGGCGGGGTGGGTCTGCCCCCAGGAACTTGTCACTGCAGACAGCAGCCATCTTGAAAAGTGAGCGAAGGAACGCGGGGAAAGGGGGCAGAGGAGGCTGGGACTTCATGGGGCTCTAAGGAGGCGAGTCAAAAAGAGAACCGAGGATGTGGGTAGAAAGGCGGGCTCTGCTCCTTGCGTGTGCTCAGCGGTTGCGAGAACCGGCAGGTGACACTTTTCTAAAGAACTCACCATGCATTAGGTATCACGTTTTCTCAACCACTGCCTAGTGATGAGGCAGGCATTGTAAAGACTTAGGGCCCCTTCCTCCATGAAGTTTCCTCAGATCCTGATTCCCCCTCCAGCCCCAACCCCATCCTGCCAGTGAGTCTCCTCCTGTTAGAACAACCGCTATGCTCTATCCTAACACCTAGGCCCATTAACATCTACCTGTAACTCTCTCCAGTGCGTTTTCTGATTGCCATCTCCCCAGAAAGGTTAGGAAACTTGCAGTAGGTCACCGCAGAGCTAAGAATCACATTGTTTTAATTTGTTTAGTTCAAGGGTCAGCAAACTATGGATGGCCTGGAGGCCAGATTCCACCTGGCACCTCCTCTGGTAAATAGTTTCGTTGGCATAACCGGGCTCATCCATTTACGTATTGCTGATGGCTGCTTTGCCCTGCAATAACCGAGGAGCAGAGCCACAGCACAGACCATCTGGCCCAGAAGTCTGAGATATTTACTACCTGGCCTGTGAACAGAAAGCGTCTGTGACCCTAGTTTGGTTTTTATCTCCAGATTGCATGCTGTCGTGAACTGCACTGTTTTGCCAGCTGGCATTTGATGGTGCTCTGTGTATGCTCTTTCTAAAAGGTGCATATCTGCTCCCAACTCATTGGAGGCGTCTTGGAGACAGGGAGCCCTGGGTCCAACAGCCACTCTCGGGTCCTGCCGTGTGCCAGGCTGAGCGATGACATCCAAGGCTGCCCTGTTCTTTCTGGCAAATAGCTCCCACCTAGTAACTACTCAACTGACGCCTGATGGGTTGACACGGAGTGCGTCTCGCCCTGGCAGGGAGAGGAGACATCTCCCTCCAAAGCACCCTCAGCCTCTGACACCCCAGCAAGTGCCTGGCACTTCCTGCCTCGGCCTCCCCAGAAAAGCCCCTCGCTCACTAACCAGGAAGTCGGCCCGTCTGTCTCCAGACAGCACGCAGCTCCCAGGAGCACACTCACTACAACCAGACCCCGCGACAACCCCACAGGGAGCGTCCCTGCAGCGGCGTTCCCACCCCAAGTGAAATCCATAGCGATAATCATGAGTCTGTAAAGTGACCTGCTGAGACCCTCTCCTCCGGGGGATGTTGTTCCCAACAGACCACGATCAGTCCCCTGGAGAATGCCATCGAAACCATGTCCACGGCCAACGAGAAGATCCTGATGATGATAAACCAGTACCAGAGCGACGAGAGCCTCCCCATCAACCCGCTCTCCATGCTCCTCAACGGCATCGTGGACCCTGCGGTCATGGGGGGCTTTGCCAAGTACGAGAAGGTGAGGGGTCCTGCTCTCCGGGCCCCGGGGTGGGGCAGCTGCAGCTGCATGCCACGGACCCTAATGTGGCTGTCCGTGCCACCTATGCCACGGACCCTACTGTGGCTGCCTGTGCCACCTACAGGGACGCAGCTTGGCTGGGCCTCCTGCGGCTCCCAGCTTTGACAGCCTCGTGTAAGCTGGGCTGCCATCTCCGTCCCACCCCTGATGTCACTCCTAGGGCAAGGGCAGGAAGGGGCGGGGTCCCAAGAGGACCCCCTGGGTAGATCCAGGCAGCTTTATTAAAGAAAGGCCCTGGGATGATGGTGAGACAGACCACACGGTACATGAACCACGCATCAAAGTACATATCCCATGGGTGGAAATGACACAATCTGTGGGAAGACACAAACCCCAGAATCTGTGAAACTATAGGCAGACTAGCTCCATTTCTAGGGGATCAGGGGAGGGGTGAGAAGCTACATATGCAAATCATATGGTCCCTTCAGAAAGCCCCACTCATCTGAGACCAGATTTCATGTTTGAGCTTCCTGGTGTCCATGGCAAAAAGTGAAAAGCCATCAGTTATATAAGTCGCAGTATCTGCTGGAGAAAAAACAAATACTAATTTCCCAAATAGGGAGGTAGCACTTTCACTGGCGTTGAAGTCCGATACAAAGTCCTTACTTGTTTTCAGCATGCAGACCCTGATGGAACAATAGACTCCTCATTCTATTAATTCTCATGATGAATGCCTTTGTTATCTTTCCTATGCCATTCATGCATGTAGCGCTACGAACAGAGCGCAGGCGTGTGGTTCATGGAGAGTATTTCCAGACACACAATCCCTCCTTCCAGCCATCCTCAGATACCCCACAGCATTCGTTGGTAACCCCTGGCCCACCTTGAGGACTGACATGATAGATCTGTCCGTATGTGTGCACAGTAAGGACCTGAGCCCTGGCAGGAGCTGGGGAGCTGCCAGGGTCACTGGCAGTGAGGGGAGGTGGAGACGAGCTGGACACGTCCCCCAGGTGCAGGCCCTTACTAAGTTCACTGCCTCAGAGCAACGTCCTCACCCCTGCAGGTGCACCTGAATCCCCTACAGGCTTCTTCACACCTAGGCCTCAGCCCCCCTTTCCCGGAAGCTTCTGATTGAGCAGGCCTGGGCTGGGGGTCAGAGAATTTGCATCTCTATTAAGTTCCTAGGTGGTTCTGGCCTGGTGGAGCCTCACATTGGGAACCACTTCCCTGGAGTTTGCATCCCCCTCCCAGTGGGTGCTGAGCTGAGCGCCCAGGAGGAGGAAACACTGTCGGTCCCCACAGGCCCAGACAGTGCACTAGCCGAACACCCGTGGCCTCATCCCTGCCCCTCTCAAACCAGATCTCCCAGCGCTCAAGAGATGGGTTGTGGGATCCATACCAAAGCAACAGGAAACAGCCCACTCCTGTCTGTGCTCCCCAGGCCTTCTTCACGGAGGAGTACACCAGGGACCACCCCGAGGACCAGGACAAGCTGAGCCACCTCAAGGACCTCATTGCATGGCAGGTAAGGCAGGGCGGGGCCATGGGCGGGACATCTGGCCCTTCTCCCTTCCCTGGTTCCTGCCTGCCTTGGCCTGATCCAACGGGCCCTTCCCTTGCCCCCCTCTTTCCGCCCCTCTTCTGACTCTCACACCTGCACAGGCTTATCTTGAAACAGAGATTTGGGGCATCTCGCCTTGGGAGTTGCACAGGTGCCTGACAGCAGTGCTGTGCTGGGTTTCGCTAAGACCGCTTCATCCGATTGATGTTGAACTCAGGAAATGGTTTTTCACAGTGGGACTGAGATGAAAACCAGGCACCCCCCTCACACACACACCCACCCACCACCACCTCCCCCACCCCCTACCAAGCACACACCAATCAAGTCACAGCAGATATGGGCCCCGCCCCACCCCCTCCTCCTCCTCCGGCTGACCCAGTTTGTTGCTGATAAGGCTCAGATGGATATCAGGTAGGGAAAGTCATGGAGGCCTTTGTCTACTTAGTTCTTAGTCAGAGGGTCTGGTCTCCCGCAGGCTGCTGCTCAGCACTCCAGATCCAGGCCCAGTGACACCTGCGCCTGCCTCCTCTCCCAGGAGCCCCCTTGTTCCCTTGCACTCTTTCCTCCTTTCCTTGCCTCGGTCTCTGCTCCCCCCCACCCAGTTCCATTCCTTTATTGCCCTTCCCCCCACCCCGCAGCTCACTGCTCTCAGGACTTCTCTTCCTCTTCCTCCCCCATCCTCTAGTCCTCTAGTCCTCCCTCTCCCTGCAGAACACAGCCTGCTAGATGGCTCAGGGAAGTTTGTAAAGGAGCAGGCCCTCCCTGCAGGCCTGCGCGGCCCCCTCCTCAGACACCTGCCTGCTTGGGGCTCTCTGCAGACCACCCGCACCGCAGACCCCAGAAGTGGACCCCAGGGGACAGAGCTGGAGAGGAGGCAGCAGCAGGCACAGGGCAGGAGCAGTCACTTGCAGCTGGCTGTCCTCCTCCCTCCCCCCTCCCTTCTTGCCAGTCACTGTGCAAAGAAAAGCCAGCCTTTGTGGAAGGGAGTTTTTGTTACTCTGGGGAAATCAGGGAATGAGAAGCATTGGGTGCAGCCTCTTTTCTTAAAATAAGGATTCCTAATTCAGGTCCTGCTCTGCCTCTGCCAATTTATGCAAAGTGGGGCTTTAAAAATGAAACACTCAGCGCCGCACAGACGCACTTTCCTGAATGCATTTCACGTGTCTGGAATTTTCTCTCCCTCTTTACCATGTACCACCTGTGAAACCCAAGTAATCCACAAGGTCTATAGGCTTCTGGGGTCACTGTGCCCTTTAATATTCAAATCACGATGCTGGCTGCTCTCTCACCACCCCCAGGGTGGGAAGCAGCGAAACCCGGCTTTGCTTGGTTCCCATCCACAGGTATCTGCAGGGTGCCACAGGTCACACAAATTCACTTAGCTGTTGGGGGTCACCCTCAACCCATGTTGCTGCCCTGGGCCTCTCTGTTGGGTACCTCTTCCCATCAAGGAACAGCACTGCACTCAAAAAAATGGACTTCAGCCTCATTGCACAAAGTTAATACCAGGTTGTGCCTTCTAAGAAAATTCAGAATCTTGTAATTGATTTCAGGGGTACTACAAGCAAAGAAGGGAGCCTTTGAAAACACCTTACCAGATCTTACTGCTTCTGAGAGTCCTTAGCTAGGTGCCTTTAGACAGCACCCCCTAGTGGCCATCTTCTCTTTAACGGCACCCTGGGTCCTGAGGCCATTGTGCTCAAGAGACCCATTTTAACCCCCAAAGGAGACCACCATGGCCCTTGTCTCTCCCACCCAGAGCACAGGCACACTAACTCTGGGAACCCGTGCTCAAAAAATACCACCCTGCTCACATTGGAGGCAGCCTTTTTACATAATTTTTTTTACATTTTTATTTGTCTATATATGAAAGAATGGAAGAGAGGAAGAGAGAGAGGGAGAAGGGAGGGAGGAAGAGAAAGAGAGAGAGAGAGAGAGAGAGAGAGAGAGAGAGAAACATCCTTCATCTGCCGATTCACTCCCAAAGAGCTCCCCAAGACCTGGGGCTGGGCCAGGCTGAAGTCAGGAGTCTGGAGCTCAATCTGGGTCTCCCAAATGGGTGTCAGGGACCCAAGAACATGGCCATCACCTGCTGCCTCCCAGGGTGCACCTTAGCAAGAAGCTAGAATGACAGCAATCCAGGTGTTCAGACATAGGCTGTGTCCCAAGTGGCAGCTTACCTACTGCACCAAACACCCACCCGAACCTCTTGACATTATTGTACACTACAAATTGGCTGCTCCTCACGCATTCTGTGCCACTCGTTCTTAGAACCTGTACTTACTGTGCTTGGTGCCAGGCAACAGAGATATGGTGCGGATGACAGTGGGCCTGCTCCCTGCTGCTTGAAGTTTAATTCTAGATTCCATCTTGGTATTGCACATCCAGACACACTTTGAATTTTCTCAAAACATGGGAACCTTAGGTTACAGACAGGAATGTCCTTATACTTCTGACGATCCCACACATGCTGAAACTTCCAGATACATTTTGTGTGCATGATCTCACAGATTCCAAGATTAGTAGCTTCTTAGTTTTTTCCCCTTGCAAAGGCTTCTTCTATATTAATTGTTATGGAAAGATATCTATAACACATTCTCTTAAACATTTTGCTGTGCAATATGGCATACAGAGATGTACACATAGAAGGTACACAGCTCACTGGGAGTGGGCATTTATCCTAGCAGTCGGGATGCCCAAGTCCCAGGTAGAAGTACCCTGGCTCAGTTCTGAACTCCTGCTCATGACTCCAGCTTCCTGTTAATGGGGACCTTGCCCATCCCTAACCAACGCTGGCATTTGGGGACTAAACCAGCAGGTGGGAACTCTGTCTCTCTCTTCATAGCTTTATGTAGTCCATTTAGCTAGATTGTATAACTATATCAGAATATATGCATTTATTTTTCTGCTAATGGAGGATTGGGTTGATTGCAGGTTGGGGGCTGTTCTGAACATCCTTGTACATGTCTTTCTGGTATACATAGGCACAGTCTTGGGATATAGCTAGGCAGAGGATTGCTTCGTTGTATGAAAATATTTAGCTTTGATAGATTCTGCCAAGCTTCAATCACCACAGGGTAGTTTTGCCTGTTCTTGACATTGTTATAAATTGCATCATGCGGTAGGTGCTATTGTGAGTCTGGCTTCTTTTGCTCAACATGACGCCTTTGACATCGATCTAAGTTGTTGTATATATATCAGAAGTTTGACTTCCTCGTTTCTAAGTGTCATCTGTTGCACAGATATACAATATACCAATAATATACCCGTGTATTTGTTCGTTCTCCTGCCTGTGGACACTTGGGTTGTCTTTAGCTTTCGTGTGTCATGAGTAGAGTTGCTATGAGCCTTTGTGTCCCTGTCGTTTGCTCCGCGTACTTGTGTGTCCAGTAGTGGGACTGCCGGCCCCCACACACGTAGCCTTACTGAACACAGGAAGAGTTTTCCGAAGTCACTGAACCCATTTCCGCATCAGCCAGCAGCTTCACAGAGTCTGGAGTGCTCCACGTTCTCACTAATACTTGATATGTGACTGCTAATTTTAGTCCTTCTGGTAGGATCTCAGTCTAGTTGTAATTCGCATTTCCTTCATGAGCAATGGTGTTAGCACTTTTCATTTTGGCTAATTGGCTAATGCTTTTGTGAAATACTTATTCAAATCTTATGTTAAATTACCCTTGTGTTATTGACTTATAGGTGTTTACATATTCTAGATATAAATCCTTTGTCAAATACATGTGTAGCACAAATCTTTCATGGTCTGTGGCTTGTCTGCTTACTTTTTTTTCTTTAATTGTAACATTTATTTTCCTTTTATTTGAAGGGCATATAGAGAAATACAGAGAGATAGGTAGAGAGATGTCTCTCATTTGCTAGTTCATTACCCAAATGCTTATAACAGCCAGGGCTGGGCCAGATTGAAGCCAGGAGCCCAGAACTCCATCCAGGTCTCCCAGTGGGTGGGGACTACTTAAACCATCATCTGCTGCTACCCTGGGTGCACATTAGAAGGAAGCTGGATTGGAAGCAGGGTAGTTGGGTCTTGAGCCCAGGCACTGCAGTATACTTAATAAATGAAAATAAAGATTCTTTTAAATGTTCTTTGTATATTAGCAGATGACATGATTTTATACAAAGTCGGACTTATTTTCCAATCTTACACCGTTTAGTTGTTTTCCTCACCTTGTTTGCACTGATGAGTAGAAGAGAACCCAGCATCAGGGAAATCAGTATTTCACAGAATGTGATCGTTTAGAGATCTTCCGTTCCATGCCTGGTTTCCTAGTTCATCATTAGAGGGGTTTTAGTTTTATCAGATGCTTTTTCTGTATCTATTCAGATGGTTATATTATTTTTCTCTTTTTTTCTGTTAACATAATAAATCATATCAGCTGATTTTAGAATAGTAAACCAAGCTTGTGTGAGGGTACTTCAAAAAGTTCACAAGAAAATGGAATTAAAAGATGTTTATTTTGGTGCAAAAAATGTTTACATACATGCATAGCTTTTTCACAGTACACATTTTCCGTGAGCTTTTTTTAAGGACTCCTCAAGTGAAATAAATACTTGGTCATTGTGTGTTATTAAGTGTTGCTGAATTCTCTTGAAAATGTGTTCTTTAGGATTTTTGTATCAACGCTCAAAAGAGCTACTAGCCTGTCATTTTCCTTTCTTATAATATCCTTGTTCAATGTTTATAACAGAGTTATCCTAGCCTTAAAAAGTAAGCTGGAGATTGCAAGTTTTGGAAAAGTTTGTATATAGTTGGTATTTATTTAGCCCCTAAAAGTTTGCTAGAATTTGTCAGTGAAGCCATACGAGCCAGGACTGCTTTAAAATATGCACCCAATTTCTTTAAGAGTATTCAGATTTTCTATTTCTTTTACGCCTTTTCAGTAAATTGTGTTTTTCTAGCAGTTTGTCCCTTGTATCTAGGTTTTAAATTTATTGACATAAACTTTTTTTATAAAGCTTCTTATGATATTTTATGTTTGTATTTCCCATAATGATACTTCTTTTTCAACCCTGATGTTGATAATTATTAATACAGCCCATGTTTTCACAATCAGTATTTTTTTTATCAGTGCTGTATCTTTTAAAAGACTCAACCATTGGCTTGGTTGGTGCCCTGTTGTGAGTGTGTCTTCTTTTTCATTCGTGTCTACTCTTATTTCTTCCTTTTGCTTTCTTTGGATTTCATTTGCTTTAAATGTCTTTGTACTTGATTTTATTAATAATTTCAGAGGGGTTTTTAATCAATTTTCTGTCTTTTCTAGTATGTAAAACAAAAGCTGTAAGTTTGTGTCTGTTTACAACTTTAACTAAATCTCACTGCTTTTTATATGTAGTATCATCCCTCATTCATTATCATCCCTGATTTTAGGCAAAATCCTTATATTTTCCCCATGGATGGAGGAGCTCTCGTTTATATATTAATTAAATTTTTTAAAAAAATAATATTTGGGGCCGGTGCTGTAGCTCACTAGGCTAATCCTCCGCCTGCGACGCCGGCACTCCAGGTTCTAGTCCATGTTGGGGAGCCAGATTCTGTCCCAGTCTCTTCCAGTCCAGCTCTCTGCTGTGGCCTGGGAAGGCAGTGGAAGATGGCCCAAGTGCTTAGGCCCCTGCATGTGCATGGGAGACTGGCTCCTGGCTTCAGATCGGCGCAGTGCGCAGGCCGTAACAGCCATTTGGGGAGTGAACCAACGGAAGGAAGACCTTACTCTCTGTCTCTCTCTCTCTCTCTCACTGTCTAACTCTGCCTGTCAAAAATAATAATAATAATAATATTTGGTTTGACTCAGTAGATTCTCTGTTTCTAGTAAGCTTTCTCATTCATTCCTTTGTTCTTTCCTTCCTCTTCCTTCTTGTCTTTTCTCTCAGAGTGGAGAATTTCCTCCAATGTCTGCTGATGCTTGGTAGACTTCTCAGCTAAGGGTGAGGCGAAGTGGAAATCTGTGCACTTGGGGCAGGGCCCTGACAGCTGAATGGCACAGCCCTGCGGTAACTGAATGGCCCACAGCATCTGTCTTGACACGAGACCATTCACTTTCCCCAGAGGCCAATCCTCCCATTGTTCCACAGGAGGACATTGCGGGTGCAGTGCTGCCACGCGTTTAGGGATCAGAAATGCGGATCTCACTATCCCCATGCAGGTTTTCCCTGCAGTCCCCTGTTTCCCTTCTGGCTCCTCATCTTCACCTCTATTGTGCCTGGTGCCTCTGGACCCAGAGCAGCTTATTCTAATCATACTAGAGGATCAACTTTCCCAGGGAAATGGGAACATAGGCACCCGGTGCTCGAACTGCTTCCGCTACAGAAATTGAACCCATCCCTCTGCACTCAGCCCCTCAACTCTCCCTATCCTTCTCCTGATACCTGGTGCCTCCAACCCCTGAGCTCCCCCTGGCTTCCCAGAGGCAGGACAGACTCCTCTATCACCATGTCCCTCCTCTGCTTTGAAAGGCCAGTTTCCATTTTCGACCCAACTTCCATCAGTGAGTCAGGATCACATGTATCTCTAAATTTCACACAAGATTTTACTTTCTGCTTCACCTGTTGTTCCAGGGAGACCCCCAGAGAAAGGTAGAAACGTCTATGTCACCATTATGGAAGTGTTACCTGTTTTCCCAAAATAATCCACACTTTATTCCTTTGCTTCCAGCGTTATGCTTCCCTGAGGCCACACGACTGACCTTCTCCCTTGGCATACCTGCCGTGTAAACAGTAGCCATTGATCTCCTCGGTGGATGAAGAAGACTTCAGCTAACCCACATCAGTCCTCCCCTGTTCCCTCGGCTACCCAAGCTTTTCACATCACTTTCTAAAAACTATTTCTCTGGTTAATTTTGTGATATTAACACACTCATGGCTTTCTTCAACAGCCATAGAACGTTAATTGGATCTCCATGTTGTAGGATGAGGCTGGAGCCACTCCTCCTTTTCCTCCTAACTCTTCCCTTCTGTCTCCCGGATTCCAACATTCCTTCTTCCACTTTGCATTTCCCAGAACATGTCAGGCCAAGCTCTAACTCAGAGCAAAGGAAGTTCCTGTCCTCTGGTCCCTGCACTCCATCCCTCAGTAAATTCTACAAGGAAGAGGTGTTCCCCCGGCATGGAGGATCTGATGGGGTGGGAGGACCCAGCCCTTCCCCAAGGTTGCAACTTCCTATCTCTCACAGCCGGGCCCTGAGTGCAGGTCTCTGCAGACCCTGGGGCTCTCGAGGATGAATTCTGCACAGGCAGACTTGACACCAGCCACCTTGGTGGGCTGGGTCATGGTCAGACTTCGGCTCGTCCTTTACCTTTTCTCTTTCTAGATCCCCTTCCTGGGAGCTGGGATTAAGATCCATGAGAAAAGGGTGTCTGAAAACCTGCGGCCCTTCCATGACCGGATGGAAGAATGTTTCAAGAACCTGAAAGTGAAGGTGGAGAAGGAATATGGTGTCAGAGAAATGGTACGGTGGTCCTGGGGCTGCAAGGGGGTGAAGTGGAGCAGGGAGTGGCAGAGAGCAACGGGGATGGAGCAAGAGGGGACCCAGCCAAGGCACCCATCTCCGAAGAGGAGGGGCAGGTGTCCAGCTTTGTTGGAGCTGATCCATGGGGACCTTCCTGTAAACTGGGTCTCTCAGGAGTCACAGCCTAATCAGCACCAGTCATAAATCAGGACTGTGTAAACACCAGTGACTCAGTGATACAAACTACATTTAGGAGGCACCTGCTATATGCCAGAGTTGATCTAAGCACTTGACATCAACTGGGTCATTTAATCCTCTTAAACAGATCTGCAGGGTAAGAGTGGTTTTTTTAACCCTCATATTTTTTTGGAGGTTTGGAGATGTCAAGTAACTTAGCAAAGGCTGCACAGCAGGTGAGTGAGGTCAGGATGTGTACCTGGCTCTGGCTCCAAAGCCACTGCCCTTGGCCACTAGATAAAGATGTCTGTATCTTCTTCCCCCCCAGAATGGAATCCTAAAAAGTCACAGCTGCACAGTCCCTTACACCATCTGTCCTAACCTTCTCACTTTACAGGTGGGAAAACTGAATTCTAGAAGAATCTAGAACTGAATTCAGGTCTCCTGTCTTTTGGTTCAAGGGCTTTTTCTATGACCCAAGTTTCCTCTTTTAACTCCCTTCATAAACCCCTGTAATGCAATTCCAATCTGCCCACCTGGACTCAGGTCAGATTTCACAGGTTAGACCACAGTTCTCCAAAGGCTCCCTCAACCAGATGCCACCCCAAGTTCCAGGGCTCCCAAGCCACCCACACTGCTGCCCAGCTGGTTACAAATTCAGAGTTTCCCTCTTCCCCCTCAGGTTTGATAATTCACTAGAGCGCCTCACAGAACCCAGGAAAGTACTGTGATTTCCCTGTAGGATACAAATTAGGACCAACCTGATGAAGACATGCCTATGGTGAGGCCTGGGGGGTCCCAGGCTACTATGTCCCAAGGGCACATCCTCCTGTGACACGCTGATGGATGAGAACCATCAGGGAAGGCCACCCCAGCCTGAGCACCCAGAGCTTTCATTGGGCTTTCATCACTCAGTCATGATTGGATCGCTGGCCACATGATTGTGTCAGTCTCCAGCTCCCACCCCCACACTGGCCGTTGAGCTGATACGGTGTGGCTTCAAACCCCAGCCCTATAATGACACAGTTGGTCTTTCTGGCATGGCCAGTCCACATCCCAAGCCACCTCATTAGCACCAAGTCAGAAAGACGTCACTACTCCATGCAACATTCCAAGGCCTTGGAGATGACCTCCCAGGAACCAAGGACACAGACCAGGCAGGTCCTTTATTCCGCATCAAGCCGCTGGCCTGAGCCAGGGCGAAGCTTTTGTGCAGGTGCCCTGCTCGGCCTCACCATGCCACCCTACCCAGGTGCAGAGCGAGGCAGCGGGGCAGCTGAGGCCGCACGACCCCGGCTCCATGGCTAACCGCGCTGTTCTCCCACCCGCAGCCCGACTTCGACGACAGGCGCGTGGGCCGCCCCAGGTCCATGCTGCGTTCCTACAGGCAGATGTCCATCATCTCTCTGGCTTCCATGAATTCTGACTGCAGCACCCCCAGCAAGGCCACCTCTGAGAGGTCAGCCCCTGTCCGCCAGGCAGCCGCCTGCTCCCCTTGCCTCCCCAGCCCAGCCCCTGAACAACCCCGCCTCCTCTGTCCTCCCCAGCAGCCTCCCTCCCACCTCCTCCTTGCCCCCATCAGGGGCCTCACTGAACCGGCGCCATTACTGTATGGGGCTCAGGCGGGCAGAGTGCGCTTTTCTGAGGACCGGGCAGGACTCACCTGCTGGCCTCAGGCCCAGGCGGTGACCTCCGCCAGCCAGCCAGAGCTCCTCACCAAGCTTGCATTCATCTGGAATCTTCTCACCTCTGATGGGGCCAGCTCCTCCCAGCAGGCTGGGCTGTCCCATCTCAGAGCTCCTTTGCACCCACCCACGCCTCTGCCGGGGTCCTCCAGCTGTACCCTGCCCAACTCCACTGCTCCAATTACAGACCCCATGAATAACCCAGCCCCTATCGCTTGCCAACCACACACTGATGGTTCCTCAAGCCTCATCGCACGGCCATTTTCAAGGTGGCTACATAAAAATCCCTGTTGACTATAAAAGGAAATAATGGCTTGGAAAATTTGAGTAATTTATCCAAACTCATTCAGCTAAAAAGTGACCGTGTCTGGATTTGAACCCAGATCCATAGTTTCAACCAATTTTATCTCCTCAATGCCAGTCTTTCTTGTTTATACGTCACTCTCCTTTCACTCTGTGTTTCGAAGGCTTGAGATTAGGCAGGTGGCACTCTGAATTTGCCACCAGGTAAAGGTCTATGCCTGACCCTGCTGTGATAGCTCAGTCAGCGTGCAGGTGCCCCCCGGCCCCTGGGGTCTCTGCAAAGCGGTTCCCACGGCCGTGCCTCTTGCCCTGCAGCTTCGACCTGGAACTGGCAGCACCCAGGACTCCCAGAGCGGAGCCGGAGGAGCCCATCTCGCCGGGAAGCACGCTGCCGGAGGTCAAGCTGCGGCGCTCCAGGAAGAGGTCGAAGAGGAGCAGCGTGGTGTTCGCGGACGAGAAGGCCGCGGCCGAGTCGGAACTGAAGCGGGTGAGCAGGTGGCCTCCCCGACCCGGCCAGGCGCAGGGGCCTGCGAGCCTCGCTTCCGCCGGGCAGCGAGACTTGCGGAGGCGGCATCCAGAGAGCAGGAAAGGTCCGGCCTGCGCTCGTGCCCGTGCAGTTGGCGCGCCCGGGACATCTCAGAGCTGGGGCTAGAACCCAGGCTGAGGGGCTCCAGAGCCTGTGAGTCCTTCCACCAGCACACCGGGCTGTGCCAGGCTGGGGACAAGCAGCCTGTCACCCATGGAACAGGAGGGCAGCCCGCCCAGGAGTGGGCCACGTGTCCTTACATCTGCCCTCTGTCCCCACACACAGGATGATTCTTCTGTTTTTTTCAGATTTATTTACTTATCTGAGAGAGCATCAAAGAGAGAGAGAGAGACACAGAGAGGGAGATCTCCCATCTGCTGGTTCACTCCCCAAATGGCCACGACAGCCCAGGCTAGGCCAGGCCAAAGCCAGGAGTCCTTAACTCCATCTGGGTCTCCCACATAGGTGTCAGGGGACCAAGTACTCGGGCCATCTTCCACTGCGCTGTGATGTGGAACGCGGGAGTCACAGGCATCAGCGTAACCTGCTGTGCCTCGGTGCCACCCGCCAGGGCAATTCTAGCCACTGACATGGGCGGCTCCACTGAGCCCCTGCCATGCACCAGGAGCCCAGGGAGGGGTGCAGACATGCAAAGCCCACCTCCCCGGCTTTGAGAGCTTCCGTCTTGTCCACCAATAACCACTTAAATAATGAGGCTTTGAGTCAGACAGCCCTGGCTTCAATCTCAGCTTTTCCCTGGGATAGAGAGTTTTGTAGGGAGTGTTCTGGGAGCCAGGAAGAGGAAGAGGGAGTAACTGTCCTGGCATGGGCCCGCTCAGGTGCTTCTGGGAAAGAAAGAAATTCCACAGACTTCCCAGGGGGATGTTTCTAGGGGGAAAAGGATAGAAATGTTTTCCATATTTTGTGGTTCTAAGGAGCACCATTCACAAAATAGTCTAAATTAATGCCCCCCCCCCCCACTGCCTGGCATTGTATACTATGCAACCTGTGCAACCGTGCATGGCCAGCTGGCAAGGAATAGCTAGATGAACTTGCAGCTGGGTCTACAGAACCCATGCCAAGCCTTTGTTCCCGACCTTTCAGGGCCTGTATCTGCCTCATGCTAAGCCTCCATGGTTTTGTGTGTGTGTGTGTGTGTGCATTCCTCCAGCTTTCCAGGAAGCACGAGTTCATGAGTGACACCAACCTCTCGGAGCACGCAGCTGTCCCACTCAGGGCGTCCATCCTCTCCCAGATGAGCTTTGCCAGCCAGTCCATGCCCACCATCCCAGGTATGTACCTGCCCCCACCAGCATGGGGGAGTGCAGGCCACCAGCCTGGCAGGTGGAGAATGGGGGGGGGGACCATGCCATGGAGCAGAGTGGGCTGAACATCCTGGGCACCCCGGGCTCCGCTCACAAGCCCTGCCTTCCATCTCTCTCACATCTACACACGCCTGGTGCAGCCATGGCCCTGCAGTCTCTGTTAGCCAGGCCTGCCCCAAGCCAGAAGTCTGTCCTTGGTATGCCCCGAAGGCCAGTGGCTCCTTTGCAGACTTGGAAGAGTTCTGGGATGAACAGAAATTGCTGCCCTGGCTTCAGCTGTGGAGGGTCTGGTGTGGAGATGTTGCCCATTTCCCTCCCCTGCACACTGCTGGTCCAGTGACGAGGCTCCTGGTACACAGGGGGACCTGGAGTCCTAACAGGGGCCCCACACCCCCGGGAGCACAACCCGCCCCCCCAGTATGCAGCCAGTTCTCAGGGACCACTGCTCCAAGTGCCAAGAGCCAGGCAGACAAGAACAAGACGGAGCTGGTGCTGCCCCCGTGGAAGTGGGCAGCTCGCTCACTGCAGCGACAGCTGTCGCAGCCGAGCGCTGGCCGGGGTCAGGCCCTGCCCTGATTGCCACCCCTTCATTATTCCACTCGTGCCGCAGCCCACTCCTATGGAGTAGATAGTGTCATTTGCCCATTGTGTGGATGGGGAAACGGAGGCACCGGGGATGTCAGGCTCCTGCTTGTCACCAGCTGGTGCAGAAGCTGGCCCCTAAGCACTGCCGAGCGGCACCTCGCAGGCAGCTCCTCCACGCAGCCTCGGCTGTAGCGTCTGAGTGAGCACAAACCGTGTCCTCCTCATTGATGGTCTCGTGGCCATGGACCTCTGCACGCCTGCTGCTGGTTTTTAGTTTTGCTTCAAGTATTTATTTTATTTTATTTATTTGAAAGTAAAAATTACAAAGAGGTGGGGGGTAGGCAGAGAGAGAGAGAGAATCTTTATCCAGTGGTTCACTCCCCAGATAGCCGCAACAGCCAGGGCTGGGCTGGGCCATCTTCTGCTGCTTTTCTCAGGCCATTAGCAGGTAGCCAGGTAGGAAGTGGAGCAGTTGGGACTCGAACCTAACACTCATATGGGATGCTGGTATTGCAAGCAGCGGCTTTACCCACTCGGCCACAGCCCCAACCCCTTTCTGCTGTTTTACCAACAAGAGGTCGCTGGGTTTTCAGGTCTCTCTGGCTCCAGGCTGGGTCTGTGAGCAGGAGGCAAGCCCCACCCCTGCCCCAGGTGATGCAGGATCATGTCCACTGCCTTGGGGGAAGTGAGAATAGCAGGTTGTTGGTCTTGGGTGGTATAGAAAGAGTGAGCTCACATCGTCTCCCCCTCCCTTGGAGCCCCCAAGGGAGCCAGGGCCTGAGTGGCAAGGGAGCCTCCCCCGCCTCAGCCCTCGTGTTTCCAGCCCAGGTGCTCTGGGACAGGGCTTGGACCACATGCCAGGAGGCAGAGCCACTGTCGGTGGGGTTTGGCAGGCCTCACCCCAGAGGACAGCTTCAACTCCCCCTGGCACGGCAGCAAACAGGCCTGGCACCTCTGCTGGGCATACACAATATGTGATGCAGAGGCTGGCTCTGCCCCCTGCCCGCCTCCCATCCACCTCCCCCTAGTCACCCTGCATCCCGTGGGCACTGCCTCTTCCCTGCCCACTCACGTCCTGCTCTCCCCTCTCCTCCCAGCCCTCACGCTGTCAGTGGCAGGAGTGCAGGGGGTGGATGAAGCCAACACATCACCGCGCCTCAGCCAGACCTTCCTGCATCTCTCAGATGGTGACAAGAAGACGCTCAAACGGAAGAAAGTCAATCAATTCTTCAAGACAATGGTGAGGACCCAGACGGGAGGAAGGGAAGGAGGATGTGGGGAGGGGAAAAAGGAAGAGAACAGAAAATGAGGACGTGAGTGCGGGTGTGCACTATATGCATGTGTGCATTATGTTTGCGTGTGCAAGTGCATAGTGTACACGTGTGCATGTGCTCTGTGTGTGTGTGCAAGTGCATTTTGTACTCTACATGTACCATGTGCATGCACCTTATTCACTGTATGTGTGCAAGTGTGTGCACAGTGTACACTGTACTGTGCATGTGTGTACACATGCATTGTGTACACTGTGTACCTGTGTGTGTGTGCACCGTATGCTTGGCTGTACATGTGTGTGCATACATGATCATTCCCAGGGAAGCATTACCAGGGAGGCTTAAGGACAGGGACATTGTCCAGAAATGTCCAGAATGTACTGAGGCCCCTCAAGCCAGGACTGTCCCCAGCTGGGAGGACATGCGGAGCCCCTGAAACCTCAGAACCAGTAGGTGGCTGGCCCTGGCCTGCACTGCCCTTGGTTCTCCTGCCTGAGCCCCAAGAGTCAGCTGTCTTAGGAAACTAAAAATGCCTTTCTTTGCTCCTCCTTGGAAGCATTGTTCTATTCAACTTCTATTACAAAACCCTACAAATTAAAAGTTAGTGTCCAAGCACTGTCTCCAGGTCCCATCTCCTTTGTGACATATGTGTCTTTGCTGAAGATCAAAAAGGCATCATGTCACTACAGCCCTCAAGGTGATATTAAATCAGAGCTGTGCTGCTATAAAAGTCATGCAGTGAGTCAGACTCCATGCTAAGCACTTCCCAAACAATGTCCCATTTGATCTCACAGAGTAATGGCAAGAATTTTCTAAGGCTCACGGAGTTAGGTTAGTGCCTGCCCTGTGCAAAGCCTGTGTTCAGACCACCACCCCCTACTGATTTTCTGGCTAAACCCAAGGTCGAGGCAGCCCAGTGTAGAGGCCCCTGTGCTAGACCTGGGAAGCCCCACAGTGGTGCTCATGACAGTGCCAGCATGGTGATGTGTCTGTTCGTTCTCTTCTCCCTCAAGCTGGCCAGCAAATCGTCTGAAGAAGGCAAGCAGGTCCCGGACTTCGTGCCCACCGACATGTGAGACGTTACTGACCACAGCTGTGCCGGGGGAGCCCGGAGAAGAGGGGCAGGGGAAGCGTGGGACACTGAAGCCTCACAGAGCGGGGAGACTGTCACCATCCGTGTCCTCACTTAGAGCAGACATAGGGGCCAGCCGGGCTCCAGAACTCGAGTGGCCGCCAAGTTGGCATGACCTGGTGCTGTGACACTGGTGGTGGGTGGGAAGCCTTTCGGCCTCGAGGACCCACAGGGACAGCTGCCCCCCAGGGTGCCATCCCCAGTGTCTTGGCCAGGTTTCAAGGCCAGGCTCTTAGGTTATAAGGAGCTGTGTTTTTATTTCCTTTTTTATCCCCCTAAGTCCTAGCACTTACAAGAAAAGCCTCTCCATAGTCTTTTTTTTTTTATTTTATTTTTGGTTAACAGTTTTGTACTTGACATTTTCTCACACAACTCGCTACTCTTCTCGAACGGATCATCTCGGGGGTGTTGCTGTTTCTTACTGACAATAAAAGTGGTCCGAGAGAGCCTGGTTCCCTGATTCCATCAGCTGAATCCTTTAAGTCCGGAACTGAACAGGAAGCTCCCTGCAAGGCAGGCAGGCCTGGGGCTGGCCCAGCCCAATGCCAAACTTCCTCACCTTCTGCCACCTGCCCCCTCCCCACCCAGAATCTTCTCCATGACGCTGGTCCCTGGGGTACAGGCATGCTAAGGAAATTCTCCCAGAATCCTCCTTGTGTGGTCTGAATAGTAGAGATTTCAGACCTCCTTTCTCCCCTTGAGAAAGAGTTGACAAACCCACCCAAGCCTGGTCACCCTAAAAACAACCCCAGCTGAGTACAAAAGTGTTAGGAAAAGAGATCCGAGGCCCGTGGACGCATGGTGCAGTCCTGGGATCTTGTCACGGCGTCAGAAGTGGGGGTTCTGCTGGCGGGAACCTCTGTGTTTTCGGGAGGGGCCCACGGCAGGCAAGGAGCTTGGTGAGGTAGCAGTGAGAGGGCAGGGGCCGGTCCCACCCCCACAGCCTGCACAGAGCACAGCATGCCAGAGCAGTCTTGGCAGGGTGTCAAGTGCATGCCCACCTGGGGTTCAGAACAAGAGCCCCGCAGGGACCCTGGGGGGAAGCTCTCTTCTTAGAGGCTGAGGCGCTCAGATTCACTACGTCCTGGCTGTCCCTGGCGCACGGCAAGGACTCACCACGAAATCTCGCCTGCAGCCCTGGGACATGGGTTTGAAGATTCTCCCGATGAAGAAAACCGGGGATTCCAATCCAGGCAGCCTGTGGGAAGCCTGGCCCTTGGCCACTACCCTGCAGAGGCAGCACACTGATGGCCTGGGGCCTGCTGGCCTTCGGCCACACTGCTCACCCCCTGTGTCCCCTCTGGAAGCCCCATGGCTGTTGCTGCAGGTTTTCATTTTCTCCACAGTGGGAAGAGACGCGGCATGGGGGAAGCTGGGGTTTGGGCCACCCGGGAGGTCCTGGGGCTGCCTGAGGGGGGTGCCAGCATCACAGCCAGGCTGAGCTCGCTTTCCGAAGGCGCGGGCACAGGGAGCCCGGCAAGGAAGCCCTGAGGCCCGAGAAGCTGGGCCCCGGGTCCCTTCAGGATCTCAGGCGTGGGCACCGGGGTACTGTGTGCCCTATGTCCTCCCTGCCGGCCCCTCCTGTCCCTTGTCTTCCTCATGAGAGGAGTTTTGAGTGGCTGGGGTCTGCTTTTTCTCTGCTGATGTGGCTCTGGTGTTGCGCCTTGCCATGTAAGCTCTTCCAACCACCAGTGAGGAACCAGTCACAGCAAGAGAAAACGGCCCCTCCTTCCCCACAACTGCACGTGATCCTGAGCCCAGTGACCACAGGGCCGTTGCGCGGGACCCCTCCGTCCTGTGGAACACACAGGTCTGCAGCTGGCCGCTGTGTCCCGAGAAGGAAGCCACTCACCTCCCCAAACCCCACAATCCAATTCATCGCCTTACCTACCAAGGGATGGCTCCCGCCGTAGTCTTTCTGAGCTTTGGTGTCTGAAAACTACCATTATCTGTGTGTTTTCTTATGATGTCTGAAGGGGGGCTATTGGCCCTTTCTCCTTTTCTCATATAAATGAAGCAAAAAAATGAAAACTATGGATTTTTATTTCAACAGAGCATGAGAGTCTAATCTCAATTCAATTAGGCTGTCGCCAGGTTGAGGGCCCACTTGGAACTTTGCCAGAGAATTCCAGGTGCTGCCACTACGTGGTAAGAGCCAGTAGTGCTAGGAGCAAGCAGCAGCTATAAGACACAGTCGCCACTTACCAGGCATTGCCCTGTGTGTACATCCTTCCCACAAATCCTCGTCAGCCCATTTTCTACTGTTATAACTAGATACTCAAGACTGGGTAATTTATAAAGAAAATCAACTATGACATAGGGCCAGTGTTGTGGCACAGTGAGCTAAGCTGCCGCCTGCAACACTGGCATCCCATATCAGAGCATCGGTTCAAGTCCAAGCTGCTCCACTTCTGATCCAGCTCCCTGCTAATGCACCTGAGAAAAGCAGTGGAGGATGGCCCAAGTGCTTGGGTCCCCACCACCCATGTAGGAGACCTGGATGGAGTTCCGGGATCCTGGCTTCAGCCTGGACCACCCCTGGGCCATTGCAGCCATTTAGGGAATGAACCTGAGAATAGAAGATCTCTCTCTTTCTCTCCCTCTCTGTCACTCTTTTCTTTTTTAAAAAAAGATTTATTTATTTGAAAGGCAGAGTTACACAGAGAGAGAGAGATACAAGGGGAGGTCTTCCATCCACGGATTCACTCCCCATATGGCCACAACAGCCAGGTCTGGACCAGGCTGAAGCCAGAAGCTCTGGATCTCCATGTGGGTGCAGGGGCCCAAGCACCTGGGACACCTTCCATTGCTCTCCCAGGCCATAGCAGGGAGCTGGATTGGAAGTGGAGCAGCTGGGACTCGAATCGCTGCCAGCACCGCAGGCAGAGGCTTCACCTACTACACCATAGCACCAGCCCCTGTCACTCTGTCTTTCAAATGGATGAATAAATCTTAAGAAAAGTGATGCTGGACAGTTCTGAAGGCTGGGGGACCTGCTCGGCACCTGGCGAGGGCCTTGTTAGCGCATCACAGCACGGCAGCCGGCAGTACAGGGGAGGCAGAGCCAGCTGCGAGCTCAGATCTCTCCTCATCTCATAAAGCCTCTGATGCTGTCATGGGGGCCGCACCCTCACCACCTCATCTAATCCAATTGCCTCCAAATTCCATCAGCCTGCACCTTTGGAATTAAGTTTCCAACTTGGGAAATTTTGGGACACTCACTCACACCACAGTGCCCGGGCTTGGGTTTGTGATGCACCCTGGTCCCCTAGACAGGAAGGGGCACAGCCTGCTCTGTTAATCCACACATTCTCTCTGCTTTTGACCTCAGCTCCATGTCAACTCTATCATCATTGTCTATGCTTGTCCACAGGTCTTTCCCATCACGCCAGTGATGGTGCCTAGGACAAGCGAGGATGGAAGACAGGTGTTTGGTGCAGCTGTCTTTGTGCCACTCCGTGCTTCCTTATCGTAAGCAAGTTCTTTCCCAAAGCAGCTGGTACTATCAAAGAAAGTGTGTGCCTTCCCAGGACCCAGAGGGAGGGAGCACGGGATGGAAGGGAGGAGCCACTTGTGAGTCCTTTTTTAACAGAGTGTTCCAGAACCCTGAGCAGTCACCTCCTTCCACACTCATTGTTCAGAGGTGAGTGGCCTGTCCAGAGTCACTCAGACTGTGATCCACCCCAAGTTCCCTCTCCTTAGAGATACGCATTGTTAGCCTTATCTCTAAATGTGGAGCGGAAGTTGTTCTTCTTGGGCTTATGTCAGAAGTAAAAGAGAAATTGAGGGAAACAAATGGCCTTCTAAACATCTAGAATCAGCCCAGGGTCTGTCCTCCAGACATAAGCCATAACACATGTTTGCCACTCCCGTCGGAACCCTGGGTGCCTCCACCTGCCTGTCCCAGCTCCTGTTCCTTGGGCAATGACTGAATGCCCATGCACATTTGGGGGCTGTGCAATCCTAGGGGAGTGAGACAGCGGGTAGGAAGCAATGGAGGCTGTGCTGACCTGTGCTGCACAAGCCACAGTGAGCCTCAGCTGGTCAGAAAGCACTGCAGGATGCCTTTGGGTCTTTGCACAGCGTATTTGGAGCAACCTTGCCCGGGAACAGTCAGAGGAAGGGAGAAAGAAGAAGGAGTTGGTTACCCAGCTTGCCCCCTAACGCAGCTTCCTGTTTTCTCACTGCTCGGAGTTCTCCCTATAGGGGTCTTACTTCTAAGTTGCATCCTCTTAGCTCTGCTATGCAGAAAACTAAATACTACACCCCACAGTGTGGCATTAAATTCAAGTGAGGAATTTGTGAAAGAAACCAGCAACTTGGGTTAGAAAACCACTAAAAATCAAAGCCTTTCTGGATCAACCAAAGGGGACAACCAAGCCTTCCTGTACCAAGAGCTGGTTGACCCCTGGTGGTGTAACTACATGGGCCTAAGCAGAGAGGAAACCACAGAATGTGAAGAACCTGGGGAGGTATGGAGATTGTCTATACATTCAGGTCCTCACATGCTCTTCCTTTATATCCTGTGCCTGTCTTACCAATGGGTCCCCCATTAGTGTGTGTGTGTGTGTGTGTGGTGTGTGTGATGTCCAATCCCAACCACAGTCCTTTTCAACGTAGTGGCCAGTTATGCTCCTCCATACAACACAAGACAGGAAAACCTGTGAAACAGTCTACAGTTGCTGCAGCAACTGGATTAAGACTAATCCTTCCTCCCTACCTAAGTTTCTCTGACCCCACCCCCCTACCCCAGGTAGCACTTCCTCCTGAGTTGCCTGCCTGGTCAGGTGACCAGACCTCCTATCCCCAAAGGTCTGAGCCTTCGGTTGCCCTGTTTGTGGTGGCTATTACTAGTGGACATAGAAGATGGAAGTGCTAGGAAAGGGGCCACTGAGGCCCTGGGTTCCAGACATACTCCTCCCTGCCCAGTCCTACAGGAGGCAGGCAACAGTCACAGCTCCGACTCAGTGAGCTTTCCCACATCCAGGCCCAAGTGTCTCCTTGTGACCACATTATGGCTTAATTTGCATGCTCCCGAGATTTGTATATTGAAGTTATAGCCCCAGGATTTCAAGATGTGACTGTATTTTTGGAGATAGGGGCTTTAAAGAGGTCATCCAGTTACAATGAAGTCACTGGGGTGGATGCGAATCCAATATGACTATTGTCCCTATAGCGAGAGGAAATTGGGACATGAACACACTACACAGTAAGAACGCCAGGTGAAGATGAAGGTCAGGCTGATGTGTCTACAAGCCAAGGAGCACCAAAGATGACCAGCATCCCCCCAGAGGTTGGGGGAGCCATGGAACAGATTCTCTCACTCTGCCCAAAGAAGGAACACACCACACTCTGCTAATACCTTGACCTCCGTCAGACCTCCAGCCTCCAAAACTGTAAGACAGTAAATTTTTGTTGTTCAAGCCACCCAGCTTCTGGTTATATTTTCAAGGCTATTTCCTTTTTAATGTATATTATTTATTTTCATCTACTTGAAATAGAGATTTTCTAGTCACTGGTTCACTCCCTAAATGCCCACGATAACCAGGGCTGGGCCAAGCTGAGAGCAGGCTCCCAGAACTCCATCTGGGTCTCCCAGGCGGGTGATGGGGGCCAAGCACTTGAGTCAACCTCTGCTGCAGCCCAGGATGCATCATCCAGCAGGAAGCTGGATCAGAAGCAGAGCAGCTGGAACTCGAACCAGCACTCCAATATGGGAGGCGGGTGTCCCAAGCGGTGGCTTACCCATTGCACCACAACACCCGCCCTGTGATTTGTGATTTTTTCCCCTAAGGCAGCCCTAGCATCCTAATATAGAACAGGACTTGGAATCAGCACCTAAGACTGCTGGGAGGTGTCAATGAATTCCAGAGATGAGTCAGTGGATGTGATGATGAGAAGGGCTTCTACTCCCACCACCCAGATCCCAGCTCTGGGAACTTTTGGAAACTTAGTGTCATGTATTGCCTCTGGCTCAGTGCACCTGCTGCAGTCTGAAGGGCACCTCCCTGACCTTGGGGGCACTGCTCCGCAGTACTACCTTGGCCGTGCCCTCAAAAGATGGTGCCAATGCTTGATCATGTGGGCTACTTCTGAACGATGGGGTTCACAACAAAGTTGGGGGAATCCAATAGCCCTGAGCCCACTGCCCCAAATCTTTAGCTAATAAAGAGTCTTGTTGGCTCAAGGCATCTAGGGTACCTGACACTGTCCAATCACCAAGTCAATAAACATGGTGTTATCAATATGGTAGAATAATGTGGTGCTTCCTGGAATAACAATATAAGCAAGACCCCTATGGACTATATCAGGGCAGAGCAAAAGAGAATCGATGTAGAACCAGCATCCACAGTGTAAATGTCTTGCTTTCTTGCTGTATCAAGGCAGCCTGTTTTTCATTCTCCTTTGATGTGGATGCTGGGAAGAAAGCATTCATTAAATGAATAGCCCCATACCAAGTAGCACAAGCTGTATTGATCTGTTCCAGCAAAGGTACCAAATCCCACACAGCACGTAGTAAGGTGGATGGCAGCCCGCTGTCATGTCACGCCCCCCCCCCTTTGTTAGAGAGGCCAAGCGGATGAGTTGAACGGGAACGGTATTGGGACCACCATGCCTACTTTTTTTTTTTAAGCCTTTAACAGCTGTGTTCATCTCCACAGTTATTCCTTCTGATCTTGGCAAGAGGGGTAGTTTCTGGGACCCTCACACAGACCTGTCCAACAGCACAGATCAACAAATGTGCATATAGTCTATATCAGGAGTTAGGTGAAGGCCCCATCACCATGTGGTGTCCATGTACTGACCCTACCCTGAGGACCATAATGGACTTTCAGCTTCCCTGGTAGTGGTGTAACTCAGATTCATATCTAATAGTCTTTGAGAAATCGGGATCTCCTTTTCCCCTGAGCTACTCTTACCTTAACAAGTGGCCAGAGTTCACTTTGGAGGCAGATCAGAGGACATGTGGCAAAAATAGCTGTGGGTACTTTGCAGGATTTTCTCTTGAGAAACCCACCTTCCCTTCAATCAGTGGGCTTTATGTAGGTCCGGAAGCTGAGTGAAGGGGTTACAATATCCCATTACCATGGTTGATTCCCTGATTATATAAATCAAGTAGCAATTTAAGTAGCTGCTCATCAAGTTGACCCCTAGGAATACTATGGCCTGTTGTGCATCAATGCCATAAATCCCTGTGGCTCCAGGCTCCCTGATTGTCTCTTTGCTTGTTGCCAGTTATGGTAATACTGTCCACCTGGGATCTGATGGTTAGGCAGAGGCACCTGCCTCTCACACTGAGAGCCCACCCTCCTTCTTGATATTTGGGAGCCCAGTTCCACAGCAGTGTCTCTTGCTATTGACATGGACCTATAGGAAACTGCCACTACTGTACCTTGTGTCTGTATTAGTTTCCTGTGGCTTTTGTAATACATTTGAAAAGATAAAAAACAAAACGCACAAAGCCTCTGCTATTTAAAACAATAGAAATATATTCTTTCACAGTTTCAGAGTCTAGAAGTGTGAAATCAAGATGTTGGCAGCCCACAGCTTCCTCCAAAGTCTAGCCTAGGGAATAATCTTTCCTTGACTCTTCTGGTGCCTGCTGATGGCCAGTGATCCCTAGTATTCCTTGGGTTGGAGCTGCGCCACTGCCATTTCTGCCTCCACCTTCACATGGCCTCCCTCCCAACTGTGTGTCCCTAAGTTTCCAGGTCTCTATGGCTCTAAATCTCACTCTCCTGATAAGGACACTAGCCATCAGCTTTAGGGCCACACTAGTCCAGTGTGATTAAGGCTGCTGATGGAATTAAGGCTACCAATCTGCTGAATTTGAGATAGGGGAGATTAGCCTGGGTGAGCCAGGTGGGCCCAACAGAATCACGGGGATCTTTAAATGTGGCAAGGGGACGTGGGCATTTAGCATAGCAGTTACGCCACTCTTGGGATGTCTGCATCACATATTGGAGTGCTGGGGTTTAAGCCCTGGATCCCCTTCCCATTCCAGCTTCTTGCTAATGTGCTCCCTGGGGGGCAGCGGGTGGTGGCTCAAGTACTTGGGTCCCTGCCACCCACAGGGGAGACCCAGTTTGTTTGTGGCTCCCAGGCTTTCGGGGAGAGAATCAGTGGATGGGAGATTCCTTCTCCCCTCCCCTCTCTCCTCTCTTTCCCCTACAGCAAAGGAAAGTCAGCAGGCGGATGCCTGTGTAATGGACACCCGGACCATTGCTGGCTTTGACTGGAGGAGAGGCTGTGAGCCAAAGGAACAGGCAGCCCGGAGGAGCTAGAAAGGCAGGAAAACAGAGCATCTCTGAGAGACCCAGGAAGGAGCGCAGCTCTGCCAGCACCTCCACTTCAGCCACAGGAGGAGGCCGGGGCAGACTTCTTATCAGCAGAGATAAGACAATAGATGCATGTTGTTCTAAGCCATCAGGTGGACGGTCATTTGTTACAGCATGTGACAGCAACAGGAGACAGACACCAAGGCCCTTTGCCTTTGAGAGTGTGTGCCTTGGGCTGCCCCAGTCCATCATTTTCTACTTGAAAGATCTCCAGGGTGATCACGTAGCCACCCTACTCGGCATTTTTGTAACTACCACTTCCCACCTTGATTACTTGATCCTCCTCCCCAACCCTGCCATGTTCCACCTGCCACTCATTTTGTGGGTAGAACATAAGGAATTATGATGTCACATACGCTAAAAGCTATTCCCATCCCACTCCTAAGAATGGGAGCGGGCCCAAATGCCTTCAGGCACCTGGGCAGTACAATGACAAAAATCCCTTCCTGAGAGTCTGTTTTCTAGATCATCGTCTGTTTCCAATTATTATACTCTGACTCCCCCAGCATCTCACTCCTCAAAGAATGGGCTGCAAACTGGCAGTGCTGGCCTCACCGGGGAGGGGACTGGTTAGAAATGCAGGATCGAGGTTCCAGACCACACCTACTAAATCCTACTCCACCTTTCAACATAGTCCCAGGAAGCTTGTTAACATTTGACAAGCACTGGCCAGAAACTACAACCCAAGGGTGAAAAGCTCATGGTTTGTTTGGGGGTGCATATCCTGGCAGCAAGAATGAGGGGAAGGAGAAGCGAGGCAGAGCTAAAGACAGGGAGCAGTTCTAGAGGATGCATCGTTGTCCTGGCCACTACTTCTTGGCCAGCTGCACAGAGCCGGCTGGCTGATCAGCAGATGAGCCCGCTCATCCATTTTTGACATCCCTGGACAGAAAATACAGAGAATGTTCCCTCTCCTACTTCTTACCAGCCAAAGTGAGAAATAGCTCATCCCTTGTGCTGCATCCTCCAGTCCTGGTGGCAGCACTTGGGAAGCCATATCTCAAACCTATCATATGGCATTTTACTCAGAGCAGGACCGGCTGAGTCTCAGTGCAGCTGCTCAGCCTGGCTGTGCTGGAGCCCTGAGTGGTTTGGGTTTTGCAATGAGGGAGAATTTTCATCTGAAGAGCTACAGTGTAAAAGGACGCAGCCCACAAATTGCCAATGGCGTGGACGCCTTTCACTCTCACCTGGGAAGCCCTAGAAGTCCCTCCAGACACTAAAGGGGAAATGTTATTCTGGAAGAATCTTGGGTTCCTAGAGATGTAATCAAAGGACTGTGACACTGAGGGAAGAACCCACTTCTCTAAGCCCAATTTCCTCCTCTGTGACAAGGGACAAAGCTGGATTCCCTTAAGCCAGCCAAAGGAGGGAAGAGCAGGGAAATGATGTCTCCTGGTGCTCCCTGAGTCAGCCTGGTAAGCTGATGGCATGGAGCTCTCCTACCAAGAGGCTCCTTGAAAATGCAAAGAGACCTCTGTAGTGGTGATGGTGGACAATGCTGGAAGTGACACAGCACTCCCTGGCCTCTCTGATCTTCCCACCCCAGTCACAAAGCGGCACATACATGCTCAGGTACTGAAGGAAATTCTACCTCAGTGTGCATACAGCTGGTGGTAACTGTGTTATCAATGACGTATGACATGGACATACACAGACCTGAGTCCCACACCCGTCTGCCCTGACTGCCGGTCATGGCGCCTTTCGGGGAATATGGAAGGACACCTCGTGTGGCGAGGGAGCAGGAAGAAGGCGTGCCACTCAGAGGCTCTGCACTCTCACAGTGCACCCCAACTCCCAACTTGTGCCCCACAGGCTGTCCTCATGCTTGAAGAGGAAGTGAGGGCTCAGTGACCAATGGTTGATTCATTCCTAAGGTCCAGCCATTCGAAAGTGGCACTAGATCACCATTGGCTAAACTGCTTTGTCTTGCTTAAGGAGATGTGTTTGCTAATAGAAGGAATTAAAGCATCCTTACGAACAGAACTTACTGATAAGCACAAAGTGGAGAAGTGCCAAGGCCACTAGGTCTAGAATAACTCTTACTTTCCCTTTCCCAAAGAAAGATAATCTGGGAACAGTCCATGGAGAGCTCTCCATTGTGGCACTCATAAATCTTCCTTAGATTTAGGCTAAGAGATGGAAATGCTAGTTACCCTAGTTTGATCATTACGTGTTGGATAAATGTATAGCATTATTGTACTATACCTGCAAAACATGCACACATGTTGGGTATCAATTTTAAAAATACAAAATCTATGAATGTGTTAGAAAAAAATGGAAAACCTCTAGCTCTGAAGCTGCCCCCTCAGTGATATTCAGTGCAAAGCAACTGTTAGCCTGAGCTCCAAGATGCAAAGTGTCTCTAGGATGGGCAACGGCCCCAGGCAGCACCACGAGTGGCAGATGAGAAGTTAATGAGGAGGTTTCAGGGTGGCGCGGTGAGGGGCAACAGATGCAGTAGGGACCAGGTCCAAACCCAGATTTTCTCCCCCAGGCTTCTTGCCAGAGGGAGACTGTGGGAGGCGGACTGTGCACTGGGGGAAGGACAGAGGACTCGGCCAGCATGGAAATGGTCCCCTTTGAGAAGCTGGGGCAGGGAGTTCAGCGTGGGCTTCTGCTGTCTGCTGGGAGTCAGGACAGAGTATGGAAAAGGCAAGAATTGGAACCCACCCAGCCCATACCATTCTAGAAGACTTCAGTAGTGATTTATAAAATATTAATGTGTTCTATTTACTTAGAGGCTTATAATAAATAACCCTTATCCTAATAAGGGTTAATAACCCAAACTGTTACAATAATAAGCACAATTAACCATATTGTTTTTCTTAGATTCAACTCTTAATGACTCCCCTGGGAAAACGCTTGAGCACGTTGCACACAGTTATTTCATGGCTGTTTATGAAACTGCAGGGGAAGGTAAAGTGGATTTTATGAAAAGTCTGTTCCCCCTGCAAGAGAGCTCCCAGATCCACACGGATCTTCAAAAGAGTTTAAAATTAAAAGCAGACACCGTACTTAGGGTTAGGTGTTACAGATTATATGGTAATTACAGAAAGTTTAAGCCAATTTTTCCAATGAAGTTGGAATTTTTTTCTGATGAACACTTGGAAAAACATGTGGTGCCTGTGAATGGTCATTGCCTGCTTTTGACTTTGTGTGGCTGCACTTACAGACGGCTGTGGGTGGTTTCCCATGATCTTAGGCACTGCCTTCATGGTTTGTCATGCGGAAATTCACCCAGCTAGATGTGGGCAGCACAGGTGACTGTGGTACACAGTGATGATCGTGGGGCTGCGTGCTTGCTGATTGGAGCCATCAACCCCTGTCCAGTTAACAGAGACTCATGGGATAGTCACCATTCTGGCTCTGATTGCTACAAGATAAGCAAAAAATGAAAAGAGACTATCACACACATTGCTTTTCCTATCTCACAGCAAAAGGGGGCCACATTCCAGGCCCAGTGGTGGGAACACAGCAGCAAGGGAAGCTAGTGGCCTGGAAACCACAAGAAAAGCGTCCCAGGTTGGTGGCATTGGAGCTGGTATTGAAGATGTCGAGGGTGCCGGCGCTGTGGCACAGTGGGTTAACGCCCTGGCCTGAAGCGCCCACATTCCATATGGGTGCTGGTTCTAGTCCCAGCAGCTCCTCTTCTGATCCAGCTCTCTGCTATGGCCTGGGATAGCAGTAGAAGATGGCCCAAGTCCTTGGGCCCCTGCTCCTACATGGAAGACCCAGAAGAAGCTCCTGGCTCCTGGCTTGGGATTGGCACAGCTCTGGCCATTGCAGCCATCTGGGAAGTGAACCAGCGGATGGAAGACCTTTCTGTCTCTACCTCTCTCTGTAACTCTGTCTTTCAAAAAAAGAAAAAAAAAAGTTGAAGTCCTCTGTGGGAAGAAAGAGAGGATCCCAGAGACAGGAGGTCCCTCATGTGGACCAGCAGGAAGCTGAGCAAGGGTGAGAAGTTCATGTGGCCACAACCCAAAGAGAGGGGCAGAGGGTAGATGGAACAGGAACAGGACATGACAGGCAGAAGGTAGAATGGAACAGACCCAATGCATAAGGTCTTTTTTTTTTCTTTTTTTCTTTTTGACAGGCAGAGTGGACAGTGAGAGAGAGAGAGAGAGAAAGGTCTTCCTTTTGCCGTTGGTTCACCCTCCAATGGCCGCCGTGGCCGGTGCGCTGCGGCCAGTGCACCGCGCTGATTCGAAGGCAGGAGCCAGGTGCTTCTTCTGGTCTCCCATGGGGTGCAGGGCCCAAGCACTTGGGTCATCCTCCACTGCACTCCTGGGCCACAGCAGAGAGCTGGCCTGGAAGAGGGGCAACCGGGACAGAATCCGGAGCCCCGACCGGGACTAGAACCCGGTGTGCAGGCACCGCAAGGTGGAGGATTAGCCTATTGGGCCGTGGCGCCGGCCATAAGGTCTTGAATGCCAAGCTGTGGGCTGGAGTTCAAGAAGTAGCACAGGTGAGCATCTGCCAAGTGCCAGGCATTATTCTTGGCAACCTCATCACCGTTGAATCCTCACAGCCGCTCTCTGAAGTATAAACTGATCATTCCCGACTTGCAGGACAGGAGACAGGCACAGAGAGCACAGACACTTGTCCTGGGTCACACAGCTCCAAGGAAGAAGGACCGGGACTTAGTGCTGCAGACTGTAGGGATCGGGCAGTTGAGGGGCCTGCTTCCCAGGGGTGACCGTGGGGACACAGCCAGATGCACAGCTCACTTGCCTTCTACACTAGGTGTGGGGCAGACATTATACAACCTGGTGCTCAAGCCCCATCTGGGCATCACTGACCAGAATCTGAGATCCAGGCCCGAGAGAGTGCATTTTAATTAAGATTCACAGGTGAGGGGCCAGCATGGTCGTGCAGCAGGTTAAGCTGTCTGTGATGCCGGCATGCCATATCAGAGCATTGCTTCTAGTCCCGGCTACTCTACTCAGCTCCCTACTAATGCACCTGGGAAAGCGGCAGAGGATGTCCCAAGGACTTGGGGGCATGCCACTCATGTAGGTTTCTAGGCTCCTGGCTTCAGCTCGGGCCAGCCCCAGCCATTGTAGCCATTTGGAGGGTAATCCAGCAGATAGAAGATTCTCTCTCTCTCTCTCTCTCTCTCTCTCTCTCTCTCTCTATATATATATATATATATATATCCCTCTCCCTCTCTCTCTGCCTTTCAAATAAATAAAAATAAATGTTAAAAAAGAAAAAAAAAAAAAGGATTCGCAGGTGAGACCTGCTGGGAGGTCCTTAGAAAGCCACACCCCCTGTGCTTCCTATTGGCTGGACCAGGGAACTGGGGCCCAGAGGGGCCACCACAGCTGACCAAGAGTTGATGTGAGATGACAGCGAAGTGATCAATGGAAACCACTCTGGAAACGCTGCCCTCTAACCAGTGTCCTTCAGCCATGGTCGGGGTGGGCGGGGTGGGGACTCGCCTTGATGCTCAGGAGGCTGACCCTGCCTCCTCAGGAGCAGGACGAAGGTCACCAGCGAGAGAGGCCTCTGAGTGGACGGGCCCCAGCTTCACATGCCACGGAATCCCATTTGTCGTTATGGTATCCCACCCCACCCCCACCCCGCTCCTATGATGAATTACCATACACTCAGCGTGTGACATCTGCACATGGTAAACCAACACTCATTCACTCCCTTGCTGCTCTTGAGGGCCCAAGTCTGAAGTTAGTCTCATAGCTGGGAACTCGAGGGTCAGCAGGGTGGTTCCGGGGAGAATCCATGGCCTTGGCTCTGCCCGCGTCGATGAGGCTGCAGGCACTCGGCGCTCCCTGGCTCGGGGCCAGGTGCGGCGCTCCCTGCTGCTGTCGGTGTGTCTCCACTCTGTTGTGGCAGCTCCCAGCCTCCCTCCCGTGGGGGCTATCACCGCTCACGGGGCCCATGCACACAGGCAGGATGATCTCGCCATCTGCTCTCTGGTTCAGTCACTTCCACAAAGTTGTTTTTCACCTTGGAGGACAACCCAGGCACAGGTTCTAGGGACTGGGATGTCAACATCTTCAGAGGGTTTGGAGGGTCCTTATTCTTCCTGTAGCTCTCATGTTGAGAAAAATCACTCTTTTATTTTTAAAGATTTATTTGAAAGACAGTTGCAGAGAGAGGTAAAGACAGAGAGAGAGGTCTTCCATCCACTGGTTCACTCCCCAGATGGCCACAACGGCCAGAGCTGCGCCGATCCGAAGCCAGGAGCCAGGACTTGCCCCGGGTCTCCCACACGGGTGCAGGGGCCCAAAGACTTGGGCCATCTTCTACTGCTTTCTCAGGCCATAGCAGAGAGCTGGATCGGAAGAGGAGCAGCTGGGACTAAACCAGCACCCATATGGGATGCCGGCGCTTCAGGCCAGGGCTTTAACCCACTGTGCCACAGCACCAGGCCCAATCACTATCTTTTCAATGTTCTTGCCATGCTGTTGCTTTCTCCATAAGAAAGTCCTGGAGCGGTGGCCAGTGTGGCTCAGCACTTTCCTAACTCCTACAGATCTCATGTGCTAGCAAAGAGTGAGGAAGCTCAGGCCAGAGCCTTCAGCAGACCACATGTGCTGCCTCAGTTTCCCCACCCATACAATGGGGATATTTCCAGTCTAGATAATCCTAGGGTTGCTGCGAAGACCAAATGAGATCATTCAGGAAGAGAGTTCAGGCTGTGCCCAGCACAACTTGCGCTCTAAATGAGTGTTTAGTCTCATTCTATTTACAGCAAGTGATACTGATTACTGATGATCCATTTGAAGAAGTTATATGGAATTTATCTTTTTTTTTTTTCAGGCAGAGTTAGACAGTGAGAGAGAGACACACAGAGAGAGTTATACACAGTGAGAGAGAGACAGAGAGAAAGGTCTTCCTTCCATTGGTTCACTCCCTAATGGCCGCTATGGCCGGCGCTCTGCCAATCCAAAGCCAGGAGCCAGGTGCTTCCTCCCGGTCTCCCATGTGGGTGCAGGGACCCAAGCACTTTGGGCCAAACTCCACTGCCCTCCTGGGCCACAGCAGAGAGCTGGACTGGAAGAGGAGCAACCGGGACAGAATCTGGCGCCCCAACCGGGACTAGAACCCGGGGGTGCCAGCTCCGCAGGTGGAGGATTAGCCAAGTGAGCCACAGCGCTGGCTGAATTTATCTTTTTTTTTTTTTTAAGAAAAAAAGATTTATTTGTTTATTTGAAAGTCAATATTACAGAGAGAGAGGGAGAGACAGAGAGAGAACTTCCATCTGCTGGTTGATTCCCAATTGGCTGCAATGGCCAGGGCTGGGCCAGGCCAAAGCCAAGAGCCAGAAGCTTCCTCTGAGTCTCCCACATGAGTGCAGGGGCTCCAGCACTTGGGTCACCTTCCATTGGTTTCCCAGGCACTTGAGCAGGGAGAAGGATCGGAAGTGGAGCAGCCAGGATTTGAACCAGTGCCCATATGGGATGCCAGTGCTGCAGGCGGTGACTTAACTCACTATGCTGAACACTGGCCAGAACTGACGCTGTTTAGGACAACCAATTCGTATTTGCTCAGCAAATGAAGTTATGAATTATAGCCATGCATTGCTTCAGAGGCATTTCCTACACACACGTCCCTCCAAAAGTTTAAGAAAAAATGAAACAAAAAGATGTTTATTTTGGTGCAAAAAAATGGAAACCCAGGAGTGGACATCTGGTACAGGGGTTAAGATGTTCCTGGGAAAGAAGCAGCCACCAGAGAAGGAGGCACTTATCTCTGAAGGAAGTTGAGAACTTCCACTTCGCTTATGCATTGTGGAGCCAGTGGATCCAAAAGGCTTCCGTAGCCGAGGCAGCTCATGTCAAGAGCCTTGGGTGATCACTGATGTCATACGTTGGAGTGTTGTTTGTGAGATAAACAACAAGAGTCACTGTGCACTAACTTCCCACGCAGGACCTCTGTCCCCAAAGAGTTGTATCGTGAGGTTTAACAGTAAAACTTGTTCTCAAGAATCACTTCCATTTAGTGTATTAAATGGAGGATAATACTATGTCTCATAAGTTAAAGTTCTAAGAGCTCACAAGAGATGTACCATCCTTGGATTCTTCTTTAAAGACAATTAAAGAAGGGGTAGGGGTGCCGGCACTGTGGAGCAGTGGGTTAACACCCTGGCATGAAGCACCAGCATCCCATTTGGGCGCCGGTTCTGGTCCCGGCTGCTCCACTTCTGATCCAGCTCTCTGCTATGGCCTGGGAAAGCAGTAGAAGATAGCCCAAGTCCTTGGGCCCCTGCACCCACATGGGAGACCTGGGGGAAGCTCCTGGCTCCTGGTTTTGGATCGGCACAGCTCTGGCCATTGCAGCCATCTGGGGAGTGAACCAGCAGATGGAAGACCTCTCTCTCTGTCACGTAACTCTTTCAAATAAGTAAAATAAATCTTAAAAAAAAAAAAGAAGGGGGAGGAAGGAAGGAAAAAGAGGAAAAAAAAAAAAAGAAAGACAGTGGCCAGGTGTTCCTGGGTGAAGTTCGAGGGACACAGTGACTCTTTACAGTCACAGCACAGAGACTCTGCTGCTTCAGATACAACTTTTAAATATAAAATGAAGTTCAAAAAAAAAAAGAAAGAAAGAAAGAAAAATAAAATAAAATTGCTATACTTAAAAAAAAAAAAAAAAAGAAAAAAGATGCTCCTGAGATGCCCGCATCCTGCATCTCTCTGCGTTGCAGCTTCCTGCCGCTGGGCACCCTGGGAGGCAGCAGGCAATGGCTCAAGTACTTGGGTCCCTGGCACCCCCAAGAGGAGAGTGCCCGAGGTGGAGCACCTGAATGCAGTGGGGGAACACAGCAGGACCCCACGACCAGGCACAGCAGCGCAGGAGGAGGGACAAAGCCACAGGAGAAAGCAGAAGTGGCACCACCTGGGAGGAGCCCATCTGTGGGGTCCCTCATGCGTGGGCCGTCCCCAGCCCCACACCCAGGCAGCTCAGCCAGGGGCGTTCCCGGGAAAATTCAGGGTCACTTTGCTTCAGAGAAGAGACTGTGTTGTCCCCTCCTACAGCCCCCAGAGCACAGGTTACAGCCGTGCTGCTGCTGGCTAGTAGCTCAGGCCAGGGACACCTGCATCCCCCCAGCTCAGCTCATAGTCCACAGAGGGTGGCCCGGGAGAGAGCCACAGCCACTCCAAGGATCCATGGGTCTACTCCCATAGGGCCATTCTCTCAGACAGCCCCAGGGTACCTGCCTCCCCCCCACCCCAGCATGAGCACCACCCTTGGGGCTCTGAAGTCAGACAGTGGCTGGGAGTCTGGGGGCCCCGCCCTCTGCCGGAGCCAGGCTGAGCTCCTGACTGGCGTAGTGGCCAGGGGTCTGTACCAGGCTCACTCACAGCCCCAGCAGGGCCTACTTCCAAGACCTAAGGGCCTCCCAACTCCAGCTCCTCCCTGGGGAAACACCTGCGGATCTGCCTGACAGGTATCCCACCTGCTGCCCTGGGCTTCAGGGGCACCCAGGGTCCCTACCACTGCCACCGTCAACTAGAGCAGAAGAGGTACAGAGTCCATCAGAACCAAAGCCAAGGCCGCCCACCAGGCCGGAGTGCTTAGGTGCAGCTTCAGGAAAAAGCCTCCCACCCTCAAAGGGATCCTCTTTTTTAAAAGTGGGAGAAGCAAGATTCCCAAGAAGCACAAGAAGGAACCTAGGAACACAAGAAATGTGACAAAGCAAGACAATGTGACACCCCAGGAGGAACAAAATAACCCTTTAGTATCAAGCCAGGAAGAAGGGGAGATTGATGAAATGCCTGATAAAGAATTCAAAAGGGTGATTAGAAGGTGACTCAAAGACATACAAGAGAATACAGATGAACACTTAAATGAAATGGGAAATCAGCGCATGATATAAAAGAAAATCAGCAGAGAGACTTTGAGAAAGAACCAAGCACGAATACTAGAAATGAAGACTCAAATAAGTCAAACAAAACACTGATGTCCATACTATATAAGGGTCTCGAGAAATTCAATAACAACAAAATAATCTGGTTAAGAAATGGACAAAGGATCTGAATATAAATTCTTCAAAACAAGAAATGCAAATGGCAGATGAACAACAACAACAAAAATGCTCAGTACCATGAGCGGTCAGGGAATTGCAAATAAAAACCATAATGCGGGACCCTCAGTCCAGTGGAATGGCTATTATCGAAAAGCGGGAGATACTAAGTGCTGGTGAGGGCACGGAGACAAGAGGACCCTGGTACACTGCTGTTGGGAATGAAAACTCACGTAGCCATTATGGAAAACAGTACAGAGACTGCTCAAGAAACTAAAGCTAGAGCTGCGATGAAACCCTCCTAGCCCACTTTGGGGACTGTACCTGGAGGAAATGGAAGAGGCACCTGCACCACCGTGTTTATCATTCACAACAGCAAAGCTGAGCGGTCCACCCGGACGCCAGCAGTGGATGAGCAGGTGAAGAAAACGGGAGGGACGGGCACTGCGGCACAGCGGGTTAAGCCGCCACTGGGAACACCCACGTCCTGTATTGGAGTCTCAGGGACTGAGTCTCATCTGCCGTTACCATCCAGCTTCCTGCTCATGGATATGCTGGGAGGTGGCAGGTGATGGCTAAGAACCTGGGTCCCTGCCACCCATGTGGGAGACCAGGATGGAGCTCCTGGCTCCTGGCTTTGGCCTGGTCCAGCCCTGGCTGTTACAGGTATTTGGAGAGTGAATCAGTGAATGAGGTCTCTCTCTCTCTCTCTTCTCTCTCTCCCTCTCTCTCTCTCTGCTTTTCAAATAAATGAAATTGCATAAAGCCCTTTTAAAACAGAAAAGGAAATGTGATATATTTACACATGGAATATTATTCAGTCATAAAAAGGATGAAATCTTGACATTTGCAACAAAATGGTTAGAATTGGAGATCATTATTCTATGAGAAATAAGTCAGATACGATACACCTTTTCTCTCATGTTTGCAAGTTAATACATATATAGTAAAAAATCTGTGGATGCCATATTTTGATATACAGATATTAGTAAATGTTGTACGCACTGAATCATACCTCTGAAGTAATAATAGACCCATCTTTCCTCATCTTACAATCTTGTCATTAATCCTTCATTATGTAATATTACTATATCTGTCCATGCATTCAAAAACTAGTAGGTGTATATATAATACTTTTTAAAGATTTATTTATTTAATTGAAAGTCAGAGTTACAGAGGCAGAAAGATAGAGAAAGATAAATCTTCTACTTGCTGGTTCACTCCCTTAATGACCCAATGGCCAGAGCTGGGCTGATATGAAGCCAGGAGCTTCCTCTGGGTCTCCCACACGGGTGCAGGCACCCAAGGACTTGGGCCATCTTCCACTGCTTTCCCAGGTGCATTAGCAGGGAGCTGGACTGGAAGTGGAGCAGTCAGGACTTGAAACAGCACCCATATGGGATGCCAGCATTTCAGGTGGTGACTTTACCAGCTACACCACAGCACCGGCCACTGTATATATAATATTTACACATGATGTGAATGTGGGAAAATGTTAAAAATTGTCAAGCTATGTGTACTCATTTCACTCTTATCTTTCAGTATTTGAAATATTTTAAAATATTTTTTTTATAGGCAGAGTGGAGAGTGTGAGAGAGAGACAGAGAGAAAGAAAGGTCTTCCTTTTGCCGTTGGTTCACCCCCTAATGGCCGCTGCGGCCAGCGCACCACGCTGATCCGAAGCCAGGAGCCAGGTGCTTCTCCTGGTCTCTCATGCGGGTGCAGAGCCCAAGGACTTGGGCCATCCTCCACGGCACTCCCGGGCCACAGCAGAGAGCTGGACTGGAAGAGACCAGGACAGAATCCGGCGCCCCGATCAGGACTAGAACCCGGTGTGCCGGCGCCGCAGGCAGAGGATTAGCCTATTGAGCCATGGTGCCGGCCAAAAACCCAGACTTTTAACGGGTTTTGTCCCTGTCTCATAACTGTTAGGTGCAGTGCAGGATTTTTTTCCCCCCTCAAAATTGTGTTTAAAACCCCGGCTTGGACCAGCATCTCTGGTTTGCCTCTCTTGGAGCCCCCCTTCAGACCACTCAGCAAGAGGTTTCTGACTTATATAAATCTTGCCTTTCTCTCTGCAAAATAAAATAAAATAAGACAAAAGAGAATTGGCCACCAGGGGGCCATGTTGCCCCATGTTTCTTCATTTTGTCACCCTCCAGAACCAAAGAGCCAGGAAACACCAAGATCACCTTCAGCCAGGCTACCATCCAGCAAGATGTCCTGGAAGCCCGGAACACCCCAAGACCCAGCGTTCTCGCACAGTGCTGCCTGAGCAGGGGAGAGCCGAGCGAAGGGCTCCTTGTCACGCACAGAGAACAGCAGCAGACGGTGTTGAACCAGGATTCCTTATCCCCATTTACAGACAAGGAATTGTCACAGACGAGGCCAACTGATCCCTCGCACTCTCACCCCCATGCCGACCTGTTTCCACTCTGCCAGGCTCCTGGGCACCCTGGGGCTCATGTGTAGACAGGAGAAAGAGCACAGGAGCCAGCTGCTTCCCAAGAGGGACTGGGGGAAGGCAGGTAAGGTCTGAGAACGTGGGGGGAGTAGCAGCCTCTCCCCCACCTTGGCTCCTGGTGAGAGCTGCTGCTTACCGAGCCTGCACCACATGCCTGGCATTTAGTCCTGAAAGCGTCACTCGCAAGTAATTGGTCCTCTCTATTCCCCGGATGGAAACCGAGGCCCAGAGCCACGGGCTGCTCTCTAAGGCATCACAGTTCTAAGACTGCAACTCAGGAAGTGTGGTGCCGGGGTCTGAGCTCCGTGCCCCTTGGGATCCGCCACTCTCCGACGTGCGATGGCTGCTCATGTGCCTGTGAGAGCCTGCTCCATCAGTGTGAGTGGGGCGGGGTGGGTGCTGAATCTTAGGTTCACAGTGCGGGCCAGAGAACTAAGCCATCTACTGTTCATGAAAACACACATCGGAGGACACCCAGCCCTGTGAGATCGGACCTCTCAACCAAGGAGCAGCGCACGGCCCCAGGAGACTGCCCAGGTCTACCATCACGCGGCTGGGAGCCGCCCAACCTCCCTGCAGGGGACTTGAGCCAGCAAAGCTTCTGAGCCCAGGGATGTCTACAGACGACTGCTGGGCACACACGTGGAGCGCTTCAAAAAGCTCATGGCAGATGCATGCTTTGAAAAAAGTAATGCATGCATTTAAAAAAATGCTTTGCACCAAAGTGAACTTAAATGTTAACCTAATGTTCCAAGAGCTTTTTGGATTAGTCTCTGCAGAAGGAGCAGCAGGCTTCTCCTCCTCCCCGGGGCGAGGTCTTCCCGGAGTGCAAGCCCAGGTCGCAGGAGGTTGTGATGCGGGGCTCTGGCCCAGAGCCTCTTCTTTTACCAGTGCAGGCCCTCTGGCACCCGGGAATTCACCACGATCCTCATGCCTGGTGGCTTTTGCCAGGTTCTGGGTTCTAAGTTGTACATATATGGTATCATTTTTCCTTTAAAATCCACAGGACAGGACACTAGCTGTATTCTCATTTCATAGGCAACCACATGGAGGCCTTCTCAGATTAAGAGACGTGGCCAAGATCGACAAGGAGCAAACAGCAAAGAAGAAACTTGGTCCCAGCCTGCCCAGTCCTCAAACCCATTGCCCCCGCCCCATACCCCAGCTCGGGGCTCATCCCGTGGTGGTTCTGAGTTCTCAGCGAAGGTGGCTTCCCTCTGGACCGAGTATGCAAATGACACCCCAAACATTTCCCAGGCTTGCTCAAGCTCCCCACCCACCACCACCCAGCTTTTTAAAAAAATATTATTATGCTAGCATTTTTCCCCTAAAATTGGGCTAGATGTGTCTTCTCAAGTTTGAATGTTTACCCCTTCAAAGTTTCACCCAAGTCTAAAATCCATAAAATCACCCTAGTTGAGAGAGGCATTGGATTCTATTCCCAGAGGTCCCAGGAACAAACAGGAGGGCCCCAGGCCCGCAGCTCCCAGACCTCGCCTGGGGAGTGGAGACAGGGGGGCTGCATGTCCACCCCAAGGGCAAGGGGTGCTTTGGACACAGCTGGCCTGCAGGCCGGGAGGCTGGGCTCACTGGGTGCTGGGTGCAGTCACTATGTGGATGAGGTCTCTGAAGACAAACCATGCTGTCTCTGATCTGCGGGGAGTCCGGGTCCTGAACTTGTGCGACTCTGGGTCCTCTCTGACCATCATCTGCCAACAGCAGAGCCTGGCTCTCCTAGGAGACTCCCAAAGTCCCTGGAAAAATGAAAATAAGCTTATTTTAGATGCAAAGCTTTTTTTTTAAAATCCACGTGTACTTTTCTTTCCACATCACAACTGCTACAAACTCTTCAAAGACTCCTTGTACAGCGGATGGCCCCTCTGACTATTCCTCCTTACTCCTTACGTCGTAACCCATCACCCCGTCCCTGCCCACAAGTTGCCATAAAGGGGTCAATTCACTCACGAGGAGGCAACCTCGGGTGTGCTGCGGGGACTCAGCAAATGCACACTAACTACAACGCTGACTATAACAATACTTACCGCATGTGCCGCCATGAGCAACACGGGAAGTGATTGACGTTGGCGGCTCACGGCTCACACCTAACACATGGGTTACATATGGACGTTGGCCCCATTTTCACCTGAGACAAGCCAGACGGCTTATTCTGCACCAAGGCTGGGATTGGTAACCGGGGCCTGCGGATGGCAGAGCCAGGGCTGACTACATCTCTACTGCAAGAGTATCGTCTCGCTCTGCCCTTTCTCATCAACCCCAACTCAGTCGTCTCTGTGCCTGCCTCCTGTCGATCACGTACCCCAGAAACTACAAAATGCCACATCCATCCAATTCTCCCTCCAGCAGTAACAGCTGACAGTTTGATATTTCTTGGTTCCATATATGTATGTAAAGATATATATATATATATATGATTTATTTATTTATTTGAAAGGCAGAGTTATAGACATGCAGAGGCAGAGAGAGAAAAGTCTTCTATCTACTGGCTCACTCCCCAAATGGCCACAATGGCCAGAGCTGGGCCAATCCCAACCCTACAGCCAAGAGCTTTCTCCGGGTCTGCTATGTGGGTGCAGGGGCCCAAGCACTTGAGCCATCCTCTACCGCTTTCCCAGACACATTAGCAGGGAGTTGGATCCCAAGTGGAGCAGTTGCAACTCAAACCGGCGCCCATATGTGATGCCAGCACTGCAGGTAGCAGCTTTACCCACCATACCACAGCGCTGGCTCCTATAAATATATATTCTTTAAAAAAAAGACAGAGAGAGAGAGAGAGACTGTCCTTTAAAGATTCAGGGACCCAGCCCTGAGGGAGCCAGGCCTCCCGGGAGAAAAACCCTGAACAGGAATTTGGCCTCTTTGCTTGACTCTTCTTAAAGGAAGCACGAACTGTGCCTACCCCAGGCCTCACTTGGCAATCAGAACCTTCCACAGAATTGAAAGCATTCCTATTTCATGGTGGGGATGGGGTTCCCCAGGGCCGGGGACACCCTCCCACCCGGGTACCTGGAACACATCCTCAAGCATCCCGTGACATTCCTGCTGCCACCCGTCCTGGCACAGCTGTGGAGGAGAGCAGAGCCGGGAGAACCCCTTGGCAGTGCCCCTGATCCACCCCACTTGAGACAGCAGTGGCCGCCTTCTTTGGCCCTCCGGGGCTGTGGGGTCTGGAGGAGGTGAGAGGCAGCTGGATGGGGAAGGCAGTGGAGGCAGGGGGGCCGCGGGGCCGCCTGCAGCAGCTCTGCAGTCTGCCCCCCACAGGGAGAGGCTGGCTGCTCCGAGGACTCCGTGAGCGGCACCAGGGGACCACCACCTGCCTGCCAAGCTGGGGCGCCTGGTCTGCGGCTGAAGGGGAGGCCGGGACCAGCCACCTCCAAGCCACGGTGGAGAAGGGAGCCTGGCCCAACCGCCAGAGATAGATGCCCTGGTGCATCTTCCATGGTCACTGGTAAAAGCCCTGCTCCTTTAGGTGAACCCCAGGCTCTATCCACCGCAGCTCAGCCTCCGCCTGCCTGCAGAGTGTGTGTGTGTATACATGTGTGTGCACACATGTGTCTCCAGGGCCCGGCTCTCATGGCAACTCCAGAAAGTGCGCTCACTTCCAGAGACGGAGAAATCAATGGGGCTCCTGATAAAAGCACCATCCAGTTGTGGGCAGCGGCAGTTCAGAGAATGAGGGGTTGGGGTGGGAAAGAAGAGGGGGCAGGTGGATGACAGGAGAGACCCCAGGGAGGGAGAAAGAGAGCGTAAGAGCGAGAGTGAGAGTGAGAGAGAGAGAGAGAGAAAGGGAAGAATATGTGAGAGAGGAAAGAAAAGGAACCAAGAGTGAGACCCAGGGAGGATGGGAGGGAGAGAGAAGCAGGCGAAAGGGCAGAGGGAACTCGGCCAGGAGACGGAGACAGGAGGAAGGAAGGCGAGAAGGGAAGGCAGGAGAGTTTCCTTGTCAGTGTTCACATCAGCCGGTCGGTCTCAGCGTGGTTAGTGGGACCTGAGGCGGCTGCAGGGAAGTCCCCTCCCCGTGGGCTGCTCGAGGGGGCGGGCCAGGCTGGGCAGGCTCTGTGAGCAGGTGGCCGCCCCTGGGTGGGGCCGCCCAGCCCAGCCCGCAGGGGTATAAGCAGGAGGTTGGGGCCTCTGAGCACCTGTCAGGGGCGGCTCCCCAGTGCAGGTGCCAGGCAGGTGGCTCCGCTGAGCCCAGCCCCAGCATGAGCTCCTTCGACCTCTCGGCGCCCTCGCCACCCCGCTGCAGCCCCCAGTTCCCCAGCATCGGCCAGGAGCCCCCCGAGATGAACCTGTACTATGAGAATTTCTTCCACCCACAGGGCGTGCCCAGCCCTCAGCGGCCCCCCTCCTTCGAGGGGGGTGGCGAGTACGGGGCCGCCCCCAACCCCTACCTCTGGCTCAACGGGCCGGCCATGACCCCGCCGCCCTACCTGCCGGGCACCAACACCGGCCCCTTCCTGCCCCAGGCCTACGGCATGCAGAGGCAGCTGCTCTCCAGCATGTCCGGGCTGGGGGGCAGCGACCTGGGCTGGCTGCCCATCCCCTCGCAGGAGGAGCTCATGAAGCTGGTGCGGCCCCCCTACTCCTACTCGGCTCTCATCGCCATGGCCATCCACGGCGCGCCCGACAAGCGCCTCACGCTCAGCCAGATCTACCAGTACGTGGCCGACAACTTCCCCTTCTACAACAAGAGCAAGGCCGGCTGGCAGAACTCCATCCGCCACAACCTGTCGCTCAATGACTGCTTCAAGAAGGTACCGCGAGACGAGGACGACCCTGGTAAGGGGGCTGGGGGCTGGGGGCTGGCAGAGGCTGCCCTGGGCAAGCTGCTGGTGTCCCCAGGCGAGGCTCACTCCATCCCTCCCCAACACCCGACCCTGGAAAGTTCTAAATATGGCTGCTATACCATAGGGCTGGGGCGGGGGGGATCGGCAGTGGAGAAGGATGTGGGTCCCAGGGCAGATCTGGGTTTCGATCCTGGCTGTGCTGCTGCACAGCCAGTGACCTTCACCGGTAGACCTCCAGCCCAGTCTGCAAAACAGGGATGGCCACAGTGTCCACCCAGCAGCCTTAGGCTGCAGGTGGTGAGAAACCCAATGCCTGCCCTTGGTGCTCGTGAGTGCCTCTGGGTCTGCAGTCACTGGCACGGTGCCCCTGCATTCCTGGCACCTGGCACACAGAAAGGCTTCGGTGAATGACGCTGGAGCAAATGGAGCCCACAGGCACCCCAAGCCTGCTGGGAAGAAGACCTGACCTTTGCTGAATTATCACTAATGGCCACACAGAGCCGCCCGCCCTACCCCTGCTAACACACAAACCCCCTGTAGGCTAACTTGCATTGAACCCATTTTACAGATAGGGAAAAGAACACTCAGGGCTGGAACAGCCTGCCTACTTAACTGATAGGGATGGGACTTGAGTTTAAAGAGCTACCAGAGCATATGAAACTTTTCTATTTATCTGTGAATTTCTAAAATGCAGAGAGGAATGGATTAATATTTATGCTTCCACCTCACAGAATCAAAATCCACTTTTGTTTCACTAGAGGAAGCTCAGGGTATGGTTCAGAGGAACCCCCTCTGCTCCCTTGGAGGTTAGCAAGGGCCAGCTCTGTTCGTCCCCCAGGAAAGGGCAAGTGTCCTGTCCCAAGACGGTCCCCACCCTCAGGCCCCTCAGTGACAAAGCCTCTTATACATCTAGGGTCTGCTCTTGTTCGCAGGGAGCTTGGGAAACGAGAAATTCTTATAATGGACCCACTTTACAGAGCAGGAAACTGAGGCCCACCCAAACTCCCTCAGCCAGTTAGGAGCAGGGCCAAGACTCTAGGCTATCTCCAAACCCCATGCCTGGGACCATCAGGGAGTTCAGAAGTTTTTCTTGATCAAAGGAAGCCCTCCCTCCTCCCCAACTCCTGATTGTCACCCCAACCATGGCAGCCCTGTGCCCCTCTGCTCAGCCCATGAGATCTACAGTCTAAATCCTGGGTCCCTGGCACTTCCTGCTCTGTGCTCCCAGCATGGCTCCTTGTGGGGTGGGCACTGGAGTGAGGGGAGGGGGCTGTGGTTGGCGAGTGGTTTGTGGAACCCCTCTGCTCTTCAGCCCCTCTTTGGTTCTGCCTCTGCATTTGTTCCCGAGGGTTTCAGCTTGTGATAAGAAGGCGAGCAGCCGCAAGGCACGATGTCCACCTCTCTGCTCACTTTCGCTTTCCTACCAGGCAAAGGGAATTACTGGACCCTCGACCCCAACTGCGAGAAGATGTTCGACAACGGAAATTTCCGCAGGAAGAGGAAGAGAAAATCGGACGCTTCCTCCAGCACAGGCTCCTTGGCCTCGGAGAAAACCGACAACAGTCTGCTGGCAGGCAGTCCCAAGAGCACAGAGCCCCAGGACATCCTGGACAGCGTCTCCACGGGAGCTCCCGGCTCCCCAGAGAAGGGGCCCTCCCCGCCCCCCTCGAGCACCCCGTGCCTCAGCAGCTTCCTGTCCACCATGACAGCCTACGTCAGCAGTCCCAGCCCCCTGGGCCGCCCCGGGGCCACGCCAGGACTGAGCCTGGAGCCCACTGACAAGATGGGGCCGAACCCACTGAGCTTCAACTCCTACACCCCACTCAGCAACCACGGGGGCGGGGGCGAGTGGGGCAACCCCGGGCCCCCCAGTGCCCTCGGCTACGGGGGCTCTGTCCTCAACCAGTTCAGCCCCCACTTCTACAACAGCATCAACACCAACAGTGTCCTCTACCCCCGGGAGGGCACCGAAGTATAGGCACAGGACAGCCCCCTTAGCCACGCGGACAGGCCCAACAGGGAAGAGCAGCCACGGTCTGCCAGGCCGGCTCCCCAGGATCCCAGGCCCAACACAGGAAGCCCAGAGGAACCCATCCTCTTTCTAGAACATCATGCAAACCTGCTTGTCATGCACACATACGCACACACAGACTGGCCAGCTTGGCCAGGAAACAACTGGTACCTGGACGACAGCAAAAATAGCAGCGGCCCGCTGAGCACTTACGTGCGCAGTGCCTAGTAGGCTCTTTAAAGACAGGGTCCCACTGAGTGCTCACGGTCACTCTGTGAGGTTCCTGTGACCCTCCCCATCTAGCAGATGAGGAAACTAAAGCTGGAGGGGGTTGAGTAACTTCTGAGGTCAGGCAAAGTAGAAGAAGGTAGAGGGAGGAGTCAAGTCCAAAGTCGGGCTGATGACGTGAGGGGCGGAGGAGTTCACCGAGCAGCTGAGGAAGGGCATGGTGAGAACCCGCTTATGGCCAATAGATCAAAATCTCCCCACTGTCTCCCGATGGGTCATGAGATTTCCACAGCAGCCCGGGCTCATCTTGTCCTGACCCGAGTCCCCGTCCCGTGCAGCCCAGCTTACCGGCAGCGGATCCTTTAGCTACCTCTCAAGGGCAGGTGCCACCAGCAGGCTTAGCTCGGGAAGCCCTGCCCCGGTGCACCTGCAGCGCAAACGCATCCGGTAGGTGCCATGCGCCCCCATGGAGGGACGCCCCAGCCCCAGCCCCCTGGAGATCTTGAACGGAGGTCACAGGTCAGTGAAAGGGCAGTGTGCACCCCCTGAGCCCCCCCTGGCACTGCCCATCTGTAAAATCTTGTGAAGCCCAGCTTCCTGTGTGCGTGTCATGGACCAGTGAGCTGGAGGTGGCTAAGTCTTCCAAGAGAAACAAGGCTGAATAAGCGCTCCCTTTTTTATAGCCCTGGAGAGCTGGATGTTTGAGAAAACAATGGCCTCCAGGGAGGGGCAGCAGCCGTCCTCACAGGGGGTCGGTGAGCAGCTCCTAGGGCTTCTCTTTCGTATTTTTCTAGGGACTTTATATACCTATGATGTCTCATCACAGCCTGCCCTAGGAAAATGTTTGTTCTCTTAGTTTCTTTTTAATAAAAAAAAAAAAAAAAAAAAAAAACACTTTGGGAGAAGTGTGTGAACCTTCCTTGGGAGTTTTCTGTCTCTGGCCTTGTCCTGGTACATTCAACCCAAGGCCAAGTGCAGCCCGAAACTGAAGGCAGAGAAAGAACAGGGCTCAAGACTCATCCCCTCCCCTACACTGGCATGGAGACCAAACGAAGACCCCTGGTGGAAAGAGGGGACCCTGGGGTGGGGTGGGAAAAGACATAACCAGAGTCCCGCTGAAACTAACCTGGGCACTGTGCTATGTTCACTTAACCCTGCTGCCAGTCCTGTGATGGGGGTGGCACAAGCCCCATGATTGAGGGTCAGAGTGATTGGGTGATTCACTCGAGTCCACGTGTGGTCTACACCCAGGTCCGTCTGACTCGGCGTCTCAGCAGCACCAGCACAGGCTGGGACGCAGCTAACGCTGGTCACAGTAACAGCAGTCCCACTGGCTACAGTTCCCTGAGGGCTATAGACAGGCACTGGGCCGAGAACCATGCAGGTGGACGTGTTTTGTCCTCACGGCAGCCTGTGAGTGTGTAGACTGCTGATTCCTGAGAGTCCTGGCACCCTGCGTGCTGGAGGACTTGTGTGTGGAAGCTGGCGACCTTCCAGGTGGGACAGCCCTCCTCCAGTGAACAACAAGAGGGCTCGAGCCAGGGTAGCTGACCGCCTGGCCCACTGACCACTCCGGTTCTGGGAGCTCTCTTTCCCGGAGAGACACAGGAGAGACAGTGACACAGTAAGAGCAGGGCAAACATGGCAATGACAACATTGTTCATCAGGCACCAGGCACTATTAGGACCTGCTTTATTGCTGTTAAGCCTCAAAATAATCCAATGCAATATTATAATTATTCCCACTTTGTAGCAAGAACACTGAGGCCTGGAAGTATTCTGTAGCTGGATCAAGGACACACGGGCAGAATTCATACACACCTGTTGCTGCCATGGCTAAGACTTCTCCACAGCTCCTAGGGACAGACGGGCCAGTGCATATCACCAAAGGGAGGGGTGCACAAAATCATGAAAACCAAGGAAAAAATTGGGATTCCCTTAGGAATCCCCGGATCCTGACCTAGGGTCTCCCTGTCTGCAGTGGGCCTACTGGCAGATGCGGTGCAGCTGATGAAGGGATAGGGAAGTGATGTGAGGCCTGACAAGCCCTAGACGACCCCTTGCTGCACACAGAGAGGAAGCCCCGGGCTTCCTCTCCCTCTACTCCCAACCTTCGCTGGCTATCAAATAAAAACAGAATGCAAGTTCCTATGGTCCATCCAGGACTAGAAATTACTGCCCCCAAACAGACACCCCAAGGCCTTCTCTCTGCACTGATAAGCTCTCAGCCTGTCTTCAACCCCTGCTCCTCTCCCCAGGCTGGGCTGCAAAGGCCAAGGGACTGGGCTAGGAAGGGGATGTGAAGGGGCCCAAAGTAACCCGAGCCAAGGCCCGCGACGTCAAGTCTCCATTCTTCTTGGCCCAGAATTGCACATGCACAGGAAACAGAGGAGAGTACCGCATGACGCCTCCTGTGATGGAGCCCTGGAGAGGTCCATGGGAAGAACCGAGCTAGAAGGAGCCGGTGGACACTGTGGAAAGGTGGAGCCCAGGGCAAAAAGGGGTTTCTCCCATCAGCTCCCGCGGGCTGCTGCTGGCCCCTCTGGGTTCTCTTCCTCTAAGAGAGGAGAGCTGGGCAGAGACTTACCACACACTTAACCCCTGTGCAGCATCATGGACGGCCACTTGCATTTAGTAGCCTCCTTCTCTTTGCTCTGCACTGAAGCTATGGCCCTCGGGATCAACAAAGGGTCTGAGAAAAGGGTCTGAGTGTTGCAGACACCGGGAAGACTGCATGGAAGAGGTCCACATTTCCAAGTTATGTGGAGGTGGGGAGGCATGCCTCAAGCAGAATGTAAGAGGAGTGTTCACAGAGCTCATAGAAGATGCCTATTACAAAAAACAGGCATGGATTTCAATTTTTAGCCCCAAAGTTTTTGTATTTTCATGTTTCTACAAACTTTTTGATAGAAATGTATATATGAGAATATACCATCATCTCATTTAATCTAGCAGGTCAAGTAGCAAGAGGAACGTCTGGAAATCCTACCCACAGAACGTAAACACTGTCTGGTGGGTGACGGCACGTGATGATTGGTTTTGCTTAGTATGCTGATTTGATGGATGGTGGACATCTGTCAGCCCTGCTCTCCATTCCTAGAAACTGCCTCCTCCTAGGCCAGGACCCAAGAGGCTCCAGGTTGGGATATGACCCTGCTGCCTTGCATGGCCAATTGGTGCTAGAGCAGCACCTGCCCCAGCAGAGCTCTTTCTGCTGTGGCTGAGGCATGGGTTCCCTTGGGCGGCCACTACTTGTTCTGCATTAAAATGAGTGGAGATCAAGGTGAGGCCAGCGGCTCATCTACAACCTGAGAGGGCCCACTAGGGTGGATGCTGTGGCACAGAGGGTTAAACCACCCCTTGGGACAACCTACATCCCATACAGGGTGCCGAGTCCCTGCCACCCATGTGAAGACCCAGATGGAGTTCCCTGCTCTTGGCTTTACCCTGATCCAGCCCTGCTGTGTGGACATATGAGGAGTGAACTCACTGATGGAAGATGCCCCGCCCCCCTTTCGAGTAAACAAACAAATCTGTTAAAAATATTTAAAGTAGGATGTGAGAAAATAATTAACCAGATGCTGAAATGTTGAAAGAGGACTATGGGAATAAGAGGCTGGGAGACAGGCCCTGGGGCAGTTCCTAAGGGGGAGTCAGGAAGGGGAGTAGCATTGCATTGTGTGGGTGTCTGTGTGTATGGTTGAGAGGCGAGGGGGGGCGTGTTAGTGGCTGGAAAACTGTGAAGAGGACTGCTGGGGTGCTGATAACTGTCTGTTATCGTAGCCGCGTGCTGGTCACACATACACTCACTCTAGGGAGATGTATTGGGCTTTCCTTTGCAATTTCTGCCCTCTATCTGTCACTCTCCTCAACAGTATGCAGGTCGATGTTCAACAGCTGAGTGGTGCAAGGGTGCGGGAGCATCCCACGGTGTAAATTCTTCCTTCCCCACTCACTTCAGCTTACCCCAGGCAGAGTTGGGAAGGCATGTGCGGTAGCACAATGTTAAGCACTGTTTCCGCCACACACAGACAATAGAGGGGAGCTCAGTAGGATCCAGAGCATAGCTATTACTTCAGTGGGGGGTAAAATGACAGGAAACTGATTGTTCTGAGTATTTATTGATTACCTTTGCTTATACTAGAGTTTATTTAGCTGAAAGTTTATTTAATTTGATTTTTAATGATGGCTGTACTTGGCATAAATCTCCTCAAAAAAATTATCTTGAGGAATTAAGTCTCAGTTGCATAATACCTGGGGAAGCTGCATATTAAAGGAGAAGTAAGGGAGCCGGCACTGTGGCGCAGTGGGTTAATGCCCTGGCCTGAAGCGCCGGCATCCCATGTGGACACTGGTCCTAGTCCTGGCTGCTCCTCTTCCAATCCAGCTCTCTGCTGTGGCCCAAGAAAGCAGTAGAAGATGGCCCAAGTTCTTGGGCCTCTGCATCCACGTGGGATACCTGGAAGAAGCTCCTGGCTTCTGGTTTTGGATCAGCGCAGCACTGGCCATTGTGGCCATCTGGGGAGTGAACCAGTGGATGGAAGACTTCTCTCTCTGTCTCTACCTCTCTCTGTAACTCTGTCTTTGAAATAAATAAAATAAATCTTAAAAAAAAAAAAAGGAGAGGTAAGATATCTCTCCCTTGTCCTACCCAACCTCCCTTTCCTAATCCCCCCTCTTTGAGCACACCGTGATTCTCAGCAATGAACACAGGGGCCTTCTCCGGAATGAGGGGAACAGCCTCAGATCCCTTCTTCCATGGTCCTGGCCCCAACTCCTAAACTCCGGGGTAGCCCCAGGAATGGATCACATGGTGGAGGCGGCTCTGCCTTCATGTCCCAGCTGCCTTTCTTCTGATGCAGCTCTCTGCTGATGGTCTGGGAAGATGGTGGAAGACGGCCCAAGTGCTTGGGCCCCTGCACCCGCGTGGAAGACCCAGAAGAAGTTCCTGGCTCCTGGTTCCTGGCTTCAGATCAGTGCAGCTCTGGCCATAGCATTCATTTAGGGAGTGAACCAGCAGATGGAAGACCTTTCTGTCTCTCCCTCTTTCTGTAAATAAATAAATAAAATCTTAAAAAAAAAAAATAGGGGTCCGTGCTGTGCATGACAGGAACTATGTGTGAGGCAGGAACTATGAACAAAAGCTTTACAAAGTCAACTGCAGGGGCTGGCACTGTGGCACAGCAGGCTAACGCCCTGGCCTGGGCACCTGCATCCCATATGGGTGCCGGTTTGAGACTTGGATGCTCCACTTCTGATCCAGCTCTCTGCTATGGCCTGGGAAGGCAGTGGAGGATGGCCCAAGTCCTTGGGCCCCTACACCCGCATGGGAGACCCAGAGGAGGCTCCTGGCTCCTGGCTCCTGGCTTTGGATCAGCGCAGCTCTGGCCATTGCAGGCAATTGGGGAGTGAACCAGCAGATGGAGGACCTCTCTTTCTCTCTCTCTCTCTCTCTCTCTCTCTCTCTGCCTATCCTCTCTCTGTATAACTCTGACTTTCAAGTAAATAAATAAATCTTTAAAAAAAGTCAACTGTATACAAATTAGATGTTTTTGTATGGCAAAGCCTCCATCAAATAGAAGAGTAAACACAAACAGACGGAAATAGTTCAGCATCCCTGTTGAAAACTGAATAACCGTGTTATAGAAAGATATCTTGAAATTTGTAGGGTTAAAGCTTTCCTGGTTGAAAATGGACAGATTTATTTATTTGAAAGTGAATCCATCTTCCTCTTTTGCAAGGAATATCAGTCCTAGTAGGATCTCATTCTTATAAATTCACTTAACCTTAATTACCTCTAACAACCCCATGGCAGTTAAAGCTTTAACATATGGATTTGGGGTTGGGGGACAGCATTCAAGCCACATCCAGAAAGAGTCGCTGGATGAACTTAGGGGCCAACAGAACAGTGAGGCAGCTCTTGAGGCCAGCCCTTCCACCCAGGTCCCAGAGGCTGGACTTGCAGGGGAGCACAGACACCCCACAGAATGAAAACGTGTGGAGGGGCCGGCGCTGCGGTATAGCGAGTAAAGCAGCCGCCTGCGACACCACCATCGCATATGGGTGCGGTTCGAGACCTCGCTGCTCTGCTTCGATCCAGCTCTCTGCTACAGCCTGGGAAAGCAGTAGAAGATGTCCCAAGTCCTTGGGCCCCTGCACCAGCATGGGAGACCTGGAAGAAGCTCCTGGCTCCTGGCTTCGGATCAGGGCAGCTCCAGCCGTTGCGGCCATCTGGGGAGTGAACCAGCAGATGGAAGACCTCTCTCTCTCTGCTTTTCCTTCTCTCTCTGTGTAACTCTTTCAAATAAAAAAATCTAAAAAAAAAAAAAAAAAAAAAAAAAAAGATGTGGTCCTGACCGTGGCTCCCAGCTCCTGCCTTTCTTGTCAGATAATTTCCTGAGGCCTGGAGCTCCTGGGGTCGAAAATGAAGATATTGTTCCTACTCTTCTGTCCTCAGTGAGAGTCAGCAAAGACTACAGGAGACAAAGCCCAGCTGTGGAGTGGGTGGAGTATACAGCCCTGGCATCTGCAAGGTGATTGGGTGATTCACGGAGACAGCGCGAACTGACGCTGACTCCAGGGAGAAACTTGTCCTTTGTCACTCTATTCACCACTTGCTCTGACCAAGGAGAAATTGTCCATTTGGCGCGTGGGTGTCTTTAGCGCTGCCTTAGCACTTGCTAACCTCCTCCATTCACAAAGGCTCAAAGCTCTTGGCAGGAAATAGTATCCGACAATAACTGGATAACAGTTTGCTTTATTGTGTTTACTTTTACAATCAGCCTCCCTATACAGCCAGTGATGCTAGTTTAATGTTTTAAGTAACGACCTGAAGCAAGCATTTAGCTGAGCAGTTAAGACACGAGTTCAGATGCCTGCGTCCCACATCTAAGCGCTGGAAGCTCCAGCTTCGACCCACAGCTGCCTGCTAATGGGACCTTGGCTGGGACTGTCTACACTGCCTCTAGTTAGAGGCTACAGAGACAGCCTTGCTTTCCTGGCCCTGTTGCAGACGGAGGGCTTCTACCACTCTTAGGTAACCATAGGTCTGTCCAGGCTGTTTTGTAACCAGTCCAGGCAAAGCACACAATGAAAACCATTGACTGGGTTGCGAAAACTAAGGCAGAGAGTCCGGGTCACAGGTCATTGCTCCAGCATCATCGCCTGACCAACCCTCTATTCCCTGCAGAGGTCAAAAACGTGGGTCTCCAAGCATCCCAGAACGGAGCTGCTGACGGGGACCATAAAGAATCTCCAACTCCCTCATTGTTGTAAAGGAGAGAACTGAGGTCTGGTGAGGAAGAGGAACGTCCCAGGTGGTGCAGCAAGGTAGCAGCGCAGCTAACACAAGAAAGCAGGCGTGTCCATCCTGCAACAGAGACCCCTGGCTCACAGACGAGTTTGCCACACTACAGGGAGAGTGGAAGGGTGGAACTCTCAGGCCCCATCCTTGAGAAGAAAGCTGAGAGAGGCAGAAAATTAGCATGCGTGCAAGGACTTCAAAAAGTCTGTGCAAAAATGGAATTCTTAGTTTGGTGCAAAAAAATTTGAAATTCACACATAGGAATTTGCACAATACATGTTTTCTATGAACCTTTGGAAGACCCCTCATATGATGCAGATACTACTTCGGGGTTCATGTCAAAATGTCTCTCTGAGTCCTTTCCCTCTTGCCTCCCTTCCCCTTCCATTTCCTGGGAAGTTAAATCAAGGGGGGTAGGCTATCCTCTTAGATAAGCAAGACGCATTGGGAACAGCATGAACCTTGCAACCAGGCAGACCCACTTCTGCCAAGCCTTGAGGTGTGATCTGGTGGAATGAAAGCCCCACGGAGCTCAGTATCTTCTGTAACTTGTGAGTAGCATCCTTACCTCCAGGACAGGGGAGATCACGTGATCATGCAAGGTGCTTGGAAGAGAGCAGGTTCACAAGCAATGGGTCATAAACAAATATCCAGAATAGTTGCATGACTTAGAGCCTCCTAAACAAATAAATTAAGTGTCCACCAAGAAAGAAACGGAATAAGTAAATCATGGTATAGCAACATGATGGAATATTATTCAATGAGAAAAGGAATGAAATACTGATACATTCAATAGCATAGATGGATTTCAGTACATCAGGCACCTCTGCTTCTGGCACAGAGCTCTTGCCAGATCCCACTTGTGAACCAATAACAAAAAACAAATCCCAACCAACACCATTATCTGAAGAATAAACGCCAGGCAAATTCTCAGGTGGAGCCAATAATGGAAAAAAGAAACTACACAGAGTGAATGGGCTGTTTTTATGGTCTAAGTGTGATGATGGGCCAAGGTTAGTGCCATACAGAAAGACTGAAACTCTGAAGAAAAAATCTAGAGAATCTAGTTTTTTTCATGTTAAGAAACAGGGGTGGGGTACGGCACTGTGGCATAGAGGGTAAAGCCACCGCCTGCAGTGCCGGCATCCCATATGGGCGCCAGTTCATTTCCCAGCTGTTTCACTTCCAATCCAGCTCTCTGCCATGGCCTGGGAAAGCAGTGGAAGATAACTCAAGTCCTTGGGCCCCTGCACCCACGTGGGAGACCTGGAAGAAGCTCCTGGCTCTTGACTTCAGATAGGTGCAGCTCTGGCCATTGCGGCCATCTGGGGAGTGAGCCAGTGGATGGAAGACCTCTCTCTCTCTCTCTCTCTCTCTCTCTCTCTCTCTCTCTGCCTCTCCGTAACTCTTTCAAGTAAACAAATAAAATCTTCTTTAAAAAAAAAAAGAAAAGAAAAGAAACTGGGGTGGGTGACAGATTAGGCCACCACTTACACGGCTTGTATCCCATATTACAGTGCCATTTCAAGTCCTAGCTTCTCCACTTCCAATGCAGATTCCTGCTAATGCATTCTGGGAGGGCAGTGGAAGGAAGATGGCCCAAGTGCTTGAGCAATGCCATCCATGTTGGAAACCCCGATAGGGGTCTGGGCTACTGGCCCAGCACTGGCTGTTGTGAGCATTTGGGGAGTAAATTAGTGGACAGGAAGATTGATCTCTCTCTCTCTCTCTCTCTCTCTCTCTCTCTCTCTCTGCCTTTCAAGTAGTAAAAACCAAAAATAAATAGACATTAAACAAAACATACAGAAGACAGAAAGAATGGGACTTGCGGCTACTGGGAATGAAGAGACAGTCCTGGAAAGCAAAGATCCCGAGATGGATAGGACCACACTGTGTCTGAATATCTACTCAAACCCCTGGCTGGCTCCTGGACCATGCATGCGCAGGACAGACTCCAGGTGAGAAAAAAGGAGAAAGGACTTGGATTTTAGCTGCAGCCCATGTACAGAGCTTTCAGTTCGAGTCGTACCAAGGATACTGCCTGCTAAAGCAAGCAAACAACAAATACAACAACGGAGATCTCAGTGATAATCAAGGCAACACACTATTAGCACAAGATTGACAAAGGAACAAAGGGATATTTTTGGAGTCCAGAAATAGATCCGTACAGCTTCCATCAGCTGGTTTTTGTCAAAGGCACAAAGACTATCCGATGGGGGAACATAGTCTTTGAGCAAACGGGGCTAGGATGACTGGATAGCCAAGTGCAAAAGAATAAAGTTAGACCTTTGCCTCCCACCATGTACAAAATTAACTCAAAATAGAACAGAAGCCTAAATGGAAGAGCTAGAAGTTTAATACTCCTAGAAGAAAATTTAGAGGTAAATCTTCATGACCTTGTATTCAGGAAAAACACGATGAACAACAACAGAAAGATTGATAAATTGGATAGCACCAAAACTAAAACTTGGTGTGATTCAAAGAACAAAAAAGTACACAAAATAACTGAAAAATGAGAGGGAATATTTGCAAATCATGTATCTGATAAGGGACTTATATCTAGACTAAATAAAGAACTTTACAACTCAATAAGAAGATTAATAACCCACAAAAAATGAGCAAAGACTGAACGAACATTTCTTAAGGAAGATATGCAAATGGTCAATGAACACATGAAGATGTTTACTATTGTCAGTGATCAGGAACCTGCAAATCAAACTCACAATGGGACACCACCTCACACACACCAAGATAGCTAGAAACAAAAACCAGATTACAACAAGCATTGATGGGACTGGCACTGTGGCATAGCCGTTAAAGCCGCCGCCTGCAGTACCAGCATCCCATATGGGCACCGATTCCAGTCCTGCCTGCTCCACTTCCGATCCAGCTCTCTGCTATGGCCTGTGAAAGCAGTGGAAGATAACTCAAGTCCTTGGGCTCCTGCATCCACGTGGGAGACCCGGAAGAAGCTCCTGGCTCCTGGCTTCGGATCGGCGCAGCTCTGGCCTTTGCGGCCATTTGGGGAGTGAACCAGCAGATGGAAGACCTCTCTCTCTCTGCCTCTCCTTCTCTCTGTGTGTAATTCTGACTTTCAAATAAATAAATACATCTTTAAAAAATAAATAAAGTTTAAAAAAAGAAATAACAAGCATTGACAGAAATCAGAACCCTAATATAATGCTGGTGGGCTTAGAAAATGGGGCAGTTACTTTGGAAAACTGCCCAGTGGTTCCTCCAGTGATTAAACATTGACTTACCACCATGTGAACCCAAAATCCTATTCTTAGATATACATTCAAGAGAAATGGAAACATAGGCCCAGGCAAACACTCATAGAACACATGTTTATGGCAACATCATTTATAACATCCAAATGGTTGGAAGCATTGTAAAGGTCCACTAATGGACAAGTGGTTAAACAGACTTCAATATACCCATACAATGGATCATTCAGCTATGAAAGCAATAAAGGACTGATGCACGCTATTGAAAATATTTTGATAAGTGCAAGAAGCCAGTCATAAAGGTTCATGCATTGTATGATTTTATTCACATAAAAGTCTACATTACCCTAACCTATCGAGACAGAAGCAGCTCTGGGGGTGCTTAGCGAGGAGGTGGGATTGGAGGGTACAGAAGTGATAACTAAAAGGCATGAGGTGGGGCCAGCACTGTGGCATAGCAGGTAAAATTGCCATCTGTGGTGCCAGCACCCCAGCCAGTTCAAGTCCAGGCTGCTCCCCTTCCAATCCAGCTCTCTGCTGTGGCCTGGGAAAGCAGTGGAAGATGGTCCAAGTCCTTGGGCCCCTGCACTCACATGGGAGACCCTCAAGAAGCTCCTGGCTCCTGGCTTCAAATCGGCCTGGACCTGGCTATTGCAGCCATTTGGGGAGTGAACCAGTGGATAGAAGACCTATCCCTCTGTGTAACTCTTTCAAATAAATAAATAATCTTTTTTTTTTTTAAAAAGTAGCCTTAAAGAGCACAAGATTTCTTTTCAATGTAATAAAAATGTTCTAGAATTACTGTAGTGATGGTTGCACATAAGTGTGAGTATACTAACAACTATTGAATTGTACACTTTACATGAGTGAATTATATATATGCATTGTATCTCAGTACACCTGGTTTTTCTTAAAGATATATTTATTTATTTGAAAGGCAGAGTTACAGAGAGGCAGAGGCAGAGGGAGGGAGAGAGAGAGATTCCATCTGCAGGTTTACTCCCCAAACGGCTGCAACTGTCGGAGCTAGGTCGACCCAAAGCCAGGAGCCAAGATTTTCCTCCGCGTCTCCCACGCAGGTGCAGGGGCCCAAGGACTTGGGCCATCTTCCACTGCTTTCCCCAACCACAGCAGAGAGCTGGACTGGAAGGGGAGCAGCCTGTATGGGACACCAGCACTGCAGGAGGCGGCTTTACCGGCTACACCACAGCGCCAACCATGTACCTACCTGTCTTTTTTTTTTTTTATTAAAGAATTGAATATGTAATAAAGACATTATCAGACAAAAGGAGACTCAGAGACATTATCACCTGCAGACGTGACTAACGGCTGGAAGGAATTTGTGCGGGGCAGAAATCTTCCAGAAGGAATGAGAAGCATCAGAAACGGTGAAAGTCTAAGTTTTCGTTTTTAACTTTTTAAAGCCATTTAATGCTGATGGCAAATATATCATGGCTGGCGCCGCGGCTCAATAGGCTAATCCTCTGCCTGCGGCACCGGCACCCCGGGTTCTAGTCCCGGTCGGGGCGCCGGATTCTGTCCTGGTTGCTCCTCTTCCAGGCCAGCTCTCTGCTGTGGCCCAAGAGTGCAGTGGAGGATGGCCCAAGTCCTTGGGCCCTGCACCCCATGGGAGACCAGGAGAAGCACCTGGCTCCTGGCTTCGGATCGGCATAGCTCCGGCCATAACAACCATTTGGGGGGTGAACCAACGGAAAGAAGACCTTTCTCTCTGTCTCTCTCACTGTCTAACTCTATCTGTCAAATTAAAAAAAAGTTAATCAGTAAAATAAGATGACATCCTTAAAATATCCCAATAATATTTTGATAGAACTGGAGCAATAGAGATGCTACAAAGCAAGCCCCAATTTTAGAGGAAACAAATAGAAAATAAATAATAAAATAGTAGCTCTAAATTCAACCATGTCAATAATTGCATTATTTGTTGATAAACACAAATGGCAGAGATTTTATGAAACAATGGGCACTCACCTACATCCTCTCGCTAAGAGACACACTTTGAGCAGATAAGACACAGGGCCAGGATGCAAACGGTGTCCAGAAGAAGGCAGATTGGCCGTATCAACAGCAGCTTCAATAGACCTCATGGAAGAAGACCTGCTTAGCTGAAGAAGGGTCTTTTAAGGTGAAAACAGCCAATTCATCAAGTGGACAGCTATTCATAAACAGGAGACCTTTAAATACACAAAGCAAAAATTGATGTCTGAGAAAGAGAAGCAGACAATCCCACAGTGTTGACGATTTTAACCTCCATTTCTTCACAATTGATAAAATAAATAATTTGGAAGATCAGTAAAGGCAAGCAGTGGTGGGGAGTGTCCAGCCAGCAGGATGTAGAAGGCCTGCGAAATCATCTGGTCTGGCCCTGCCAAGGCACTCACAGGCCGGACTCAGAAATACATAACGCACCTATGGCAGGCGGATTTCTAAGTTGATAACTTTGTGTGGCCCACGAATGCTGCCATAAATGTCCAAAGGAAAAAAAGGCTCCCCAGCCCTGAGAGGGTGTGAACAACACTAGCGAGTAGCTCGTCCTAACTGATGCTCGTAGAACACTTCATCCTGCAGTGCAGAGCACACACTCTGGTAAACCGTATGTGATGCGTTCCATGTGCTGGGCCACAAATACGTCTCCTAAATCTGAAAAGATTTGAAAGCATTTTATGCTAATGTGAAAGAAGCCAAACACATATGAGACGTGCACGCTATCTGAGACTAGTTTCACTGATACCGGACTAGCAAAACCACTTTCTAGGGAGAGAAAGCAGATCGGGTGGTGTCTGGGGCTGGGGGGGGGGGGGGGGGGGGGTAAGGTGAAGATTGCTTGGGAAGGGTCTCCACTGTACTTGCTGAGATAATGGAACTTCCTAGGTCTTGATTACTGTGGTATACATTCGTCAAAACTCAGGGATCTGTACACTTAAGCGCATTTTACGGCAGGTAAATTATGCTTTACTGTTGTTGAATTACAAGGAAGGCAGACTTTTGAAGTTCACAACAGGAAGTGACAAAGCTCGTTAGAATCCTAGCAGGGACTGGGCTCAGAGCACTGAGAGAATTTCTTGCCAATACAGACAGACAGATCGTCCTTAACTCATGATTCAGCTTGGATTTTTTTTTTTTTTTTTAATTTTAAGATGGTGTGAAAGCTATACATATTCAGGAGAACGTCTACTTTGAATTTTGAATTTTGATCTTTTCCCAGGCTGTTGATACAAGAGGGCTTCAGAAAGTTGACAGAAAATGGAATTACAAGAGAATGTGCCTTTTCCATGAACTTTCACAGCTCCCCCACACATGGTGCAATGCTCTCTTGCCGTGTTGGGCAGCGGTAGCCAGCCAGGGCTCCCAGGTGGCCCTGCAATTGTGAGGGCAAACCGCTGATGCTCTACAGCACTCTGCGTGGTTGGGTTATGCTATTCGGTGGGTTCGGTGTATTAAATGCCTTTTCTTATATTTTCAACTTAGGGTGGATTTATTGGGCTATTACTCTCTCAGAAGCAGAGAGGCATCTGTATGTGAAACCTATGAGATTTAGGACAAATATTAAACCTTAGACATCTCTAAAAAGTAGGTACCTTTAGCCATGCTCAATCAAGATTCTCAGCCATACCATGGCAGGAACGGGGTAGCAGCTACCGCCGTAAATGGAGACCTCCCCCTGCAGTGGCAATCTACCTGCTTCACTCACTTAAGTGACCACCTAGCCCTTGGAATTTATGACCCAAAGGCTGGAGTATCAGTCGTGTTTCACTGCATGTCATCAAATTTACCCCTAAAGCTTCTATATGTGTCTTTCAGCACCATACTGATATCAGGCAGACACAGGTGGTTTTATTTTTATAATAAAGCACCCACAACATTTAAGTTGCATTGCTAAGCTCTTTGCATTTATTAGCTTATGAAATCCTTATAACAACCCTACAAAGTAGGTCCAAATGTCCCCATGTTATAGATGAGGACCCTGATGCCAGAGAGGTTAAGTACATATCCACAGGCAGTAAGTGGTGGAGCTGGCCTCCGAGCCGAAAGCTGTCTGACATGAGGGTGTGCAGTTGAACAAGGGTGCCCTCTGCACGGACCCCTTCACATTGCAAGCTACTGAGATGGGCGGCTCTAGAGGGTGCTGCACGCATTAAGTACAGCACAAATGGAGCCCTCTTAGGCCAACAAGAAAAATTTCTCCGTGTAAAAGGGGAAGGATGAGGTAGCTGACCCAAGGAGCAGGGTGGGACCGGGTCCTTCTAGCTCTGTGAGTGACTCATTCAATAAGATTTTCCTTAACACCTACTGTGTGTCATGTGTTGATTGGGGTGCAGAAGATACAGCAGTGACCAAAGTTCCTGCCCTCAGGGAGCTTGCCTTCTAATGGGAGAAGCAGCCAATAAAACATAAGCGGGTTCTATAATTGCATCAAGCAGCCAGCATGCAAAGATCGGGAAGGAAGGCATTCCCATCGCACCGTGCTATTCCCGCGACCCCAGCGAGGAAATGAGCGTGGCCTGTTGGAGGAACGACCAGGAGACTGTATGGTCGGACGGTGCAGGACCTCACGGGCCTCAGAGATTTTGGCACATCCCATGGGTGCTAATGGTTGCGAATCTTCACAGGAGAGATGGGAGATAAGCTCAGGGCTCTCTGAAGGGCCACCCAAGGGCTCAGCACCCATGCTCCGGAACAGCCGGCACTGCCTGGTGTCTGGTGATGAAAGCGCAGCCAGCCATGCTTCTAATTGTGGTTGTTTTTCCCACAGTGCAGATGGCTGTAGCCGGTTTCCAGCAGGATGGCGATGACATCTGGTCTGGTGTAAGTAAAGTCCTCCTTAAACAGAGCTGCAGCTCGGCCTCAGGCACCCAAGTCTCTGAGTCATCTCGCCAGGACCTCGGGCTGCAGAATGTGCCGGTCAAAGAGGGACACGAATCCCTGAGTGACGCCGCACAGAGTCCAACCCCGCAACTCACCTGCTCATTCCAGCCCTGCAAACCACTTCTCTCTGAGCCTTGGCTCCCCCCTCTGCAGAACGGGGCCGCTCCTTTCTGGTTCATGGCGTGGTCCATGAGAACTCATCAAGGCCAGGCTTCTCGCGCTTTTTAAAATATGATTTATTTATTTACTTATTTATTCAAAAGTCAGAGTGACAGAGAGGGAGAAAGTGAGAGAGACGCCTCCCATCCTCTGGTTCACTTCCCAAATGGCCACAATGGCTGGGTCTGGGCCAGGCTGCAGCAGGAACTCCATCCGGGTCTCCCATGTGGGTGGCAGGGGCCCAAGTACTTGGACCAACTTCTGTGCTTTTTCAGGCACATTAACAAGAAGCTGAATTGGAACTGGAGCAGCTGGGAGTCCAACAAGAGATCCTATATGTTGGAAGCAGCAGCTTAACCTGCTGACCATAATACTGGCCCCAAGGTCAGGTTTCCTGAAAACAATTGGCTAAGGACCAGTTAATGTATTTTTTCATCTCTTTTTCTGTCTTCCTGACGTGTCCATAAACTGCTCTCGAGTAGGTCAGATCTGTCTCAGCTGCCCCAAGGCAGAGCACAGAACCCAGCGTGCAGTAGGTGTCATTAAGTAATCATTCACTCAATGAATGGATAATAAAGTCAGCCTGCATCCCAAATTCAACAAATTGCACACTGAAAATAATTGGAAAATATTGAATTTGTGTAGAGCATGTATAGGCCTTTATTTCCTGACATCGTTCCTTAAACAATACATCATAATAAATATTTACACAGCACTTGCAGCTTATTAAGTATTATAAGTAATCTAGAGATGATTTAAAGCAAACAAGAGGATGTGCGTTGGTTGTACGCCAATATTAAACATTTTTATTTACTTGTTAAAGATTTAATTTTATTTATTTAAAAGGCAGAATGATAGAGAGAGGAAAAGACACAGAGAGAGAGAGAGAGAGAGAGAGAGATTTTCTATTTACTTGTTTATTCCCCAAATGGCTGCGGCATCAGGCTAGGACGAGGCTGAAATCAGGAATCAGGACCTCTGTCCGGGTCTCCCACGTGAGTACAAGCTCAGATACTTTTAGGGCCAATTGAGCACATGTCTCTATTCAAGCACCCAACTTCAGCTTTAGAAACTACACTTTTGGACGTACAAACTACATCCAATTCAGCCGTGAGTCACTAGTAAGTAAGGAAACTTAGACTTACTCTCAGGGCCATGGGAAGCCGCAGAAGGATTTACACAGGAGGGAACAGATGTATGAGCAGACCCACACTGAAAAAGATCCTTGGGGTTTCTGTGTGCAGGGGAAGAGACCAGAGTCCCAGGAACCCAGGAGAGAGATGATGGTGTCATTCACTCAGGCAAGGGCAGTGGGGCTTGGAAGGAGGGGATGAACTTGAGACACTGTTAGTTCTCCTAACAGCAGGTCTGGGGACTGAGCTGCCGCAAAGCAGGGGTCAGGACTCACCGGATTCCCAGCCTAAGAGACTCAATTTCCTCTCAGGCCTGCTCCCAAGTGTTTCGTTTTAGTGAGCATGGACGGGATGTTGTAAAGGGCAAATGACACCACCCAGAAGGAAATCCAAAAGACAGACAGAAAAAATAACAGAAAGGTTTGTCGGGTTGGCAGTGTGGTTCATTATTATTCTTTAAGGTAAGAAGACAAAAAATAACTGATCCTGGATGAAGAAACCGGGCTTGGCTGTGCCTGGGGCTGTGGCAGGTGAGCTCTGCTCCAGAATTCCTTGGGGGCATGGTGGTGGAGGGATGAGCAGGAAGAAGAGGCCTGAAAAGACATTGTGTCCCAGCCCGGGCTGGGAACATCTCGAGGATCTGGTGGACTGGGTTAGTGTTGGGAGGGGAGGAAGCCACCGACAGCACTCAGGGCTGTGCCTGCCGCTTCTTTCATTGCCAGCTTGAAATAAACCTTAGTGCTCGCCTGGAGGGAACGGTGTCTGAGCCCCCTCTTTCACAGATGAGGAAGTGCAGATGGTGAGAGATGGAGCAACCAAGGAAGGTCACACAGACAGGAAGTGTGGAGGTCAAGTTCAGTCTCCAGAATCCTGATTCCCAGGCCAGTGCCCCCGAGCCAGCCTGTTCCTAGGGGCTGGGTGTGTAGGCCTGATAGAATCTGCCAGTGAATTGGTCACTAGTGCAATAGGGGAGCTAACTTCTCATTGGTTTGGGGCCAGTTGATGCATCCAGAAACCAGGATTAAATGTCTCCTATGGGGAATCAGGGCAGAGAGAGGAAAAGTTTTGAGTCCTAGACAAGGCAGAGAGACTTCCCAGACAGCATTATGGTTGGGGGGGTGCAAGTACTGGGGATGCGAGAGGACAAGACAAGGGATGTGCTTTGACCGCTACACCCACATGTTTTTCATGGCCCCTAAGAGTGATAAAAACAATTGAACCAAAAGGTTGACTGTGGTCTGAAGAGGCTTTCTAACCTTTCTGTGGATGGAAGGCCATCTAAGCATGGAGCCAGGAGACCAAAATAATGACATTTCAGGCACAGTTCAATGGTCCAGGTCAAAGGCCAGCAACATTTCCTGTAAAGGGGAAAGTTTAAGGTAGTAAGTATTTTAGGCTTAGTGGACCACAAGGCAGAACACCCCATGCAATTTTTATTGAAGAAATGAAAAGCTTAATAATGATTTAATCTAATTTCATGACATGCAAATCTATTGGAGAGAAGTTAGAATTTTTTGGGGGAGGTACCATTTCATGTAATTGGATTTCAAAGTCACCGCTCCCTCTCCTAAGTGCAACTACAGATGTTCATCCGTTAAGGCAGGTCTCTCATGGATTCTACATATGCCGTGCCCGAAGGCATCTTTGCTCTGATAGGTGTGACGGGTGGCACCACTGTGATCTTCAGGCACTGAACGGCAGAGCTGGGCGGTGAGAGCGGCTCACCCCTGCTGTCCTGGCAGGACCGCGGCACACACAATATGTGAATGAATGAGTGTGTCTGGTTCCAAAAACACTTTATTGGTGAACACTGCAATGTTGACTTTCAGATGATTTTCAAATTTTAATTTTATGTTTATTTGATAGGCAAGAGAGAGAGAGAGAGAAAAAGACTCACAGAGAGAAGGGGTTCCCATCCACTTGTTCACTCCTCAGATGCCAAAGCCAGAAGCCAGTAACTCAAGCCAAATCTCCCAGGGTGGTGGGGATCCAATTACTTGAGCCATCACTGCCAGGGTCTGATTAGCAGGAAGCTAGAGTCAGGAGCAGAGAGTGGCTATCAACCTCAGGCACTCCAACGTGGGATGCAGACATCTCACGCAACACTTTTTTTTTTTTTAAGATTTATTTATTTATTTGAAAGGCAAGCAGAGAGAGGGAGAGACAGAGAGCGAGGTCTTTCAACCACTGATTCATTCCCCAAATGACTGCTATGTCCGAGTTTGGGCTGATCTGAAGCCAGGAGCCAGGAGATTCTTCTGGATCACCCCTGCAGCAGCAGGGGCCCAAGCACTTGGGTCATCTTCCACTGCTCTCCCAGGCCATTAGCAGAGAGCTGGATCAGAAGTGGAGCAGCTGGGACTCAAACCGGCGCCCATATGGGATGCCGGTGCTGCAGGCAGAGGCTTAAGCTACTATGCCACAGTGTCATCCTCAAGTAACATCTTTTAAAAAAATTATTAATTGATTTGGGAGGGAGAGAGAGTATGTGTGCCCATTCGTTATTTCACTCCCTAGATGTTTACAATAGCCTGGGCTGGGCCAGGACTATGCCAGGAGGCCAGAACCCAATCCAGGTCTCCCACTTGAGTGGCAGGGACCCAGCTGCTGCCTCTCATAGTGCTCTTCCACAGGACGCTGTGGGAGGATATTGAACCCCAGTACTCCAATATGGTACGTGGGCAAGTTAACTGGCGTCTTTACTGCTGGGTCAGACTTACCCCTCAAACGATTTTTACACTTTGCAGATGGTCTCCTCCTGACTTGCTTTGTAATCATTTCACGGTGTAAAAACTGTTCTCAGGCCACGGGGTCATGTCAGGCCAGATTTGACCCATGGCGGGCAGTCTAGCATGACAAGTGAAGCTGTTAATAATCAGAATTGTCCAAAGAAATCACTGGTGTTGGATGATTATCCTTAAAAACGGACTGGTAGGGAGGAAGTACCCAGGAGGAAGACTAAAACATTCAGATGGGGCTGGGAAGAAGGAGTTGCTTATGGAAAAGACTGGAAAAGACTCCAGTCTGGGTTCTGCAATGAGGCTCTTCAGGCTGCCCCCGACTCGGCAGATTTCACAAAACTTGACCTCCTGGCCCAAGCCTTTTCCATTCTGGAAGCCCCATCATGAATCCCACTTTTGATCTGCATGGCCGTGTCGGGCCCTGGTGTCTTGATTCAAACACAGGAGTTTCTTAAGGACAAAGCAGGACTGCCTGCAGAGGCCAGACTCCCAAATGGCTGGGACCAAGGTGGCCAGCGGCGTGTACGGCCGCAGCCTGACAAGACCCTTATCTCTAGCCTCTCAGGTGGAGTGTGCCACCTGTTTATGAGTAAACTAATGGTCTGATCTCAGCTGGAGGCAAGGCAATGGGGCAAGGCAGGGTTGGAGAACACCCAGAAAATGCTGGCTGTGCTGTAACCCTTTCCTGGCTGCAGCTGTAAATGCACAGGCACCAACCCACTTAAGGACCGGCCTGAGCCAAACCTGCCCCCAGCTGGCTCCTGCAGGAGACGGGAGGATCCTGCTCCAAGCAGGCTGACTCAACTACCCAGTCTACCTAGGCTCCAATCCATGTGAAGTTGGTTTTGTAGCTTTTTCTTTTTTTAAGATTTATTTATTTATTTGAAAGGCAGGGTTAGAGAGAGGCAGAGAGAGAGGTCTTCCATCCACTGGTTCACTCCCCAGATGGCCACAACAGCCAGACTGGGCCAATCTCAAGCCAGGATCCAGGAGTTTCTTCCAGGTCTCCCACCCAGGAACAGGGGCCCAAGGGCTTGGGCCATCTTCTACTGCCTTCCCAGGCCATAGCAGAGAGCTGGCTTGGAAGTGCAGCAGCCAGGACTTGAACCGATGCTCATATGGGATGCCGGCTCTGCAGGTGGAGGCTTTACCCGCTATGCCACAGCACTGGTCCCGTTTTTGTAGCTTTTAATAACTCAGAAAGAGCTGAGAACAGGACTGAGGCATAAATATAACCAGTGCAATAACCAGCGTGCACCAGCTGCGCTGGGCACCGTTAGGGATGCACAGCTAAACAAAGGCAGCCACATCGGGCTCTGCTGAGCTGAAAGGCTCTTGGACAATTCCTAGGCCTGCTCGCCGCACCGAGGCAGAGAGCAGCTTAACATCCTCATTTCACAAAAGAAGCGCCCAACAGGCACAGGGTCAGTCAAGAAAGAAGGGCAGAACGTGGATGATCATGCAGAATCCCACCATCTTAGTACGCTTTTTTTTTTTTTAAAGATTTATTTATGGGGCCGGTGCCGTGGCTCACTTGGCTAATCCTCCACCTGCGGCACTGGCACCCCAAATGGGTGCTGGGTTCTAGTCCCGGTTGCTCCTCTTCCAGTCCAGCTCTCTGCTGTGGCCTGAGAAGGCAGTGGAGGATGGCCTGGGTGCTTGGGCTCCTGCACCTGCATGGGAGACCAGGAGGAAGCACCTGGCTCCTGGCTTGGGATTGGTGTAATGCTGGCTGTAGCGGCCATTAGGGCAGTGAATCAATGGAAGGAAGACCTTTCTCTCTGTCTCTCTCTCACTGTCTATAACTCTACCTGTCAAATAAATTTAAAAATATATTTATTTATTTATTTGAAAGTCAGAGTTACACAGAGAGAGGAGAGGCAGAGAGAGAGAGAGGTCTTCCATCCGCTGGTTCACTCCCCAGTTGACCGCAATGGCCAAAGCTGTGCTGACCCGAAACTTCTTCCACCTTTCCCACACAAGTACAGGGGCCCAAGGACTTGGGCTATCTTCTACTGCTTTCCCAGGCCATAGCAGAAAGCTGGATTGGAAGTGGAGCAGCCAGGTCTTGAACCGGTGCCCATATGGGATGACGGCGCTGCAGGCCAGGGTGTTAACCCGCTGTGCCACAGCGCCGACACCAATTGTTTCCTACTTCTGACCCGCTGACATCTCTCCTGTGCCAGACTGTGGGTGGAGGGCTTGGCACAGAAAGACAGACAAGTGCATTCCCTTTTCTCAAGGAGTCTGTGGTCTCAGGGGAAATTTGGGGGCCCTACTTTCAAATCTTGCAGCACTGAGGCCCTTGTTGGGGAGTCCCCAGTATGCAGTCACGTGATAGCTAAGAGATGGACTTGTCGCCTACGACTTCACTGTGGACAAGTCACTTTCCTCTGGCAGCCTCAGTCTCCCCGTCTGTGGAATGGTGTAACAATAGCACAGACTTCAAGGTGTTGTAAAGGCTGCACAAGGAGACATTGCAGGTGCTTGCCACGGTGCCTGGTACACAGTCAGCGCTCAGTACATGGTGACAATAAAAGGTCCGGAAATAAAACCCATGAGGATAGGACAAAGGGCCTGGGATTCAGTGTGATGACTGATTTTGTTTGCTTGTTCGTTTGTCTCCACGTTTTGTGTTTAGATGAAACCTGATTGCCTAGTTATTAAGTGTATGCACCAGCAGTATTTACACCTGTGACCTCTCTCCTCTCTCCTCTCTCCTCTGCCCGCTTTCCTTCTCTCCCCACAAGTGAGAGTTCCTTGAGAACCGATGAACAGTGACCGTGTCGTGACTGTGTTGGGCCCTCGCTGGCGAGGGTCTGACAATTTATAGCAACAGGCAGGTGTAATTCCCTGATTCAGGGTTCACATGGGAAGGGGAACCTGCTAGAAGCCAGGTCCTGAGCCAGGAGGAATGCACACCCTCTCAACAACCCTCTGTGGATTTTACTGTCTCCACTCCAGAAACAAAGAAGCAAAGCTAGGGAGGCCGAGAAGTTGTCCAATTCCCGAGGTAGTGGAGCCAGAGCTGGAGTTTGGCCTCTGCATCAGCCCCCAAACCTCTGTTTCCTGCAAAGAGAAGCCCCCAGGCTTAAATTCTTAAAGCAACACCTTGAAATGCGTATTGTCTTCTTCCCATTTTGCCGACAAGGGAGCTGAGGATCAGTGACGGCGAGTTCTCCAACACCACACAGCAAGACGGCATCGGTGGTTGTCCGGGAGCGGGGCTCTGGGGCTGCGGACCCTGCTGCAGCGCCCTCTTGCTGTGTGAGAGGAAGCCTGGCTGCTTGGGCAGCAAACCCAAGGCTGAAATGATGACTCGGAGGGCTCAGGGGGGACCAGGAAGCCCTGGAGGGAAGGATTATTCAACTTTGGAAGTGGTGACTCCAACAAAAGCAGATTCCCAGCCAACAGCTCTCTGGATGATTCATTGTGGTTCTACTTGGAGGCAGCAGGAGGGGGAATGAAAGGTGACCAGCCACCACCTCCACTCGCCCAGGTTCTCCAGTTGGCCACGGCCAGCGCGGACAAGACTATTGATATGCCATTGCTCCCCATGCCCCCTTTTCCCACAGCCCAAGAAAATACACCCCCATCAAGTCTTGCACCGTTTAACACTGAATTGCCTCTGTCTGCCTGGCCCAGGTGGGTATAAACGCTCACGGTGCCCAGCGCTCCTCCCCGCTGAGCCTGAGACTACACTGCCTGAGGTCCCAGCTCGTTATCACCAGCGGGGTGCCCACAAACCCCTCTGCCGGCTCTGGGGGACCCCTCCTTTCCTCTTCAGTTTCTGGGGACTCACGGCTCTATGACTCTCATCTCTGCCTCTGTCTGCACACTTGTTTCTCTCCTCTGTGTCTGTGTCTCCACTTCTGTACCCTCTGAGGACATTTGTCACTAATTTTAGGGTCCGTCCAGTGAATCCAGGAAAAGCTCATCTCAAGATCCTTAACTCAATTACATGTGCAAATAGAATTTTCAAAAATTTCCAACCCTTAATTACCAAGCAAGTTCCCATCCTCAGGCTCCAGGGGTTACAACACGGACATAAACTTTGGGGAGTCATCACCCACCGTGCATCCAGCTGCAGACCTACATACAGCCTTTCCTAACACAGTGCTCAAATCCACTGAGCCAGTGTTTCAATGTAACTGCAAATGTTTATGAATCGCTAGTTATGTCTGAGTCACAATGTCGCAACTGGGCAAGGGGCCATTGGGTGAAAACTAAGAGATGGCATATAGAAAGGCCCACCCAGCATCTGGCCCGTGGAAGGAATCCAGGCACTATTCATTGACTCTTCGGGTCCCTTGCTCGGTCTCCTGTGACATGGTCCCTGCCCTACAGAAGAAATCAGCGAAAACTCTGGTAAGAACATAACCTCAGGAGGTCCTAGAAGGAAGCAGCCCCAGGGATGTCAGCTCCGGGGAGGGAACATTGCTCCCGCCTGTAGCCACGTTTAACACCTGGCTTCCCGCATCCTTCCACTGATGCCACAGACATTTTTTAGCAGTTCATCTGCATCGGTTGCTCTGTGCCAGACTCAAGAGATAGAAAGTAAAACCAATGGGTCCTCATGCAGCATAGCCTAGGAAGGGGACAGGGCTGGACGGATACCCACCCAAAGTGAAGACATAACAGCAAACAGTGATGAGGGCTACGAAGGGGCAGGCGTGCCAATGAGAACATCCAGGTGCTGCTTGAGACGTGAAGGCAGGGACTCTGAAGCTGAAAGACGAGCCTCAGCCATTCAGGGAGCAAACAGAGGGCTCCTAAGGCCAGGAGCTGTGTCTGTGCTGCCGACCTCTGTCTTCCCACAGGCCAGCCAGGCAACTGGCATGGAAAAAGGTGCTAAACTGTGTTTAGCTGAAATGTGATTATCTATAGCTATTTCCCAGACGGGAACAGCAAGGCACAGCACCTAAGCTTGCACTTGGCGGGCATGGATGTCTGTGGATTGAGGAGAGCCTGGCACCCTGCCAGTTGCCGTGGTTGCCCACAGTCCTTCTTTCCTCCCCCTGGCCCTTTTCCATGTGGCCAAGGCTCCCTGAGGAGGTATGTGCCGTGCCAGGTAGGGAGGAGGATGGGAGGAGAGGAGGAAGGCCTCATTTCAACTTGGCATAAAGTAAATTCTCTATGGCAAAAGCCAGATGAGCAGGCGACTTGAATGCTGAAAAGCGATGGAAGAAGCATATTCGGTTCTCAGCAGGAGCACCAAAGAATTGCTCCATTGGGACATTGCTCCTTTGCCAGCCACTGAGCTCCAGGCTGCCCTGGCAGGACCAGACTGATCCCTCTTCCACACTGCTTTCTCCCTGCCAGCCCTCAGTGCTGTCTCCAGATGTGGAGCTCTGGGTGATGCTCAGACATTTTCAGGCTCAGCTCAGCAGAAAGCGCTAAGTTGCTTTTATACCCTGCACTTCTCTCTCTTCTTACTGACATGGGATTCATTGTTCTGTCTTTCAGACAGTGAACTAATTCAGAGCAGAGCTCCTAGTCTGTTCTCTATAATGTGTTGTACCCCCAAGCCTGAACCTGGCCTACAAAAGTATTCCATGAAAATATAATGAATAGGAAGGTGAAGAAAAGTCAATGAAGCAATCAAAACTTGTGTGTTACCAGGTTTCATGTGAATATCAGAACCGCAATTCAAACCAACCCACACAGCCTATTAGCACTGCTGTCCTGCACAGATGTATGGGCTGCCTGCCAGAATGTATGGTGGTCAGTGTGGAAGGAAGAGGGAAGGGGTTGTGAGAGGTGCCTGTACACGGGGATGGATCCAAATGGAAGTTCATTCTCTCATCGTGTATGGTGCCTCTACTGTATACCAGTAGACTCCAGTGTAAGGTGCAGCCCCTGCCCTCAAGGAGCTTATGGTTCAACCAGGACAGAGAACACATGTTGATGAGTGCTGGACAGAGTAGGTGGAGACCCAGGAGGAGGGTAGAGAAGACAAGCCCAGACCAAGGTTGGCAGTTTGGCTTTAGGCAGAAGTTCTGCAGCTGAGAACAATCAATCAGATCCCCAGAGGCCTCTGGCTGCACAGCCCAGCATGCAGATGCTGTCTCTTTGCCCCAATACTGCAGCATTCAAGTTGACCTCAGTGTCCAGTCTTCTGGTCCACCCTACAGACTCAGATCTGCTAGTGCACATAGTCTTGTGAGCTTAGTCCTTAAAATAGCATTCTTTCTCTCTCTCTCTCTTAATCTCTCTGCCCCTGCCTCCCTCCATCCATCTATCTCCTAATGATTCTGTTTCTCTAGAGGACAGATTTTGGCATTCAGCTCCTCACTGCAACAGACATCTTTCTAGAACAATGGTTCAACATGTTGCATCTCTGCTTAAATATACCTTTCATTCTCTGTGCTCATGCGACGAAAATCCAAACCCTCCAAGGTAACTTCCAAGAAGATCCCTAGTTGATGCTTCAGCCTCATGTCCCCCAGTTCCCTGGGTCTCTGCCCTATTCCTCAGCCAGGAGACAGAGGGGAGGACAGAGTCCACGGAAGGGCTCTGAGAAGCAGACCTCTTGTTTGATGTCTCTAGAGTCCCCCTACCCACTGCCAGGGTCTGCACCATCCGGACTCAGGCTGACAACTCAAGGAACATGAGAATCCAAGAGCTTGGGAAGAAGGAAGAGAGAGCCCTGTTTTTCCCTCCTCATAGTCAGAGCTGATGCCAGGTTTGGCAGAGTGCCTTGGCTTAGCTTCCTGGCTTTTGCGGGTAGAAGGTTCCCAAGCAATTGTGGTTCTTTCAAGGTATATTGGCCAAACCAGAACCCTGGCCAAACCCCCTGCACTCAGCAAGCACTCACTGATACCAGCTGTGAAAAACTAATGCACCATAATGTCACCCCCTGAGAACAGTGTGCAGCCTGATCCACACAGGACCCAAGTTGAGACCCTGCAAACCTGCATTGCAGGGGCGGGAATTTAGCCTAGTAGTTAAGAGGCCAGCTGGAAAACTCTGACTTCTATTAACTCCATTTGACAGAGTTACACAGAATGGAGATCAGCAATAGGAAGTGATTTTCCCCAGGGGTGGCAGGGACCTCTAGCTGGCCCTCAACACATGATCGCCTCTGGTTCCTCCTGTCTAGATTGTCTGACACCCAGATTCTTAGCTCCTTAGTTCTGTATTCTCTGATTCTTATCTGGACACTGGACCAACCAGAATAATGACCTTTCCCAGGCTCCCACACCTCTAGGTATGGCCATGTGACTAAGGCTGGCCAATGGCCTTTGGATTGAGGGGAAGGGAAGGTTTCTCCTTCCTTGCTTCTTTCTGTGGCTAGAATGCAAGCCTAAGGGCTGGAGGTTCTTGGCCTAAGAAGTAAATTTTGGTAGGATCCATGTACGGAGAGTCTGGGTCCCTGACACCAAGAACTGCCACATCCACCATGGACCTTGACCTTCAGTCTCACTTCTATCTGCAGGTGCTAGTTTTGGGGGTCTATTAATTTTTGTATAAACTTAATCCCAACTGACATTCCAAAATCAGATGGCAAATAAGGAGCAAGATTCGAATTTGAACATAACCTCTTGCAACCCAGATGAGACTCTTAAAAGTCTTCTTAAGTAACATGCAATCTATTTAATTGGGTTGGGGGCCCAGCCTTGGGGTTTTTTGCAACAGTTCATCACTCAATACTTATTGTGATAGTAGGGTCCACTTTCCCTCCCACTGCTGGGTCTGTGACAGCAGCAACTTAGGCCCAGGTCTACCTATTGGCCCAAGGAAGGTAATCCATAAACCTCGACCTCCCTCAGGCCAGTGAGCTTTAGGATGGAGGATGGCTGGGGATGGAGGAGTTGACTGAGAGGTGTGAACAGCTCTTAGTCCCAAGCAGAGTCATTCAGAGGGCCGCCATCACAAATGGAGGCTTTTGATGGGGTTCTGGCCTCTGGGACCAGCTAGCCACCCCATCCTTAGGGTATCACTTTGTATTTTCAAAGTAAACACTGGGCCCAGCGAAGCAGCAGCCCTCAGCATGCTGGAGGTAGAGCGGATGTTTCTCTAGCTGGCCGTGGTGTGAGTGCCAGGGAAGGGAAGGAGGAGGCTTTCCCTCGGGGACTCACCACATCCATTGGAGCCGGACCTCAGCCTGCACCCCGACTATCCCACACGCATTCACTCTCCTCCTGGGTGATTTGCAGATTGGCAACAGTTCTGGGAAAGCTCTCATCCTGCAGTGTTAGACACAGAGGAAGAGGTATTGCCAACCGGTCAGCACAGCCTGTGTGTCCATGGTCCTGCTGTGGGCAACAAGGGGAGGACCGAGGGTGGGTGGGAAGGACCACAGCCGCCTGCCCCCCACCACACCTTCCTTCCCCGGAAGAGCTCTGTGGGCCCGGAAGTGCGTGCTAGCTTGCTGAATCTCCTCCACAGCGCTGAGTGCTAAGCACTGTTAGTGTCCCCACTTGGGGAATTAGGGAAACAGCTATTTAGAGACTGTCCTAAGGACACAGAGCAAGTAAGCCACGGGCCAGGATTTGACCACAAGTTTGTCTAAACTGGGCAGCCAGCAGGTATTTTGCTGTACAACTGGGTTGAGTGAGTGCAGTGGGCGTCTGGGGTGGTGAGTGCATCAGATGGCTGCGTGGAGGGGGTGGAGGGTGGTTATGCGAGTGTATGCCTGGGAAGGAACTTAGCGAATGTGTGCATGTTTATCGTATGCAAATGAGCCTTTACAAAAATGCATGCCAAATGTGTAGAGGACTTTTAAGGGCCAGGTGGTGCAGGGGCTTTCCTGTGAAACTGGTTATTCATATTTGCATCGCTGGTCTTTAACACAGAGCCTGGCCCCACTGTCTCCTCCACTCGGAGAATCTCATGGTCCCATGATATCCCATTACATCAGTGTGCTCCTCCTCTACATCTCCTCTCTGAATGTCAGTGTTGACCTGATAGAAATAGAAGGTGTATCTTAGAACATTGCCATAGAAACAGTTCATAGAATACCCTCACGCAAAATTGAACTGACCTGAAATGGAGCAGAGTAAAGTCATAAGGAAGTTTGAAAAGGAGGTTTGGGGGTACTCACTCTCCCTCCATCACGTGTTTGAGAGAGCCAGGCTTTTGGAAGGGCTGCAGAGTGTCCTGGTGGAGGCCTTGGGATGGGGTCACCTACAACAGGACCCAGGCTTGCCAGCTGTGTGACTTGAACAAAGCACTCGACCTCTCTGAATCTTAGTGTCCTCACAAAAGAGAAGCACAATCCAGATTTCAGAGGGCCTGCTGAGGATTAAATGAGATAATGCCCGAGAAGCCCTGAGCCCAGTGCCTGGCACACAGCAAGGCCTTCTTAAACAGTGGCTATTATTGGCGATATTCACTCCAGCCCAGCCACTGCCCCCGGGTCCTCGGTGCTGACAATCAGCCCACTGTGAGGGCCACATAATGAAGTGTGTGTGCAGGGAGGGACCAGGGCTGGGGAGAGGAGGAGGTGGTACCTGGCCTGGGGCCTTGTGGCAGGAATTATCTTCCTTCCCAGGCAGCCTCGCTGTTTCCTGCCCTCCACTGACCTGCAGTCCTCTGGGAACCCAGCTCTGGGCCCCAGGGGTTTAGGGAACAAAAGGACACAGTCAACAACCATCTCAGTTCAAGGTGGAGCCTCTTGTTGCATCCAAAATCTCTGGACTTCAGAAGCCAGGAGAGAATCTCAGGCCCAAGCCTGGAGCCCGCCCATCTTCCAGCCTGGGCTGTCAGCAGTGCCCTGCTCCTGTGGCTGGGTGAGCAACGCGAGCCACCTGGAGTCCTGCACCTGCTAATGCCGGTCCCACCGCGGAGCCCTGGCACATGCAGTCCTCCCCGCCTGCTGCTCCCAGCATTTCTCACTCACAGCCCTTGGCCCTGAAATGAAGGTTTCTCATTCCCTGATTTTACAGGGGAGCCCAGGAGTCCCGGGGAGGTTTGGCAACCTGCTCCAAATCCCTTCCCAGGCCTTCGGTGACCCCACCCCGCCCCACATCCTCAGCAGAAATAAGGCATTGGCCGGCACCGTGGCTCAACAGGCTAATCCTCCACCTTGCGGCGCCGGCACACCAGGTTCTAGTCCCGGTTGGGGTGCTGGATTCTATCCCGGTTGCCCCTCTTCCAGGCCAGCTCTCTGCTATGGCCCGGGAAGGCAGTGGAGGATGGCCCAAGTCCTTGGGCCCTGCACCCGCATGGGAGACCAGGAGAAGCACCTGGCTCCTGGCTTCGGATCAGCGAGATGCGCCGGCCGCAGCGGCCATTGGAGGGTGAACCAATGGCAAAAAGGAAGACCTTTCTCTCTGTCTCTCTCTCTCACTATCCACTCTGCCTGTAAAAAAAAAAAAAAAAAAAAAAAAAAAAAGAAGAAAGAAAGAAAGAAGGCATCAAGCACATCTGAGGAGCCCCAGGTGCCGTTCACTGTCTTGATGCTCTGTCAGTGTCACTCTCTCCCGTTTACAGATGACAGGGCTGATGTGTTCAGTCCCTGCCCAAGAGCACCTGCTGTCAGGTGGCAGGGATGGCCAGCTGTGCATGTGCCTTACAGTGCCTGTCTATGCGAACTCCTGGGGAGTGCTATGCACAGGCATCCTCAATGCCCAGTTGCTCTTAGGGAGAAAAACAGAAAAGTATCAGGGTCTCAGGGGAAGCCCCCACAAAGGGTAGGTAGGTGGCCAGCTGAGACAATCAGCTTCCCCATCCTCCTGCAAGGACCCGTGTTGTCTACAGGGTGTAGTCAGGCCCCACTCAACCTTGGCCACTTTGCAGTGAAAGCCTTGTTCTTCAGAGCACCAGGTCTGGAGTCAGCAACCTGGGTTCACATCCCAGCAACTCCAGCTGCTAGCTTGGAGCTCTTGGGCAAGGACCTGAACCTCTCTGGGCCTCAACTTCTTCATCTGTAAAATGGGAATGGTGATATTGATGTTATTGTGAGATTAGAAGAGAGGTGGGAAATGGGGACATGTCTCCTGTTTCCCAATGCGAAGTCAGATCTTCATAGGGAGCCTCATTTTGCCCAGGAGGTGGAAGCTGCAGCCAGGTGGATGCAGAAATGGGTCAGGTGGGGACAGTGGATTTCAGCAAGTGCACCAACCAGCTACAGCCCCTCTGGGCCAGGGCCCTATTTTCATTATCAAGGCCACATTCCTAGGATTCCTTGGTGACCAGGTGCTTATTATAAGAGAATCAAAGTGCCAAAGGAAAAACACCCATTTGAGGCCAAGACCTGGATTTTTCATTTTCATAATTAGCTGTTGGGTCTGCACGTCCTGGGGGTACAAGCGGAAGGGAGCAGCTGGACAAAGTCTCTCTGTGGGAGCCCAGTCACCCACGGGAGAGGGCGGGGCCATCACCTGGCCACACCTGTAGGACCCATGCAGAAGGCTCTCTGTGGTCCTGCGGTTCACTCCCTGCCACTCACTCTCACTCAGCAGCACCTGCCGGGAGGGACAGGTGTCACAGAGGTGTGAAATCCCTGCAGGTCCTCCCAAGGGAGCATTTTTCTAGCCCAGTGGTAGAAACTGGGGGTAGTTTCCATCCCCACCCCCACCAGAGGGTATTTGGCTTTGTCTGGAGACATTCTAGTGATCACAACTGGGGTTTGGAGGGGGTGGGGGTTGCTATTGGTTTCCAGTGGGTGGAGGCCAAGGCTGCTGTCTTTCTGGACTGAATGCTTACTGCCCCGTCAGGTTCACACATTAGATCCCAACCCCCAAGGTGTGGTCCTCATGACAGTGGGTCCTCGTGAATGGGATCAGGACCCTTACAGCACAGATCCCAGACGGCTCTTTCTCTGGAGCATGTGAGCTGACTCAGCAATCCGTGGCTTGGAAAAGGGCCCTCCCCAGAACCTGGCCATGCTGGCAGCGGATCGCAGACTTTCAACCCCCAAGAAATGAAATAAGTTTTGGTTATTTAGAAGCCAAAGCAGGTTGGAATTTTTGCTATAGTGGCCTGAATGGACTCAGATAGTAAACATCTCACAGGGTGTGGGACAGTCTCTCATAATAATAAAGAATGACAGGGCCCAAAGTGTCAGCTGTGCCAGGGTGGAGAAAGCTGAGCCTGGCCTCCATCCTGCGCCCTGCGGCCACGGCCCCCTTTTTCCCAGCTGCGGTCCATGGCGGTGTAACAAGGAGAGCAGAGCCCCCGCTCAGGTGCACCCTCCAGAAAATAAGTGTGACACAGCGCAGGTGGGCAAGGAGGGCCAACGGCCTCACCTCGGACCACAGGATGGCAAGTTGGAAGCAGCACGGGGTCTAGGTCCAGTGAGCCTAGATGCGTGCACAGGCTCTGCTCCCTGGCTATGGAGCCCTAAGTGAGTCACCCCAGAAGTCTACCTGACTCGTATAGTTGGAAAATGCCCTCCACTTCATGGGACAGGTGTGGGAGTTCTAGGTGCTGACATCTGTGAAGCGCACGGTGCATGGCAGCTGGAAGGCTCCCTGAGTATGCCAGCCTCCTCCTCCCTTCCCGCACCCCACATACCACAGCCGCCCACCTGCACCTTCCTTCCCCATGGCCTTCCAAGATGTAGCCTCTGCTCCAGCCAGGCCAGGCCTCACTGGCCCAGCCTCATGCAGCCAGCGTCTCCTGCGTGCCCTGGGCCTCCCTCCCAGCACCCAGCCTGTCTGCCCCTCTGGCCTGACGCAGCACAGGTGCCCACCTGGGTCAGACACAGGCTTGTGTCGCTTCTGGCTTTAGGAGCTGTGCAGTGCATCAGGGGTGTGCGGTGTGCACACGTATGTGACGTGCTCAGGCAGCGTGTAAGTACAGACCTGCATGCGGATGCCTGCGGCCTCGGGCTGCCTCCTCTCTCGTTTGTTTCCTCCTGGCCGCGGCAGGACACTGGCAGTGTTCTGGACACATCGGCTGCCCCAGGTGCATTAGTGGAAGCTGGACATCTTCGGATTCCAGAGGAGCTCTTCATTCTGTCTCACCTGAGACGACACGGGGAGCCAGGCTCCCAGAGACTTTCGCTTCTCTCCTTGCAGCCTTCTATCCGTCTCTGAGCACTGACCCAGGCCCGGCTCTCTCACAGCACCCGGGTGGGTGGGCAGGTAAATCACACAGAGCCACTGCTCAGGGTCCACGCCGGCCAAGTGCGAAGCTCCCAGGGCTGCGGGGCGGCTAGGAGGCACCGACACAGACACACCTGCTGCCAAAACCTGAACTGCTCCCTCATGGTTGGTAAACACAAGCAGCCCAGGGTCCCAAAGTCCCCTGATTCCCATAAGCCAGCAAGTGAAGGATTAACCACGGGGCCTGTCTAGCGCCTCCAGGAACCCTGCTCCCAGGCTGCACCTGGCTTCCCTTCCTTAGCTCTGATTGGCCGGTGCTTCGGCCTTGCCAGTTGTCAACTATTTTTAGAGACCCTGGAGGCAGGTGCGCCATCACTGCAGTCCACTCAGTGTCAGGACCCTGAAAGTGCTAAGGATGGAGCCTCTCATCCTGCCAGTGGGGCTGCAAGACAGTAAAATCTTCAGAACACAAGCCAAAGATTGGCACAGCACAGGTTACGCCTCCAGTGTGGGTACCCACATCTCCTACAGGAGCTCTTGTAGTCTGGCTGCCCCACTTCTGATCCAGCTCCCTGCTAATGCACCTGGGAAGGCAGCAGAAGATGGTCCAAGAACTTGGACCCCTCCCACCCAAAAGGGAGACCAGGATGGAGTTCCTGGCTCCTGACTTCAGGCTGGCCCAGTCCGTAGGCTGTTGTAGGCATCTGGAGAGTGAACCAGCAGATGGAAGTGCTCTCTCTCCCTCTTCCTTTCTCTGTGTCACTCTGCCTTTCAAATAAAGAAATACATAAATAACCTCTTGGCTTTTTTAAGCAAAGTGTCTCCTGTGGTGCACTGAAGGCTGAGTAGGAGTCTGCTGTTTGCTGGGCCATGGGGAGTGGGGGAGGCTTCCCAGGTAAAGGCAGGGAAGGATGTGACAGGTTGGTGGGCAGGGCCAGGCTCCCGAGGGTACGGAATGTGGGGGAAATTGGAAAAGTAGTCTGGAAACTAAATTGGAAAGGACCTCAACTGCCAAGCTAAGGAGCTGCAGCTGTCCTCGGTGCTGCCCAAGACTACATGGGCACTCGGTTAGCCCCGTGCTGTGACCTCCGCCCAGGCTTGTGTGCATAGTTCACAGGGCTCAGTGCACATGGAGGCTCCCTTGCAAACGTTTTAAGAATTTCAGGTCAGGGGCCGGCACCATGGTGCAGCGGGTTGAAGCCCCAGCCTGCAGCATCAGCATCCCATATGGGCGCCAGTTTGAGTCCTGGCTGTTTCACTTCTGATTCAGCTCCCTGCTAATGCACCTGGGAGAGTAGTGGAAGATGGCCCAAGTCCTTGGGTTCCTGCACCCACATGGGAGACCAGGAAGAAGCTCCTGGGTTCCTGGCTTTGGATCAGTTCAGTTCTGGCCTTTGCAGTCATTTGGGAAGTGAACCAGCAGATGGAAGACCTCTCTTTCTGCCTCTGCCTCTCTGTAACTCTGCCTTTCAAATAAATAAGTAAATCTTAAAAAAAATAACTTCAGGTCAGCAACAGCAGAGCATTAACCATAGGGCAGGGTCTTCTAAGTGCAGGGCTCTCTGGGGCTGCACAGGTCATAGGCCCGGCCACAGGGTGCTGCCCAGGGCCACTGGTCTGAACGGAAGTTCTGTCTGGGGTTTGGCCTGTGAACTCCTGAGCCCACCAGGCCCCGGTGAGGAAGCAGGAAACTCCTGAGCAAATTCTCTCTCCGGGGAGCTGAGCCGCTTCCCTGGGCCAGGTGTCGGGTTACCACTCTACAGGAGCCTTCATCCATCAGCAAGCTAGCGTATGCTTTCCTCCTTGCAGGCTGGGCCCTCACTGAGCCGACCCTGCCGCTGTATAAACACCGCAGGCAGGTGCCCCAGACCCCAAACCGTCTTCCCGTAAGCGCCGGCTCTGACCACCTAACAGTGGCTTGGGAACATGCTAGAAGCCTGCCCCAGTTCGACCTCACACACAGGGCCCACCCGACAGGTTTAAAGAGGCTACAGCAGCCGCCTTGCTGGGAGCCAAGGAGCCCAGTGACTTTGGGAAAGTGTCCAGGCCACTTTGCTAATCCCACCTCCGCAGAGAGTGAGATAAGCTGCCAGATGGGAGCAGAAGGGAACAGGGGCCTAACTGTCCTTCTGATGCAAATAGAGGCCTAAATCAAAAGCTCCTCTTCTTGGGGTTAACAGAATCATTTGGTTAAAAGTGTAGAAGCATTTCACCACAACCTCTGTCCCCAGCGGCCTGGCCTCAGGATTTGCATCTGTTTTGCATGAAAATTGTCAGGACCATGCAAACTAGACAGCTAAATGTCTCTTATCAGATGGCTGTGGGGGACTCTTAAGGTGAGCAGGAGAGAAACACTGGTCTGAACTGAGCCCCCAGTGTGGGCCTGGGCCTCAGTGATACTATCTGCCCAGGCCCCGCCTTCCCCTCTGCACCTGCCCCTCACCTGCGTAGAAAGCTCAGTGGGACCTGGGGAAAGATAGAGGACTCTATGTCCCTCCTGGTCTCAGGGAAGTCAGGGTGAGGAGCAGAGTGAGACCATCCCTTGGTCCATGGCTCCATCAGGTTAAGGACTCATTCAGTCATTCCCTCCTTCAGTATGGGACTCTGTGTTTCAAACAATTTATTTATTTATCTGTTCATTTGAAAGGCAGAAGGACAGAGAGAGAGACAGAGACCTTTCGTCTGCTCCCTCATTCCGGGAATGCCCCCAGTAGCTGGGACTGGGCCAGGCTGAAACCAAGAGCCAGGAGGAATTCCACGGGGGGTCAGGTGCAGTAGCCAGGAGCTGGATCAGAAGCAGAGGGACTTGCACCATAACTCCACAGTAACGGCCCCCATATGTGACTCTGTCCACTGTGTCCACTCTTATCAGTAGTACCTGTGTCTTTAGGAGGAAAAAAATCTGAAAGGAAAAATAACCATTTTTTACTTATCACATTATACATATCACATGCGGTCTTTGAGAAAAAAACATTTTAAAATATAGATATGCAGAGTGCAAAAAAGAATACATTACAGCTCCCATAATCCTGTTGCCCGGAGTTACCAGCACTAACTCCTGGGGCTGTTTCAGACTCACCTGAGCATTCATAATACAGTTCCGTGGGTCCATACTGAGCACACTGCTTTCCAACTGGTTTCCCTCCTCTGCCACCCCCACTACCCTCAGGATGTCTGGGTAGAGAGTGTTCCTGAAATCTGGGGGTGCGGGACTGTCCCTCACATACCTAGATCTTGCCCACCAGCTGCCAATGTTAGACTCTTAGTGACAGCCAGAAGCTTATCTGCCCCCAATATATTTTTTTTAAGATTTATTTATTTAAACAGCAGAGTTACAGAGAGAGAGGGAGACACACACACACACACACAGATCTTCCACCTGCTGGTTCACTCCACAAATGGCTGCAACAGCTAAGCTTAGGTCAGGCCGAAGCCAGCAGCCTGGAACTCCATCTGGGTCTCCCACATGGGTGACAGGGACCCAAGTACTTGGGCCACCATCAGCTGCATTCTCAAGTGCATTAGCAGGGAGCTGAATTGGAAGTGGAAGAGCTGGGGCACGAATCCACGCCCTTATCCACATTTTAACTCACTATGCTGTAGTACCGGCCCGAACATATTGAAAGATTAGAATATCTAGACCAGAAAGCCTATGTGAGGGACCAGCATTATGGCACAGCAGGTAAATCCACTGCCTGCAGTGCTGGCATCCTATATGGGTGCTGATTCGAGTTCCAGCTACTCCGCTTCCAATCCAGCTCCCTGCTATGGCCTGGGAAAGCAGTAGAAGATGGCCCAAGTCCTTGGGCCCCTGCACCCGCATGGGAGACCCGGAAGAAGCTCCTGGCTCCTGGCTTCTGGCTTCGTATCGGTGCTGCTCTGGCCATTGCAGCCAACTGGGGAGTGAACCAGCGGATGGAAGACTCTCTCTCTGCTTCTGTGTCTCTGTAACTCTGCCTTTCAAATGAAGAAATAAATCTTTTTAAAAAAAAAGGAAAAAAAGAAAGAACGCCTATGTGTGTCTTAGAGGATGATTCCAATAGGGCCGAATCGTTCAGGCCTTTCTGGGATGGGTGGAGATATGACTCAGAGAAGCTACCTCCTACCCTAGGCCCAGGAGGTGTGCACAGCTCCTGAAATAAAAATGATAGTACCGACATAAATGGCACTGCTACACCTGTTCATTCAGAGCCTCTCGTATGCACACAAGCTGACACCATGATCATGGTGACAGTGCTGAAGTAATGAAGTTGAGATGCTGTATATCTGACACGCAGGGAACATTTTTTTGGTGACTGACAGCAATTAGGTTTACCCCATTTTTTGCACACCATGGTCCTCCCAAGAGATGGCACATTTCCCACTGGCTCTGCAAGAGGACTGAGGCTCAGTGAGGCTCAAACGCTGCCGTAGGTCAGCAATGAGCAGGTAGACGAACTGGAGTTTGAACCCTGCTCTCCCAAGAGCCAAGATGAGGTGGGTTACAGCTTCGCAGAAATTTTTAAATAAATTAGGAAATACACCAATCTAGGTTTTCTTCTTGAAATCCAAGCTTCTTTGATAGGTTTGTTCTATGGACATCTATGCAACATTTTCTAGAAATTTGCTTGTTCTGAATGATAGTTGTCTGTTTTGGTGTGAGAGGAAGACCCTCCCACAGGATCCTCTGCTGCTCAACTTTAATTCTACCCTGAATGGGGTCAGACCTGCTGACCTCACTTGGCTTTTCCCAAACTTCCTGCTCCTGATGAGAGGAACGCCTCCTTTGCGCATGGATGTATCCAGTTGCTAAATTTGTTTCAGCCAGTCTTTGAACATTAGTTTAAAGGAGAAAAAAGTCAGCACTTGCTTCAGACTGACGACTCCTCGCTCACTGGGCTTGTCGGAATCTTGAGCGCTCATTTTCTCTCTAGCAGAACTCAAAAATCATTTCTTACTTCTTAGAAACAGGCATACCGGGGCATTCTGCTGGGACCAGGTACTGAGCCTGGAGGTTAAGAGGCCTTTGGGTTGCCTCCATGCCCTGTCACAGTTCCTGGGTTCAGGCCACAGCTCCACTTCTAATTCTACCTCCCTGAGAAGATGACGCTTGGCCGACGTCGCGGCTCAATAGGCTAATCCTCCGCCTGCGGCGCCGGCACACTGGGTTCTACTCCCGGTTGGGGCGCTGGATTCTATCCTGGTTGCCCCTCTTCCAGTCCAGCTCTCTGCTATGGCCCGGGAGTGCAGTGCAGGATGGCCCAAGTGGTTGGACCCTGACCCGCATGGGAGACCAGGAGAAGCACCAGGCTCCTGCCTTCGGATCAGCGCGGTGTGCTGGCCGCATCGGCCATTGGAGGGTGAACCAACGGTAAAGGAAGACCTTTCTCTCTGTATCTCTCTCTCACTCTCCACTCCGCCTGTCAAAAAAATAAAATAAAATAAATAAGCAAATAAATTTTAAAAAGATGATGCTTTTGTACTTGGGCCCTGATCCCCTCATAAAAGACCCAGATTGAGTTCCTGACTGCAGACCCAACATTGTGGGCATTTGAGGGGTGAAACAGAGGATGGGAGCTCGCTCACTCGCTCTCTCTCTCTCTCTCTCTGCCTTTTGAGTAAATAAATAAAAACTGAAGCATTATGATTGCTCTTTTTTTTTTTTTTTGACAGGCGGAGTTAGACAGTGAGAGAGAGAAACCTAGAGAACCTCTCTCTCTCTCTCTCTCTCTCTCTCTCTCTGCCTCTGCTTCTCTGAAACTCTGCCTTTCAAATAAATAAATCTTTAAAAAAATTTTAATTAAAAAGAAAAGAAAACTGCAGGGACCCAGGAAGGCTCCCTGGGGGGTCTCTGTGACATTGAGTCTGCTAGGGTGGGAGGGAGTTTCTTTATGCCTGAATTCAGACCTCCGCCCTGTTTCTTCCTCCTGGACAAAAGCCCTCATTTTTTCAACTGAAGAACTACCAATCCCACCCTTCCAGACATAGCTCCAGGCCCAGGCGTGTTTAGTTCATTCCTTCCTCCTCCTGGGCAGTCAAGGGCTCCAGGAGCTGACATTTGGCTTCACTTCTAAACGAGAAGGGAGGGAGGGAGAAGGGAGAGAGAGGCCATTTTGATTACAAAAACATTTTTTTGCAACATTAACATAATTTAAATCTTAACAACAACAAAAAGGCTTATCTGCAATTCCATCGAAACAGCAAAATTAAATCTCTTTAATCTTTGGTCTCACACACACATAAGAATTAAAAATAGTTAATATTTGCTGGAAGCCTATTAAATCGGCTGTGCCTTTGGTGCTGTCACTAAAAAGTCATCACCAAGGCCAACATCATCTAGATTTCTTCCTGTGTTACCATCTAGTAGCTTCTAGTTTTGTGTTTTACGTTAAGGCCTGTGACAACATTCAGTCAATCTTTGTGAAGGATGTAAGGTTTATGTCTAAGTTCATTTTTTTCTTTTGCATGTGCTTACCACATTTTTCTAGTACCATACATTGAAGGCTGTCTTTCTCCATCGTGTTGTCCGCATCCCTTTGTCAAAGACCAGCTGGCTGTTTTTCCACGGGTCTATTTCTGGACTCTCCATTCTATTCCATTCATCTATCTGTCTACCTTCTCGGCAATACTGCACTGTCGTGACAGTACGGTAAGTACTGGCAGTACTGACGTTAAGTAGTGTCAACCCTCTGACTTTTTTCCTTGTCCTTCAGTGTTGTACGGACTGTTCTGGTCTTTTGCATCTCCACGAAAATCAGTTTGCTGATATCTAAAAAAAAAAAAAAAACTTTCTGGGATTTCTATTTGGATCGTGTTGAATGTACAGCTCAAACTGCAAAGAGCTGGCATCATGAGAATATTAAGCTTTTCTATCCATGAACATGGAACATTTCTCCATTGACTCATTTCTTTTTTAATTTGAGGAAATATGAATTCAAATTAAAACAGCTACAAACACAGCTGTTCTGGTGCACATGGGTGGGATGTGGGGAGAGAAGAGACACAAGCCTAACTGATAAAGATTCTCTCTCCTTGATCAATCTCCAGGGGCTCCTCTGAGGCCTCTGTATGCTAGGCCTTGTTCTTAGACCTTGTATTGGGCTTGCCAAATCCAGTTGTGCAAAAGTCTTACCAGGTCAGATTAGCGAATAGCTCACATGCATATTTTGAGGGTACTTCAAAAGGCTCATGGGACTAAGAGATAAGTTTCTTTGGGTGCAAAATATTTTGAAATCCATACATAGTTTTTTTTTTCATAAGATGCATTTTCCATTAACTTTGTGAAAACATCTCATATGTATGGATTTCAAACATTTATGCTAAGATAAAACCATAAAATTTTAGAAGTATCCTCATATCTTTTCATTTTTGATATCTGACAAAATTTCTCCTCCCCCAGCTTTCCTAAGTCTTTGTGCTACCTTCAACAAGGATCTTCTTAAATTGATGCGATGGTTTGAGTGTGATCCCCTAGGTACATGTGTTGGGAGCTGTCTTCCTATTACAAATAGGAAATAGGTCTTCCTATTGTAAATAGTAAAGCTATTACAATTAATATTAGCATTATTCTGATATTTTTAAGTGAGGACACTGAGACTCAAAAGAAAGTGACTTTGCCAAAGCCACACAAAAAAGAAGAGGAATAAATGACACAAAAACTGAAGACTGGCGCTGTTGGGGCCGCTGCTGTGGCGGAGTGGGTAAAGCCACCGCTGCTGTGCTGGCATCCCACATGGGCACCGGTTCAAGTCCAGGCTGTTCCACTTCCAATCCAGCTCTCTGCCATGGTCTGGGAAAGCAGTAGAAGTTGGCCCAAGTCCTTGGCCCCTGCCCCCACGTGAGAGACCTGGAAGAAGCTCCTGGCTCCTGGCTTCCGATCTGCACAGCTCTGGCCATTGCGGCCAATGGGGAGTGAATCAGCAGATAGATCTCTCTCTCTCTCTCTCTCTCTCTCTCTCTGCCTCTGTGTAAATCTGATTTTCCAATAAATAAATAAATCTTAAAAAAAAAAAAAAGAATACTGGGGCTGGTGCTGTGGTGTAGCAAGTAAAACACTATCTGCAGATATGGGCACCAGTTCGAGATCCAGCTACTCCACTTCCCATCCAGCTCTCTGCTACGGCCTGAGAAAGCAGTAGAAAATGGCCCAATTCCTTGGGTCCTTGAACCCATGTGGGAAACCCTAAAGAAGCTCCTGGCTCCTGGCTTTGGATCAGCTCCAGCTGTTGCAGCCATTTGGGGAGTGAAGAAGTGGATGGACAACCTCTCTGCCTCTATTTCTCTGAAACTCTACCCTTTAAATAAATAAATGAACAAATAAAACTCAAGACTGCTACTTAAATTCACATACTGTAATCTCTGAGGCTCCTCGTGGTATCTGGGTAGAATTTTTACAACTTGCTGTTGCTAAGTAATTTCAAGCATTGTTTTCAATTAAAATAGACAACGATATTTTATGAAGCAGAATGCCAAGTTTCTCAAAATTGTGGAAAACAAAACACAAAAGATTTCAGAGAAAATCTATCCCTTGTGTTCAGATTGCTGTCGGCTCCCCCAAAGATATATGTTCATTTTCCTTTGTTAGCTAACATTTTCAGATGGAAAAATTTGCTGAGCAGTGTATTAAATCATGCACATTTTACAGATAAAAATATCAAGGATCAGAGTACAGTTTCCATTAAGCTTAACGAATTATTACATCCATTTGGCTGATATCCTTCCTTTAAGAAAACCAAAAGCACACATCATTTCTTTGATTTACACTGGATTCGAGTTCTCTCTTTGTCCCTTTTCTTTTTGGAAAGAGAGAGAGAGAGACAGAAGACAGACAGACAGACAGAAGAGAGAGCTCCCATACATTTGTTCATTCCCCAATTGCCTGTAGTGGCCAGGACTGGGCCGGGGCTGCAGCCAGAAGCTGCGAACTCAATTCAGGTCTCTCTTGTGGGTGGCAGGAACCCTATTACCTGAGTCAGCAATACGGCTTCCCCGGAGTCTGCCCTGGTGGGAAGCTGGAATGAGGAGTTGAATCTGCGAATTGAATCCAAGTACTACGATGTGACATGTGGGCATCTAACTGCTGGGCTACCGGCCCACTGCTGAGTCCTCTTTCTAAGTCAATATTTATTAGTATTTCATATGCAAGTGCTACTGAATTTGGAATCTAAAAAAATGATAACATAATAGCAATAACAGCAAAAGTGACATTTCTAGATCAATTACTCATGAATCTTATCTCATTTCTCTTTGCAACAGTCCTAAACAACAGGAACAGTTTGTAGCACCGTTTGACTTATGGAAAGCCTGAAGTCTCAGTGAGGTTAAGAACAGCTGTAGGTGGGGAGGCAGATAGCAGAGGGACCAAGGCCCCTCTGACTGCGGTATGTTGCTTTAATACTCGACGCTGGCATGACCACGCTTTAGCCTCCTTAGTGAGGGAATGAGGTCCAAGTCCTTCAGAGCTCGCATATTTAATTTTATGAAGCCCAGAACCTCAGTGTCAAGAATCAATTTCTTTTTTTTTTCTTTTTTTTGACAGGCAGAGTTAGACAGTGAGAGAGAGAGACAGAGAGAAAGGTCTTCCTTCTGTTGGTTCACTCCCAAATGGCTGCTACAGCCGGCGCGCTGCGCTGATCCGAAGCCAGGAGCCAGGTGCTTCCTCCTGGTCTCCCACGCGGGTGCAGGGCCCAAGCACTTGGGCCATCCTCCATTGCCTTCCTGGGCCACAGCAGAGAGCTGGACTGGAAGAGGAGCAACTGGGACAGAACCAATTTCACTCTGCTTTCCCGCTAATAATTTTACTACCTACAGTCTCGTGGATGCTGGCAGAAAGAAGATACAAGACTCCTGGGTCAGAGACGAAAACGACTGCACAGCAAAGTGAGCAGAAGGAGCTCCATATTTGTGTCACTTTCCTTGCGCTTTCTAACAAGATGAAGAAGTGAAGAGGGCCAGGTGACACTTGTACATGCGTAGGGGTTTGCTACATGTGAGGAACTCCAAGTGTAGGGAACCCAAATATTTTATAATCAGCAGTAAACCCACCTAACCCTTATCTCCCTTATAAGGGAGATACTATCTTTATTAATTGGAATGGTAAATACACCTGTCTACTTTCCAAGGTTATTCACTCTGTAAACACCCTTCAATAGACAGTCTGCAACAAAGACAGCTGCCTTGCAAGATGTATAAATACAGAATTCCCATGGAGAATTGTTCTCCCAACACCCAGACTTCTCCAGACTTAGGCATATTAGCTGGATAAGTCACCTTCTCCAAAGTTTAGGACGATAGGTGTTCTGGAAGCATGTTGGAGCAGAGCACACCAGGCACACAGTAGGCTCCCCAGGCACCTGGTAGGTATGGAACCATCAGCCTTTGTAACCATCAGAAGTCAACCAACATTGAAATCCAATGAGCCTTGGGGCCTGGCAGCGATCAGGGTGGCGTGTGGAAGATAGTAGGAAAAAAAGACAAGATGAAATGCAAAATTCCAGGGGATGCTACCTGTATGTTAATTTGTTCATTTGCTAAATGGGAGTAATACTTAATTTTACCTAATACTCCTAAGTCTGGGGAAGGATTCCATAAGGTCAAACATGTAAAAATGCTCAGTGTAGCTCCTGTTACAATCAGGAACTCAACAGTGCAAACTACACAACAGGCATGGGATGTCAGATGGACAGTCATGCTTCAATGTAAGTAAATTTAGTTAAAAAAATTTAAAGTGCCTGAGGGAATCGGGACACTTCACATTGTAAAGCAAGCCATCTATGCTTGCTGCTACTGCTGTCCTTGTTTCTGTTTTAACTAGCCATCTCCTCTGGTGGATTTCCAATAAGGTACGATTTGCAAAAATGCACTTGACACTCACTGGTTCCCATCCAAATTCACCCACTAGGCCAGTTCGTGTTGCTGTGGAATCAACTGTTCTTATTTCACATGCAAGGCACAGAGTAACAGGGAACCTCAAGCTTGACTGTGTGAAAAAATCACCACCCCAGGGCCTTGTTAAAACTGCTTCTGATCTAGCAGATGCAGGGGGATGCCTGAGACTCCATACTTCTGCACAGACATGCAATGCCACTGGGCCAGGATCCATACTGTGAGAAACAAGAGATTCAAACACAGGAACGCTGTCTTATTCAGATGTTCAGCTTCCCCAGGACCACGAAAAGCCTAGATATGAGGGGAAGGCTTTTGACAGCCACTCCTAAGGTTGTTATTAGTCCTTGCCTTTGGGTGGCTGCTCTCTTGTTCGGCTCTCATGCAAGAGCCAGTTGGCAATGGCTGTCACACAATCTCTACTGTCTTATAGCACACAAAGCTCTAGCCCTTCACCCTCCTCCTCTAGGTCACAGGTTGAAAAAGGTAGGGGGAGGTCTTGGGCTATCAGCACCCTATGTTCTTTCCTCTTCCAGGCAGTACTCCAGGCCCTACTGGGATAAACAATTCGTGTCCTGAAGCGTGCACACAGCATGGCTCGCGGAGTCTCCCCTCTGTAAAATACAGGGCTTTGAATGAAGTCCTTGCTCTCCATACCTGGAAGGTCCCAGGATCATCTGAGAAGTCGGATCAAATGTAGATCCTGGGTCCCCAGCCTGGACCTTTGAACCTGGGGAAGTGGGGCTGGTGCAGGCGCGAGCTGAAGCCATTGTGTGTGCACAGAATGGGGGACAAGATGAAACCACGAGTGCTGAAAACGACCAAGGTTACAGGAAGGAGGGGAAACTAAATTTTGAAATCACCTCCTGCCCACAGGATCCTGCCCCACCCCGCTCCCCTTAATAACCCATGTGGACTGGGGTGGGAGGCGTTTCCCATAAATGGTTCCCCTCCCCTCTGAGGGCCAGGGGAAGGCTGGGCCACTCGCCTTCTGTTTACTGTCAACACTAGGAGTTGCTGCTCTGGCTTCTGCTAATCCTGTCTCCACCCCCCCCCCCCCCCCCCAGGACTTCTGCTCCTCAAATCCCAGCCATCTTCAGCCTCCCTCTCTCCCCCTCTTCTTTGGCCCTAGAAGCTGCATCCTGGTCTCCACCTACAGCAAGAGGGACCTGGGGTATCTCAGCTGGTGCACAGGGCCTGGTGCGCTCCTCACCAAGGAAGGCAGCCCTCTCTCCTGCCCCATAGTCAGCCTGCAGCTCCTGGCAGGGGAGTTCAGCCCGGGCCACTCCGGCCCACCTGAACAGCGGCCAAAGCAGGGGGAATTGAGAGACCCTGGGAACCCCAATGACTCTGCCTTCAGAGGGGGAGATAAGAGGCAGAAAAAGGAGAAAGGAAGGGAGAGGAGCAATGGGCACAAACTGAGCAAAGTTAGATAGAAAAGGCAAAGGGGGCAGGCATGTGGTGCATCAGTAAAGTGGCAGCTTGGGATGCCTGCATCCCGTATCAGAGTGTCTGATTCGAGTCCCAATTCCAGCTTCCTGCTAAGGCACACCCTGGGAGGTAGCAGGTGATGACTCAAGTATTTGGGTCCCTGCCACCGATGTGGAAGACCCTGTTGCAGTTCTGTGCTTCAGGCTTCAGCTTGGCCCAGCCCTGGCTGTTGTGGGCATTTGGGGAGCAAACCGGTAGATGGAAGAGGTCTGTCTCTCTGGTTTTCTAAAAAAAAAAAAAAAAAAAAAAGAAAGAAAAGAAAGAGAGAATAAATAAGGGATTCCCATGGTACTGGACCCATGCAATGTAAGATTCCTAACATCAAGAGACTGAGGGTGGCTTCTAAGTGTTTCATGCTGTCTCTGGGATTGTATGTGGCAGGTCCTGTGGCTATGTGGGTGTGGTTTGGGGGTCAGCATAGTTCCAGACCCTCAGTGCAAGTCACTCCCCCTCTGCTAGGCCTGCCTTTTTGCCTCATCTCCTGGCCTGAATCTCAACCCCATACCCTGACCTGGATTCCACCTCCCAGCCATGTGATCTCAAAAGCCTCAGCTTTCTTATCTATAAAATGGCTTGATGATGGTCTCAGCACACCTTTAGGAAGTGCTCATAGTGATCCAGGGACCTTCACCCACTCACTTCATCCTGAGGGCTCGGTACTGGGGGGCTGGACTTTACAGCCCCACCTTAAGCACAGAGACCAAAGAGAGGCAAAGGGGCACTGGGACACAATACTTAAGGAGGCCCTTACTCTCAGATGCTGACACTGCATGTTCATTGCTCTGAGAGTGGCGCCTCCTTAAAAGATGTGCCCTGGGAGCTCCCACTTTGCTTCTCCTCCTGCCAGCCTCATTATGGAGCCTATAAGTTTCATGTGCCTTTCACATCACTGTCCCTGCTCTGCTCTCACAGGGATGCTGTATGGATTTAAGATTCTTTCTTTGAAAGACAGAGAAAGAGAGAGATGGCCAAGTGGAAACCAGGAGCCAGCAACTCCTTCTGGCTCTCCCACGTGGGTGGCAGGGGCCCAGACATATGGGCTGTCCCCTGCTGCTTTCCCAGGCGCATCAGCAGGAAGCTGGATTGGAAACGGAGCAGCCAGCTCTGGCGCCTAGAAGGGTTGTTGGTATCACAAGCAGCGGCTTCCCCAGCTGCACCACAACACTTGCTCTGAGATGAGGCATTGATTAAAGCAGCCAGCACAACACCCGACAAGACATGGGGCCACGGGGTGTGGAACCAGCTGGAGATTAAGACCCCGTTTTGCCTCCTATCTCCATCTTTCACCCCCTTGTCTGACTCTTGCCTACAAATTGGGTTTCTGAGTCTCGCAGCCCAGGAGGACGCAGGGAGATTTATGGAGGAGTTCTTGCCACCCCTCAACCCTGACACTAGGAGACCGAGGGCCCAGTAGTTCGGGGCCAACAGGGACTCCCGTCTTTGAGCCGGGCCTTTGGCCCACAATGCGGCACTGCCATTAAAACCGGCTCACCTGGCTCCAAATAAGACGAACAGGCCCTTTCAAGAACAAGCACCTAGCCGGAATTCAAATTCTTTTTCCCCCCCAAATTTTATTACCTTACATTTAAAACATTTATTGCCTTGTTAGTTTCCGGCTGCAGTGCCCAGGCACCAAGAGAAGACAGAGCTTGCTCTCTCTCTCTCTCTCTCTCTCTTTCTCTCCCCCCCCCCCACCTTTTCTCACCCTGTTGCTCTGCCTTTCAAATACATAAAATAATAAAAGCTTGAAACAATCTTTTTTGAAATACATGCATACAGGTCCTCCAAAGAGTTTATAGAATTTGCATATTCTGACAAAGCCTGCTCCCAGGAGAGTATGATCCACTAGCCCGTATTTTGTTAAAATATGAATCCGCTGTAGCTATTTGGCTGGGCTGCATTGAAGGACACTTGTGACGGAAACTAGGGGAAGAGAATGAGCCTCCTTGGGTTCCTGCAGGGAGCGTCTTGTACGAGAGTGTCATTTCAAGTTCCTCTTCTGGATGTTCAGGTACACACAGGCTCACATCGCTCAGGGAACACAGCAATCCTACATCTTCCCAATTAAAGGTCGCATGGCTGCAAGGAGCTCCTGCCTGGGTAGGTAGGCGGTATCTTCAGGAATCAGATGTCTGAGGTCCAAGGTGATGCCTTGGGGCAGCCCGGCTCTGTCTGTTACCTGCCTAGGAACAAGCTGCAGATGCTATCTCCCTGGGTGCCACATCTCTCAATGTTCAGCAAGCCCAGGGCTAACCGCTCATCGCTCCCGGAGGGAGGAAGCTCACTGGAATGGCTGGAGCGAGAAGACAGACAGTGCTAGGCAAGCTGCTGGGTGCCAGCTGTGAGCAAGCGGCACCTACGGAACAGGGGTCCCTTCGAGGAGTTAAGACCCTGAGAGCTCTGGCATGGGAAAGGCCAGGGATTGGAACTTGGCTCCACCGCAGACCAACTGTAAGACTTAGAGGCAGGTTACTTAATGTTTCACAACTTCAGTCCCCAAGCTATAAAAGGAAAACAGCAAGAATGTCTTGTCATGACAAATGGTAAGGTTAAATGAACCAAAGCCTGTAAGTACCTAGCCCTTGGGTAATGCAAGGTGTCATGGATGCTGGTGGATATTTGTATCCTGTACCTGTGTTCTCCTGTTATGTGTCTCTCCCTATCCCAGCTGACTAAGCACTTGATCCAGGGTAGACACTGATCAATTTGTTGGATACATGTGAGATAATGCAGAGTAGAAATTACCCTTCTTTTTTTTTTTAAGATTTATTTATTTTTATTTGAAAGTCAGAGTTACACAGAGAAAGGAGATGCAAAGAGAGAGAGACAGAGAGACAGAGAGGTCTTCCATCCACTGATTCACTCCCCAATTGGCCACAATGGCCAGAGCTGCCCCAATCCGAAGCCAGGAGCCAGGAGCTTCCTCCAGGTCTCCCATCTGGGTGCAGGGACTCAAGGACTTGGGCCATCTTCTACTGCTTTCCCAGGCCATAGCAGAGAGCTGGATGGCAGCCGGGTCTCGAACCAGCTCCATATGGGATGCTGGTGCTTCAGACCAGGGTGTTAACCCTCTGGGCCACAGTGCTGGCCCCAGAAATTACCCTTCTTGTTGCTGTCTTAATAGTGCTGGTTTACCATCCTGTTGTCCTAACTAGACTGAGATCCTACAGATCACAAAAGAGCCTCACCCTTCTCTACATCCCAGCTCCTGGTAAATACTCAGCCTCTCTGCGACTGTTTTCCCATCTATAGAACAGGAATGAAACCCCTCATTGATAGCGTTTTTTGCAAGGGGAACATGTAAATGCAGGAAAACCCTTTGCACGGTGCCATGCACCCTGGGAGAGCTATGTGATGCCGACTAATTTACATCATGCTGTCACACCAGCGTCCAGAACCGAGCCCTCGCACTCCCAGGGTGTGGCCACCAGGACTGATCCGTGGACAGGCTTGGAGACTGCTCAGCTGTAGTAAAAGCAATCTACAGCAGGATTCCCTGAACACGTGGTGTGGAGTGGCCAAGAGACTCGCCCATGGCTAGATAGGTCCGAAGTGGCAGAGCTGAGGTTGGAACCCCAGCAGCCGGCGCCACGGACATCATGGCTGAGCTTCACTCTCAGCTTCTCGACCTCTGCCCAGTGGGGCGGTTATGTGGGTCCCTCCTTGCTGTGGGGGCTGTGCTGTGCCCGGCGAGGGGCTCCACGACATCCCCGTCAGTCCCACTGTCGCTGGTAGCACCCACCACACCCCAACCGTGAGAACCACAAATGTCTCCAGAACCCCTAGCTGGAAACCGCAGCTCCAAGGCGACACCCCTTTTTCCCCATCCCAACTCCGCTGCAGCCTTCTCCCCACTGGCACCCCAAGGCCATCTGTTTCTGGAACAAGAGTGCCTCAATAAGAAGTTTGAACTCCATTCAGCTCCCTTGACTCATGCGTCACCTGGCGTGGAGTTCCTCTCTCAGGAACCCTGTTCTCATCTGAAAAGGGCCCCAGCATCCACCCTGCTGCCCAGCTCAGTGATGTGGGCATCACCTTTGTTCTTCTCTTTTCCTCACCACCACCGGCTTATCTCTCACACTGTCCTATTAGCACCACCTTCTAGATCTTGTTCAAACCTACTCCATTGGGGCTGGCATTGTGGCACAGCAGGTTAAGCTGCTGCCTGCAACACCAGCATCCTATATTAGAGGGCTGGTTCAAGTCCTGGCTGCTCCATTTCTAATCCCGACTCCCTGGTAATGCACTTGGGAAAGCAGCAGGAGATAACTCGAGTATTTGGGCCCTTGCCACCCACATGGGAGACCCAGATGGAGTTCATGGATGCTGACTTTGGCCTGGCCCATCCCTGGCCTTTGGGGCCATTTGGAGAGTAAACCAACAGATGAAAGATCTGTGTGTGTGTGTGTGTGTGTATGTCTCCCTTTCTCTGTCATTCTGCCTTTCAAATAATAAACAAACAAATAAATCTTTAAAAAGAAATATACTCCCTCCATTCCCCTCCCATCCTCCTCTCCACAACCCTCTTAACTGGCCGGGCTCAGCCATCATGGCTCCCTTCTGGGTCAACCTCCCAGCTGGTCTCTACCTCCAGTCCCACCCTCTCCAGAATAGGGTGATCTGACCAAAATGCAACTGTGGTCATTCCTGCTTCAGGTGTTGGCTGAGAGCGTCTTCCCAAGAGAGCTGCCATGAGAGCAAAGCCCAGTTAAATCAAGCCCACAGCTCTGAGGTGAGGCACAGCCCCACACTGTGCCAGCGCGTGCTCCCTGCACTGTGGTCACTAGTTGGCCTGTCCGTCCGCTCCACTACCCCACAAGCTCCACACAGACAGAGATGTCACATCCCTGGATGCTCAGCGTGTGGCACAGGGCACAGGCATGCTCTGCCCTCAGCACGTCAGGTCGGGTGGGCGGCTGGCTGGATGCTGATACAGTGCTGTGCTGTAGACTGGTGAGGGCAGCCTGAGCCCACTGTAGGGGACCATCGAGTCTCTGCAAGGCGATCGTCTTCCTGCCTAGAAATGGTTCTCCATGGTAGGAAGATGAGTAACCTTCATCTGTGGGCATGCAGAGCCAGAGAAAGGGTTGTGCAGGGTGAGGAAGACCAAGGGCAGCAGATCAGTTACGTCTGAAAACTCACTTCTCAGCTAGAATTTTTTCACAGAGACCAGTTAAAGGAGGGGTCACTTCCAAAGAGCCTGGCCTTAAAGTTTGAGGGTGTTTGATAACCTTTATTCTAAGAAAAAATGCACAACACGCTTAATTGTGTTTATTCGGCAGGTGCAAACTCACTCTGTCCAATGGGTTTGCTTTCCATGGTGAGGAACAGGTTTGTTCTAGCAGAGGGGCTGCTGGGGCCAGTGTGGCCAAGCCCACACTAGAGCATAGGCAGCACCCTGCTCCCTGTTCTCCTGCAACACCCTCGCCCTCCCCAGCCTGGGTCTGAGCCTGAGGGAGGGGGACAGCCAGCCAGAACTTGGGGTTGAGGACAGTGACAACTGCACCTGTCCAGAGCCAACAGGATTTGTTCCCTTGGATTTTCCACGTCGGCGATTCCAAGATCAGGTCTGATTGCCCATGAACCTTCCGGAGTCTGCCAGGGGCAGAACAAGGGCTCAGGGTAGCGGTGGGTGGGTCTGGGTTGCTTGGAGAGAGGCACTCCTGGAGGTGGCAGGTGGATGTGACTCCCCTCTGTCCCCTCTGTCCCCTCCCCACTCACATGCGCGTTCAAAGTAAGTAGCTAGAAAGAGAAGAGGAGCCAGCCAGGATTTGGAGCCTGGATTAGGGGTGAGCTAAGGCCAGGTGGTGATAGAGGGGGGCTCTGCCTGCTTGGCATTGAGATGCTAACGGAATGGAAATTAGGGCTCCAGCTCATAGGCTGTAGAATTGGAGCGCAGTGCCTTTCATTCAGGGAAATTTAATAATAGCTTCTAAAAGGGTTGGCTCTGGAGCCATAGGGAGCTGAGTTCCAAGCCCAGTTTTGTCTCTCACCATGGGTGTGAACTTGGGTGGGTGCCTTCACTCCTCTGAGCTCCAGCTTCCTCATCTGTGAAATGGGGATGGTTGAGAGGATAAATGAGACAATAGATTAGGTGTGGTTGACCAAGGCAAGCAGTTTTGTGGCAAGAGATTCTCCATGCTTACACGCCCTCACCATGCTTGAACAGAGTAGAGGCAAGGATGAAGTGGGGAGTCTGAGGGAAAAATGGGGAGATCAGAGAACAAATCACTCTGGGGGAAGCTGGCCCCCACAGGAGCTTCCCTTGGTCTCATCACTCCATGTCCCAAGTCACTGACAGCTGGGCTGCATTGCAGGAGTGGGCGATGGACTCCTCACTCCCAGAGTGGCTTGTACTATGCACCCATCCAACAGTCACCCTGCCACAGCTCAACATGCTCCTTCCTTGCAGACAGCCTACATTCCATGGTAAAGCCTGGAAATAGTGGATGCTGCTTGCCTCTTCCAGACTTCCTTGTGTTTGACCATGTGATACATTCATGGAAGGAAAGAAACCTTTTACTGGACATTGATGTGGGTATCTGTGAGACTGGGAGCTGCGGCTGCCATGTTGCAACTCTATGGGGCCAAGCCAAGACCACACCAATGTGGAGAGGGTCAGAAAGAAAGGAGGAATGTTCTAGAACTTTCATAGATCCAGACTTCCTGTGAAGTGGGAAAATAAATGAACTCACTTAAGCCATGTTTAGTGACACTTTTTATTGTTTGGAGCAAGAAGCATCTTAGAACCAGCCTTTCTTAGCTTGAGAAAGACATCTTGACCTTTTTGTGGGTCTGGGGCTACATAGCAGGTGTTCCCAGAGCCACCCACTGCTCTTCTCTGGCCTGGGTAAGAATTTCAGACATGAGGAAGTCACAGAGGGTTGCTGGGTCCGAGGCCATACCACAAACCAGCATCCCAGGCCTTCAGACAGAACAGGACCAGTCACAGGGATCTCAGGTGAGTGGCTGTGCTCACTGCCCCCCTCACAAAGCAGATTCCACAGGAAGACCTCCTGGACAGTGGTGAAGCAGCTTTGATTGCCCGCATTCCATAATGGAGTGTCCGGCTCTGCTTCCATTCCAGCTCCCTGTGGGTGTGCACCTTGGGAGGCATCGGGGATGGCTCAAGTACTTGGGTCCCTCCACCCATGTGGGAAAACCTGAGTTGAGTTTCAGGCCCCTGGCTTCAGCCTGGACCAACCCTGGCTGTCACAGATACTTAGGAAGTGAGCCAGTGAGGGGGAGCTCTCTGTCTGTCCCCCTGCCTTTCAAACGAGTTAAATGAAGAAATAAAAATTCAAAAGTAGACTCCAGGACTGTCCAATTGGACAGCCCAGGAGAAGAGGATGAAGACGTAGAGATAAAAATACAAGTCTCAATTCCTGTGTTTGCTCATATATTAATGAGCACTTAACCCAAAAACTTCAATATCCCACAAGCTTCATTTTGTAAAAGTGGATGTCACTGTTACCACTCTCTCATGCATGCCTCTCAAACCCCAATATTCCTAAGTGTTCCATGAACACAGAAACCCTGCTGTTGTGCGAGTCGCTAACTGTTCTGTGCTTCAGTTTCCTTTTCTGAAAGAGAAGTGAAACCAGGTTCGCTGGTGGCCTTGCTGGTTCATACTAAGGATCAATGAGCAGTCAGATTGGTAAAAGTCCGTCAGTGATTGTTTGGCATCCCACACCGGCGTGCCTGGGTTCAATTCCTGTGGCCGGCTCCTGACTCCAGCTTCCTGCCAATGAAGACTCTTGGAAGTGTCAGTAATGGCTCCGGTGTTTGGGTTCCTGCCACCCACGTGGGAGACCTGGACTGAATTCCAGCCCCGGACCCACCCTGACTGTTTCAGGCATTTGAGGAGTGAACCAGCAGATAGGAATTCTTCCCCCTCCGCCACCTTGGCTTCTCTGTCTTGCTTCCCTCCTCCATGACTCCCCTCCCCGCCCGCTTCTCAAATAAATAAACAAAATAAAAATTTAAAAAGAGCCCTTGCCAAAACAGACATGAGCTGCCACAGGGCCACCCCCAGCTTGGGGTCTCACCTCATCATTAAGATCCCATGCTTGGGGCTGGCACTGTGGCTCAATAGGCTAATCCTCCGGGAGTACAGTGGAGGATGGCCCAAGTGCTTGGGCCCTGCACCCCATGGGAGACCAGGAGAAGCACCTGGCTCCTGCGCCAGCCGCAGCGCGCCAGCCACGGCGGCCATTGGAGGGTGAACCAACAGCAAAAGGAAGAGCTTTCTCTCTGTGTCTCTCTCTCACTGTCCACTCTGCCTGTCAAAAAAAAAAAAAAAAAAAAAAATCCCATGCTCGGGGACCCAGTGGGCCTGGCTTGGAATACTGGCTCTGCCGGTTGTTTGCAGTGTAAACCTAGACAGAAGATGTCACTTCTCTGGGGCTCCGAGTCACCTGCACCTATAAATGGGAACACATAGTACCCATCTCGGAGGGTGTTACCAGGATTCACTGCACTTAGCTCTAAGTTCTTGGCACAATCAGAGCCTCCATAAATAACAGCTATTTTTGTTTCTGTCTGTGTTCTTGTTACTCTTAGTTCTCCAGTCTTCCTGAAACATTTCCCATGAAACTTCAGAAGAATCTCATAGCAAATTTCGTTTTAACCTTAGACCTGTAGACACCTTGTCGCGGGGTGGGGGTGGGGGGGATCTCTACAAACCAAGGAAACCAAGGCAGAGGCAGCAGGCCAGAGCAAAGGACCCTGTTAAAAAAAAAAAAAAAGAATTTCTATCCCTGCTCTTCTCTTTTCACCAGCCAGGGACTGAAGTTCAGAGAGGGAAAGGGACTCATCCAAGGTCACACAGCAAGAGCCAGATGTCCTGCCTTGCAGGGTAGTACTATCGTAAATCGTGAGAGCTAGTGCAGACAGGGGGGGTCAGAGGTTCTGACTGCAGAGTGTCGGGGAGAAGAGGGAGGGATGAGATGGGGAGACTTGGGGTCCGTGCTTGGGGAAGAAGCAGAGTGGCCGTCCATCTTGTTACTCTTTCAGTGTCAGTGGCTCTATTCTCAGGGACCTGCTACTCCCCACTGCTCACCTCCACAAACGTTTGTTCTTGGAGAAGAAGGACCAGACGTTTGAATTGCTTTTATTACAAACAATGCCATCAGATGGTGGAGTTCAGGGGTCGGGGACCTGGGGGAGGCTGTGAGTTACTCAGGAGTGACTTGGGAGAGTCTACATGTGTGGAGACCCAGCGACCCCATTCCGGGTGACAAACACGGACAATCCCAGCACAGCGGTGAAGGTGTGGGTTTTGCACATGAAGGACTTGGGTTCAAATCTTGACCAGCCCTTTAGTTGGTGTGGTTGACCCCTCTGAGCTCCTGTTCCTTCATTTATAGGGCAGAACTGTGGGTACTAGAGAAGACCCAAGTCAAGATGGCTGCTACCAACTAGAGGGGCACAAGAGGGCGTTTTTCCGGGGTCGCTGGGCGTCTTCTGCTCCTTGCTGCGGCTGCTAATTACACAGGCATGCGCAGGGGCTGAGAGCTCAGCGAGTGGGACATTTGTCATCTATGCACTCACCTGAAGGCTCTTAAGCACCAATGACGAGTTTTTTTTTATTATTTAAAAAAAAATTTGTTTTTACAGGCAGAGTTAGTAAGAGAGAGAGAGAGACAGAGAGAAAGGTCTTCCTTTTTCCGTTGGTTTGCCCCCCAAGTGGCCGCTACGGCCAGCGCATTGCAGCTGGCATGCTGCGCTGATCCGAAGCCAGGAGCCAGGTGCTTCTCCTGGTCTCCCATGCGGGTGCAGGGCCCAGGCACTTGGGCCATCCTCCACTGCCTTCCCGGGCCATAGCAGAGAGCTGGCCTGGAAGAGGGGCAACCGGGACAGAATCCGGCGCCTCAACCGGGACTAGAACCCATGGTGCCGGCGCCACACACAGGCGGAGGATTAGCCTAGTGAGCCGTGGCGCCAGCCGAGAAGTGTTTGACACGTTACCTCCAGCCTTCAAGCGCAGCGCTGTCACCACCCGTGCCCCACAGCTCGGTGTCAGGAGATGATGCTTCACCACGACACGACTACTGATGGGGAAACTGACCCACCAGTACCCAGAGACCCAGTCATGGGGTCAGAAGGAGCTGCGCCCATCCCCAGAACCCCAGCAGCAGCCCTCCCCTTATCACACAGCCAGAGGGCTGCCTCCCCATCTCCTGTCTGCACCTAGCAGGGTTGTGGGGGCCCATTAATTCCTAAGCAAATGGGCTCTGGGCGCGTGCTGGCGGCAGGTCCCAGGACAGCTCAAACAGGCCCGGACCGCCTGGTGCCCCACGGCTGCTGGCCCCTGGCCTCTAAATGATGGTGTGGAGCACTTGGCTGTTTTTACCGTAAACAGCAGGGCTGGAGCGCCTGGGGAGGTGGTTATGCGCCTCTGCCAAACCAAAACAGTGAGTGCAGGGCTCCCCTGCTCCCCTGGGGTTGGGGGGGCGGTACTGAGGGCCAGCTGGGGGCCAGCCTGAACCAGGGCCGCAGTCAAGGCCGGTGGTGCAGGTTGTTCTTCCGTGGTGGTGTGGCTTTGCTTCTGCTTCGGCTTGGCTTCGTCCACCTCCTGGGGCTGGGGCACACTCCATTCCATTCCAGCCGCCTCTGGAGGTGAGACAGCAGAGTGGGGTTAACTCTCACCTCCCCAGCACAGGAAGGGATCCGAGAACACAGGGAGAGTACTGGGAGCCCCACTCAGACTCCATGTTTGCAGAAGCTGCCATAGCCCTTGGCGCACTGAGCAAGAGGCAAGTTGGTAAACACCCAGAACCAGGCAGTGCGGGCCCAAGTCCTGGTGGTGCCATTCCCCTATGTATGGCTTGGGGCCTCTGCGTGCTGTAGTCTCCCCATGCCTAAATACAGCTCTTGTGACTACTGATCACTCAGTAACTTACAAGGCTAAGGAGCCCGCGAGGCTGAGTCCCATCCTAGGGGACAGCCTCCTCCCAGCTCTCCAGAAATGTCATCACATGGACCCAAGTCTGCCGGTCTGTAGATTTGCAGCAGACACCCAAAGAATGGGTTTCTCCGTGAAATCTCCTGATTTTTAAATGTCTACAGCTAACCAGAAAACTCCGCCAGGTCTAAGATGTTGCTGGACCAGGGAGCCCCAGGAGGGGACTGCCGATCAGTCACATCCTGTTTGCTAGAGAGGGGGCTGAGGGCCAGGAAGTGAGAGCCGCTGACCCAACCTTGCACGGTCAGTGGTCTGAAGATGCCAGCCATGGCTGAGCCGGTACCGCTGCTGTCGCACCTTCTGAGTTTCCATAGCTCCCCTACACAGTGGCTGTGCTTCCCATCAAAGTTCAGAGAGGGCAAGGCACTCGCCCAGCTGGTATCCAAGAGCCAGGACAAACTGTATGATTCCCATAGCCTCTAAGGGACTAAAATCCAAGCTTGTTTCTTGTCCCAAGAGGATCATGACGCTATCCTGAGAGCCATTCCTGCCCCACTGAACTCTGTCCCAAAGGCCCACAAAGGACACTTGGAGCCTGGAGGGACAGAGAGCTGGAACCCAAACTGTCTTGGGGAAGTCTTTATCATCAGTATTATTCAGCAGTAGGAGAATACTTCAAGAATTTTGTGGAGAAGTGCAATCAAATAAGGTTATTTTGGTGCAAAAAAATTTTAAAACCATGCATAGTTTTTTAAAGTACATATTTCAATGAATTTTTGAAGACTTTTCTATATAAATACTGTGTCATAAAAGATGACAGCAAAGATGTAGAATTTGTCTCCTTTAATTCCTCTCCCCTTCTGAGGGGCAATTCTACAGGTAGTGTCACCTTCTTACAGACCTGCTTTGGGGCTCTGAACTGGATACGGGCTCCCGGCTGTGTGAGATAGGGTGCCGAGCTGGCTGTCACTCTGCAAGACGTGTCTCTAGCCTAATGCATGTCTGAGAGTCCAATGAGCATGTGTGAGAAGCCTGTGGATTACACGCGGGCATCAGTGGGGACTGGCAGGTGCATAGCGGTACTTCCCTGTTAGGGCCGGCAGCCACCTGGGTCCCATTCACCAGCCCCAGGCACAAAATGAGAGGTGTCTGGTTCTTTCCCATGCCTTCAGGTAGGGTTAAAAAAAAAAAACAAAAACGGTTCCAGTAGTTGCTAGAATGCCTCTGGTGCCTCTCCGACACTTGCTCCCTGTGTTAGCAACGGAGGACAGGTCTGTGGTCTCGACATGTCCTCAAGCGGCAAGGTCTAGCGACGGTGAACTAACTGCTCTGCCCCATTGCCTTCATCTGCAGCAAGCGTCCGCTTTATGACAAGGCATGCTGGGAGGTCCTCTGAAAAGTAAAATTATTTTATTGTTGTTTCGTTTTGTGGCTTTAAAAAAATCAAACAAGTAATTAATTAATTTAAGAGACAGGGAGACAGAGAAAGAAAAGGAGAGACTGGGACAGAGAGGGAGACAGCCAGACAGACAAGCGTCCCATTCACTGGTCATTCCCCAGATGCCTTGGGTCTGGGCCAGGCCAAAGCCAGGAGTCGAAACTCCATCCAGGTCTCCCACGTGAGTGGCAGGAATACAACTACTTGGACCTGCTGCCTCCTAGGGTCTCTAATAGCAGGAAGCTGGAATTGGGAGCAGATCTAGGACATGAACCCAGTACTTTGTTACAAGATGTGGAAATCCCAACCCAGATCTTAACCACTGGACCGAACTCTTGACCCCCTCTTTTAGTTTAAATTAAAATATTAAGTACATGCCAATGGTTGGCAGAAATGGCAAAAAATGGTTTTGGTGGAAACTAAATGGCTGAATTCTGGCACCCACGGTCTTGGATGGGTAAGGGTGGCCTTTTCCTGGGCCAAGCTCTGGAGGAACTTGTCTGGTCACCCTGGAGGCAGGTGGCATCAGGCCTGGGCTGCATAGGGCTTGACCTCCAGGCAGTGAGCAGCAGCAGGAAGTCCAACAGGATGTTGGAACCAAAATGCTCTCAGATCACCCAGAGAAGGTCAAAGTCACCTCTGAAACCTCATAAAGTCAGTCAATAAAACCAGGGGAGACGGAGCAAGTCGAGTCTCCCAGCCTGTGTGCATTCCGCATAGCCATGTGCTTTGGAGCCACGTCCGGGGGCTGAGGTCAGCCTGGTGTAGGGCGAGAGCTCTGGAGTGCAGTGCTGGAGCCGTCCAGTGAATGGCCGTGTCCTTGGAGGGGCGGACAGGGCAGGCTCTGGGGTTACACTGCCCGGCTTCGTATTTCTGCTCTTCACTTTCTGACTTGGATCTTTCCACAAATCACTTGTACTTGCTGGAGTTCGTTTTCCTCATCTGTAAAATGGGAATTATAATGGCTCCTATAATTGGTGAGCATGAATTAGGATCAATATTTAAACTATTTAGCAAAGGATCAGCCAGGAGGGCACGAAGGGGGCTGGCACTGCAGGGCAGCAGGTTAAACCATCGACGCCTGCGACACCACCTCCCGTACTGGAGTGCTGGTTGGAGTCCCGGCTGCTCCACTTTCAATCCAGCTTCCTGCTAATGCTCCTGGGAGGGCAGTGGAGGATGGCCCAAGTGTCTGGACCTCTGTCACCCCTGTGGGAGACCCAGGTGGAGTTCCTGGCTCCTGGCTTTGGCCTGGCCCAGCCAGAGTTGTTGTGAGTATTTGGGGAGTGAACAGTAGATGGAAGATCTCTCTCTCTCTCTCTCTCTCTCTCTCTTTCTCCCTATCCTTCTTCTGTATATATAGTTTTGTGTTTCTAAATTAATTAAATAAGTAGATACACAAATTTTTGAAAGAGGATGGAGCTAAGACTCAATAAATAATGGCTGTGGTTGCTACTTCTATTACTGTTTGTGTTGGTGTAGAGCAGAATCTCCTGGTAACAAGGTCTTTGGAATCTTTTCACTGTGTGGGAGCCAGATGGCCTGTGCTTGCAGCCAGCTCAGCACTGGGGCCTATAACCTTAGGCAAGATGCTCACACCCCCTTAAGCCTTTGTGTTCTTCTTCATAAAATGCCCCATTTTATGACACCATGTGGGGATGAACTGGTGTGTGTGTGTGAAGGCATGTGGGGTGCTGCCAGTACACAGAGGTGTCTCACTTGATGTTTTTCTCTAATCCTCCCCCTCAAACATGTGATATGCGCACGTACAGGCACATTGCATGCACACACACACATACACACACACCATGTGCGCACACACACGCTTGTCTTTTGGTTTTGGCCTGAGGCTTACAAACTCCAGATCAGTGACAACTGTTCAGTTTATCAGCCCCACTCAGGGGTATTTGCATATTGGAGACAATATGAAAACACCTCCCATCCAAAGAGTGAATGGCAAACAGTAGGATTAGCAGATCTCATTCCCTCACTGTTGCAGTCACTGGGGAGTTTTCAATGCGGCGATCTTTCAACCACTTTATTTCATTACAAAAAAGAAAAAAAAAGGTGTTTAGAATGAAGCAAATATTTCGAAGATGAATAGAAATAAATTCAATAGACTTAACTCTCTCTCCCCTCCCCCACCATGTCTCTCTTCTGCACCTGCCCACAGGTGAGCAATCTTGACAGCTGATGTGGATCCTTCCACACCTCTTTTCAGGATTATGGAAACATGCATGGCCTTACATAAGGTGGAGGGGAGGGACCAGTGCTGTGGCTATGGCCTCTGCTGTGGCCTGGGAAAGCAGCAGAAGATGGCCCAAGTCCTTCAGTCCCTGCACTTGTGTGGGAGGCCCAAAAGAAGCTCCTGGTTCGCAGTTTCAGATCAGCCCAGCTCTGGCCTTTGTGGCCATTTGGGGAGTGAACCAGAGGATGGAAGTCCTCTCTCTTTCTCTGCATCTCTGTAACTCTGCCTTTCAAATAAATAAATAAATAAATCTTTTTTTTTTTAAAGAGAGTGGAGGGGAAGGGAAGGTGCTTTTCTATTTTTTTTTTAAGATTTATTTATTTGAAAAGCACAGTGACACAGATGGAGACAAAGAGACATAGAGAAATATCTTCCATTCACTTGTTCACTTCTCAAATACTTGCAATAGCCAGGTCTGGGCCAGGCCAAAACCAGGAGCTAGGAACTCCATCCAGGTCTCCTATACAGGTGACCGGAACTCAGGTACTTGGACCATCATCTGCTCTCTCCCAGGTGCATGGGCAAGAAGCTGGATTAGAAGTGGGGAGTACGGGGGACTCCAAACAGGCCCTCTGATAAAGGATGCAGGCATCCCAAGCAGTAACTTAACTGCTATGCCACAATGCCTTCCCTGGTGGTTTGCTTTCAAACAAATCATAGTATACACATTTCTCTGTAAAATTCCTTCATTGGATGTGTCAAAACTATCTCTCCAGATCAATGAGGAGAAAAATCTGATAGTTCCCACTGCTTCACCCAATTCGGTAGAGCATCATGACGTATTCAGTTATTCAGCTTCTCCACCATGGGTGGGTGTTTGTCTTATAGAATCTTCCCCAGCTTCCTGTCAACACAGCCAGTGGAGCAGTTTTCTTCCACGTGCACATATGATACAAGCATTTGTTTTTCTCTGGTGGAGTCCCAGAAGTGCCAGCCCTCATCAGAGTGAAAGTATTACTGGTGCCCTTATTTGAGGAATCAGAGATTTTTTTTTTTTAACAACATTGCAACAACATTCTGGAGAGCCTAGAGATTTGGTGAGAGGGAGGGTGATCATGTCTACGAAATGTTGAGCATTATGATCTCATCAAATCCTCCCATTAACTCTGAAAGCAGGGGAGCAGAATGGACACTACCCATTATACAGATGTAGAAATGGAGGCTCCGAGAGAGGAGAGCACTTGCCTGGATTATGAGATTCTGAGACCCTAGCCTGAATCCACAGGGTTGAAAGAGCTGTCACCATTTCATGGTTGCTGCCATGGGCTGAGCCATAGGCAGAAGATGTCTGGTGTGGGATCTGGGAGCTCCAGAAGTGAGAGGTGTCTGGTGCTGGTGCAGCTGGACAGCCCCAGAGGACCACATCTGCCTAGGAAGAGTCAGCATAATTAAGGCACTGCCTTTTCTCCTCCCTGTGGCCAATCCATCAACACTGCGGCGATATGCCCCTTTCCTATCGGGAACTCCAAAGGATGCTCCGAAGGCCTCTTTCTTCTCCTCGTCTCTGCAGGTGGAGAGGAGGAAGGCGATTCTTTGTAGAGGAGCCAGGGGCACTATGATGGTGAACTGGCCGAGATGGCAGGTAGCAAAAGCAGCAGGCAAAGCACAGCGAGAACTTTGGCATTTCCCAGCCTGAGCGCTCCCGAGGGAGGAGACATCTTCAACGAACACTGGTCCTGGGATGAAACGGTGGTCTTCTGGGCATTCAGATAACTCATCTGAATAGTGGAGAAATCAAGACAGATAGATTAGAAATGGAGTAGATGGGGAGACACAAGGAGGCGCACAAATGAGGGAGAGAGAGAGAGAGAGAGAGAGAGAGAGCAAGAGAGCCTGAATTTCCAAAGTTAGAGCCAGACACAAGATCTGCACAGGGCCCATTCAAATGGATGATCTGAGTCTCATTTGACCAATGGGATAGACAGTGCAGTCATGGATGGCTAAAATCGAGACAACCCTCAGCAGCCGTCCTAAGGAACTATGGGCTCTTGTGTGGCACATTTGGATTCAGAGCCCCTTTGCCTCCTTGTGCAGAATCCTTGCAAATGGCTACAGCAGCCAGGAGTGGGCGATCCACTTCTCAGAGAAACAGAGGTTGAAAATCCAAGGGCAAAAGGAAGCAGAACTGGAAGGCAGGGTGTCCAGCAGGCCAAGGAGTCCGAAGATGGGCCTCTAGGGACCTTCAAACCCAGCCCCTTCTCCCACTCTCAGCTCTTTTAATGACAAAATGCTCTGAGTTTGAGAGCTGTATGCAGTCCAGTCTGAGCGGGGACTGAGCCATCTCTGCAGAGGCCTGGCTTGGGGAGAGAATGGCCGGCTTAGCTCTCCTGTCTTAGCAAAGTTGCTTTGTTGTTGTTTAAAGTTCCTCAGCGTGTGAGCTGCTGCCCTGGGGAACGCCCCGGGCTCTGGGGGTCCCCTATGGCTTGGGAAACACCCTCTGGCCAGACTGCCTTGAGGGTGATCCTCCTGCCCAGCCTCCCTGCCAACCTGGAGGGCTGGGAACGTATCTCATTAGCTGTTCCAAGTCACCTGGCTGGGCTCAGGTCCTACTTACTTAACAGAATGGTGGGCAGAGGGGTTCCCAAAGGAATGGGGGGAGGCCGAGCATCCTAATTCAGTGCCCTCTGGGTTCCTTCTCTCCGGCCCCAGCTCAGCCAGTGCAAGCTCCTTTGGATGGCCTCGCTTGCCCCACCGCCTAGCTTGCCACCTGCCTGGGGTTTCCAAGGCTTGTGCTGCCACCTGGAGGCCAGCTCCTGCAACTTTGGCTCAGGCTTCTGGTCAAGGCTCTGCAGAAGCTTGGAAAGTCTCAGACTGGGACACAGAGTGGGAAGGGCTGGGAACGGGGCTCTGCTCCTGTTCAGGGCACCACTCGCCGACAGGTACTCAGAACGCAGCTAGAGCCCCTCGGTTAGCAAAGGTTACAAGGGGAGAGATCTGCCCGTTGGAGTGTTTCTGCCACTCCCCTTGGTTTCCCTGGCTATGAGATGGAAGTCCCTGGTGCTAGCCACACCCAGCCTCTAGGAAAATTCCATGGCAGTTGGGACAGAAGGAGGTACCAATACCATGGTGACTGCAGCTAAGGTTTCTGGATGACTTCTTCTGAATTTGTGCTCTGCTACATGAACATTAAATCCTCTCTAACACACAGGTCTTGAGGAGGAACCATTACCATCCTCATTTACAAATGAGACCGCGGAGGCTCAGGGAGAATCAATAATTTGTCCAACGTTGCCCACTAGAGAGGCCTGCAGGCTGCAGGCCAAGGTCTGAGTGGCTCCAGCCCCTGGGCCTTCACCCACCACCTCACCTGCCTTCTGAGAAGTCCCCTTCACCTCCCACCTACCCTCCACCTGTCTCTCCCGTCATTCAGAAATGTTACCTCCTTCTAGAGTGCTAGTACTGCACAGCCCTGTGTAAGCAGGCTTCGTAACAACCTCAGAAGGACCCTGTGAAGCAGTCCACATTTATAGAGAGGGAAACTGGAGCTCAAATCCAGCAAGGACAAGAGATGGAGGGGAGTTTCTCTCCAGGTGAGGTGGTCTCGGAGGTGGCACTCCCGGTCCCCCTGACACATTATTGTATTACTATTACTATTATTATTACTATTACTACTGCCAGACTAACCTCCTGAGGAAGACCTTGTGACTTGTTTAATGAAGGGTCTTATCAGCCCACCTGCCCTGTGATTTGTTTGATTAAAATGCTTGCATCTCCATGACCTCTGTGTGTCCCGCCCCCTTGTGCAAAATGACCTGTGCACTTTAGAGGCTCATAAATATCACCTGCTACACAGGATCAGGCTTGGGAGAGAATGAAGTTTTAGCTTTTCAGTAAGCAGCCTCTTCTCCCCGTTCACTCATTAAAAAAAGACTTTTCAGATATGAATTTCCCAATACAAAAATAAACATATCAAATGCAGAAAACTCAGAACCCGTAAAGAAGGAAAATATAACTGAGGGTCCTCCTCTCACCCAAAGGTATCTTTTTGTCTTATTTTCTTCCACTCTCCTATGCAGACATTTATGTAATTTTTTTTTTTTTGACAGGCAGAGTGGACAGTGAGAGAGAGAGAGAGAGACAGGGAGAAAGGTCTTCCTTTACCGTTGGTTCACCCTTCAATGGCCGCTGTGGCCGGCGCAGCGCGCTGATCCGAAGCCAGGAGCCAGGTGCTTCTCCTGGTCTCCCAAGCAGGTGCAGGGCCCAAGCACTTGGGCCATCCTCCACTGCACTCCTGGGCCATAGCAGAGAGCTGGACTGGAAGAGGGGCAACTGGGACAGAATCTGGTGCCCTGACGGGGACTAGAACCCGGTGTGCCGGCGCCGCAGGCAGAGGATTAGCCTATTGAGCCGCGGTGCCGGCCTATGTAATTATTTTTTATCTGAGACTCTTCTTCATGAATGTTTATCTTTTTTACAATAAAAAATAGCACATTTGCACATTGGAGATGGGAAAAGAACTGAAAAATAATGCAAGTTCCTCAGCACCAAGTTAATGGTTGTGAATATTTTGACTTGAAGTCTCCACATCTCATTCTCAAGAGCCCTACTTGCACAGGGGTTCGTTCAGTCATTTTAACCAAACATTGAGTAGGGAAAGTGCAGCATTCTTGACTTATTCTTAATGGCTGCATGATATTCCATGGTGTGACTGAACCGAAAATCATGTAACCAGCTCCCCTTTGTCTGGCCCATTGCTTGTTCTCATCAGTTGCATGATAAGTACCAGCTATTGCTGTAGATGAGGGATTCTCAGGTCTCTGGGTCAAGGGCAGAGGTCGCCCAGAGGTCCTCAGGATTCTGCCCCCCGAGTTTCGTCAGCCTTCCGCTGTGGTTCTCTGCGGTGTACGTCTGAGCTGCCTGTGAACCTGAGAGAATCCGGAGCCTGATTCATCTGGAGGAGTAGGCTCCCGGCAAAGGAATGACTTTGCAGGTGCTTCTCCCAGGACTCCTGCAACATTTCTCGACTATGGCCTTGTGGGCAGCTATGCAAGGATGGAAGGCACAGAAGTAGAGCAGGAAGATGTCACAAGTCAATCTGTGTGCACGAGAAACATGCCAATGGTTCAGAGGGAGCAAAAATGGAAACAAGCGACAAAACAAGCCTCTCCCCACACCCACACCCAGATCTCCTCTCCCTTCTCAGAGACAATCACTGCCCACAGTTTCTTATGTATTGTTCTAGAATAAGTATCTATAAATAAGTAAGAATAAACTAAATATGTAAGTATAAGCTTACACAGAAGTCTCTGCCTACCTACAGAATCATCCTTCTATTTACCTCCTAGTCACTTGTCCAAATAATCTGTTTTCTATACATGTGGCTATTTTTCCATCCATCTATCTATCCATCTATCCATCCATTCATCGATCCATCCACCTAAAACTTAGGAGTCTTTAAATGCATGGTTATCACAAAGACAGCAGTTTAGAGGGGACTTTAGGAGGTAGGACCCTGGCTCCCGTGCAGCCAACAGTCCACTTGGTAACTTGGGTCAAGTCACCCTTGCTCCCTGCTCTGGTCTGTGGGCAGGAAAGACAAGCACCCAGTTTTGCACTCGGGTGAGGAAAGCAGGGCAAAAGGTCAGGGAGGGAAGGAGGGTGAGGGGAGCCTGTGGCACAGCTGTGTGGTCCTGTCAGCAGGCGAGGGCTGCCGGAAGGGGCCTGGGTGATCCTTTACCAGCATTACCTCACGTGTTTGCGGGGAGATAAGGTGTTTGCTAAACTTTGTGGGCGCAGTGGGGCCAGGGCGCACCTTCCCCGTGATCGTCCCCAGGACGGCAGCTGCCTGCTCAGACTGGCTGTGGGGGCCTCCAGCCCCGCTTGCCCAAAATACAGGAGGCTGAAAGTGGAGCTGATTCTATTTAGTGTAAATAGAGGAGGCGAACGCTTTCAGGGATGAAGGGCAAAGAGGTCACTCCGAGAGAGGGACGGCGGCCTCCCTGGGCCACTGGCCTGTGGCTCTGAGCACCCTGCACGTGGACGGTTTGCCATGTGGGGCTCAGCCTGTTCCTGCGGCTCCAGCTCGCTGCGGGGACCCCTCTGGAGCTGGGTCTGGAGCTTACATCTGGGCCTCTGTGTGGAGCAACCTCACACGAAGGGCTGTGCACTGGGGCAGCCTGGTGTGGGTCAGGGCAGTGGCCACCCTGGATCTGTGGCAGCCAGGGAAAGCTGGGTTGGCCACCAGCTCCCCACCCCCTGCCATGTACACCACCACCACCACCACCACCACCACCACCACACCCCCCCCCCCCCCCCCCCCCGCCTTTCAAAGGTGGTAAGGGCTCTTTCTTTCCTTTTTGGAGGGAGAGCTTCCTCCAGGCCCCACCCTCCATGTCAGAGATGGCTGCAGCACTCGAGGCCATCTGGACCCTTCCCAGGGACAAAAATGCCATCAGTGTACAGATTAGAACCCAAAAAGGGATGTCCTCATTAGCGCTCAGGGCTTCCTATGTCTAGACAGTGGGCCAGGCTGGATCTGTTCACTCATCCAACTAAGAATCATCTTTCATTGACATCTTTCATCTGTTCATGCTAACACACATGAGCTAAGAACGTGCAAGGATAGCAACATTCATACTTAACCTATTAGCAGACACCCACCCCCACACCGACTGCGACAGTCACCCAGGGATGACATCGGAAGTCTAAGCTGGAGGTCTTCACTCATATTAGCCCTACATCAAATTTCTCTCTGGCTCTACCCTGACGTGCAAAGTGAGATTGTTACTCAGTGAGTAGTGATGGTCTCATCCCTGGAGGTATGCAAGGTGAGTGAATGCCACTGAAGGGAATCCCTGCACGGACCTGAGGCTGTTCGCACAATGGGAACCACAGAACCTCTCCAGCGCCAAAGACCTCTGGTTCTGAGACCGGATACAGAGAGGAGCTTCCTGCTGAGTCTGACTCCACTGTGAGCCGAGGCAGAGCGGGGAGACACCCGGCCCGGACAGCATCTGCACAACAGCATGGAGTTTGATGCAGTGAATTGAAAACTCAATCCAAGGTCAAGGGATGTCTTCCACTTGGGACACTGAGCCAATGGCTTTGCTTCCCTCAGCCTCAGTTTCCTCTTCTGAAAAATGGGAGTGAGAATTCCTGCGTTTGTAGGGCTTTGGATGGGATAATGGAGGTGCAGAGCCCAGCTCGGGGCCCAGCACACAGTTGGCACTTACTGTATCTGTGGCAAAAGAGGAATGAGGCATCCCTTAAACAACTGGAGCCTCATGGGGACTCCATAGAACTGCATTTAAATGATAGTGGATTAGCTGGCATTTGCCAGACACTGTGCTATAATGAGCATGACACGGACAGATAGCAGAACTTCCTCGGGGATATAGGGTTACAACCTCACAGTGTGGGGAGTGAAGTCAGTCATATTGGCCTGGGCTACTTGGTCACTCCTTGGCACATCGACAATTGAAAACTGAGGGTCTCGTTCCAAAATCCATGCTCCTAACCTTTCCATACTTATCAGTGTAGAGTTAGGGGAATGTCAGATGTCACTTCACTCTCTTTCTTTCTTTCATTAACAACAGGGGCAGGTGTGTGGCTTGGAACGCCCCTGCCCCTATCCCACTATCAGAGTACACAGGTTTGAATCCCAGCTCACCTTCGGATTCTAGTTTCCTGCTAACGCACAGCCCGGGAGGCAGTAGGGATGGCTCCAATATTTGGGCTGCTGAAACCCACATGGGAGACCCAGTTTGAGTGCCAGGCTCTTTGCTTTGGCCTGGCCCAGCCCAGGTTACCGTGGGCATTTCAGGAGTGAGCCAACAGATGAGAGATCTGTCTCTATGTCTCTCTGCCTTTCAGACAAATAAAAATAAATACATCTTTAAAAACAGCCCTCACAACAGTGAAGACAACAACTACAAAACCAAGCTCTACATCCACCCCTCTAGTGCCACAAGCACATGGCGTTGACCCTGACTTTCCTGCCACTAAATCCCTTGCAGAGAGCCCTGGGTCAGGGTCCTGAGTTGGAAGATGATCATTAGAGAGGGCCTTGTGGGCACTCGCTGCCTCCATGTCCTGGACTGCACAACTGGGGAGACAGAGACTTGAGGACTGACTGTGTGCATCACCTGCAAGCTGGGGGCACAGCCTTGGGGCTCCTGTCTGGGAGGGCACCTGCTCCTCCTCCCCACTCTTCCGACCCCTCTGCTTCCTGCTGCTCCTTCCTCTTGCCCCAGCCCGCCCTGAGTTTTACCTCTTGGCAGTTCTGTGCATCCCCAAGTCTCTTTCTGATTGGATCACCCTCCTGATGGCCGCTGAGGCGCCCCCCTGGTGCACTCACTGGTCCCTGGCCATGAGAAATTCTGTTAATTCGAGGTGTCTCTGTCGCTGGCCCCCACCGGCACTGGGCCCATCCGTGTTTGGCTTTTGCATTGTGTGCTTCCTAATTCCATTTCTGGGGCTTAATTATGATTACACAGCTTTATTATGTAGAGTTGATTTTAAGTAATGGCCCTAATTAAGAGTGAATTTTAATTAAGCTTAATTCAGAGCCTGCCTTTGATTGCCAAAGATTTGCAGCCTGAGAAGAGGCAAGGCTGCCCGTGCTCGGAGCTCACACGTGACTTCGATCCCGGCGCTGCCGAGCCCACTCAGCCAGATGGTTTTGCTTGATTTTTCCAGCCTCAGGAGAGCACTTCTTCACCAGGCTGCGGGGATGGTGGACTGTGCCTCCTCTTCTCTTCCACCCGGAGGCAAACTCAGAGCCCTGGCAATGAGAAAACACAAGTCAACTGCCCTGCAGGTGCACAGCCTACATCTCTGGGATGAGCATCAGCCGTGTCACCCACTCTGTCTTAGAAGGGAAGCTTGCAGGCTGTCCGCCCCCGTTCATCACACCCACTGCACACTGCACACTGGAGAGACCACCGCATCAGGAAGCCGGGGCACACAGCCAGTGAGGGCAATGGACGGCCTGGAAATCAGCTCCGACCCCAATGCCCGTGCCGCACCTGTGTCAGCACAGCCTCTCTGGAGTCAACCATCCTACCCGCCTGGATTGGGAAAGACCCATCTCCCATCAGTTCCCAGGCACCTGCCTAGGCCAGGGCATCCCCAGCTCCAGCATTTATACACCGTGCCGGCAAGCTTTGCCACAGCCACAAACACTATCATTTGTTTAATAGTGGGGAAAAAGTCTTACCCAGACTTGTTTCTCAAATGAAAATTATACCCTACCTTTAAAACTGTCGCAAAGCAAAAACTTTCATAAACATTGTAAGCAAAGAAGTAAACTGGTGGTATATTAGATCTGAGCCAGAAATGATTCCTTTTTTAAGTGTCCGAGACTAAGGCCTGTATAAGCTACTGGCCTAACTTTATTGAACAGAGATGAGAAAAACGTTAAAGACATATGGACAACAAACTGAGACTCAACACAAGGAACCTCAAGAAGCTGCTGGAAAATAAAATGAAAAGCTAAGTTCATTTTGGTGGAAGTTTTTTTTTTTTTTTAAATCCATGCATAGTTTTTTCTAGTGTACATTTCCATGAACTTTTTGATGTGTCCCTTGAATAATCAGAAAGTCTGAAAGAATTGGGAAGCTAATGTTTATGTCACCTTGGGATACAGGGTCATTTACACTCCCTTCCAAGTGCCATCTAAAATCTACTCTCCTTTGTCCAACCCTTCGAGAGACACGAAGCTAAGCTAAGTGAGCACAGGGTTCCATGTCCTATCTCTGAGTCCTGCTGCCTCTCAGCTGTCCAGTGATTAACAAAATTCTGGACAGCAAGCCAGCTCCCTTGGGCCCAGCCCCAGAGCCAAGGACAAGATGTGGCTCTTCCTTTAGTGTTTCCAGGGAAAACACAGTGACATGAACATGCTGTCCAGGGCTGGCCGGCAGTCTGTTCATCACCAGAGGGTGGGCCTGACCATTCCTGGTCTGAAAGTCATTGCCACCCGGATCTGTTCTGTGATATTCAAGTCCCCATCATAGGAAATCACGCAGCAAAAGCTCAGCTCTGCAAACATTTTGACTTTTCCTACAGGGAAATGGAAAGTGAAAAATGCGATTCAATTACCTTGAAAATAAAAGGAGCAATTTCGCTCACAAATGGTACACTTAAAAGCTCAGTTTGAAAACAGACATTAAAGAAGTCCAGGCTAAGTTAAAAGGAAAAAGGGAAAAGCAAAAGAGCTCATGTATTAATCCCCTTCCATCCACCCCTTCCGACTGCATGAATCTTCTGTAGACTCAAAAGAGGAAAATGGACTTGAAACGCAACTAAAGAAACATTCTATGACTTTAATTATCCAAGTCACGTAACTTTTCCATTAAACGTTGAATATTTAGAAGACTGATCCACTTAACCTGACCAGTGCAATGATGTAGACAACACTGTGGACTGGGCCACTCTTCCAGGACTGAAGCAGGTCTCTCTCTCTCTCTCTCTTTATCTCTCTCTCTTTCCCCAGGGGTGTTGGGGGGAAGTCACCAGCAGAGCTGCCAGCTGAGCCAAAGACCCCTAACTGTACCTGCCCAATATAAGGGTACTTAAAGTTTATGGAAAATGGAATTCAAAGATAAATTCATTGTGTGCAAAAAATTTTTGAAATCACATAGATGAGAGGTCTTCAAAATGTATATGAAAAAAACTGGGGATTTCAAAAATGTTTTTGCATCAAAATACACTTAACTTTGAATTCTCTTTTCTATAAACTTTTTGAATCGTCCTTGCATATTTCCATGTTTTACACCTAAGAAACTCACTAGAAGAGAAGAGGACACAGCTACTGAAACAGGAAAGCGTCACGGAGACTCAGTAATGCCAAATAACACAGCACACGTGATTATCTCAGTATAACCACTGCTCATTCAATCTTGCTTTCTACATTTACTCCTGCAGGTAAGGCAAGGTGTAGAAGCGGTTTTGTGACCCCTACCAGTAGTCTCTCAAGGCACACTTAGCATAGTTCCTCTCGCCACACACAACTACAGCCAGTCTGCCCTGGGTCTGAATTCCTGTTCTGCGCATTACCAGCTGTAGAATCTTGGCCCTCGGTTTCCCGGTCTGTAAAATGGGGGTATCAGTAGCACCTACCTCGTAGGCTTGTTGAGAGGGTTAAATGAGATATTGCTTAGCACAAAACATGGCCCATGGTAGGCGCTCAGTGAACAGTCAGGGGTTAATATTAACTCTGGCTCAAGCTCATGCCATGGTTCATCTCAGTAGCTCCTGACTTGCCTGTTGGGAAAAGATGCTCCTATGCTCAGACGTAGTTGGAAGACCCGCAGGAAGCTGGTGAGAGACTCAACTCTACTTTAAGTCTTGAAGATGCTTTTCTGTCCTCTTTCCAGTTTTCTGCCCAAGAACTCTGGCTAGAGCTGCAGCAGGTACTGGTGGCTTTCCTGTGGACCTGGCTGGAGGGGAAGCGGCCAGTTGGAGCATGCCCAAGAAGTGTGTGTTCACACCAGCTCTCTCTTGAAAATCATTCCGATTATGGAACCAGAGAAAATCCTTGCAGGCTTCGTGTGCATGTGCCCAAAGCTGCACACACATTTGTATTTCTCCTTATCTATGCACGTCTCCTGCACATCCAGGCAAACCCCAACCCTGGCAGGTAGCATCTCGCACCTGTGACAGTCCAGTCCTACAGTAAAATGTGCTCTTTCTCCATGAGTGAAGCTTGATGTGCCTCAGCCTGGGGATTTATACCAAGCAATAAAATCCACAGAATAGAGAAATGCAAATAGATTGTAGAATATAATATTATCATTGTCAACATAAAAGACGTTTATTTACTGCTCCCCAAAAGAAAATACCCCATAGTGTCATTTGTTTCAGGGAATGCAAAAGAGGTTTCAACAACTAACAGGGCATGTTTCTGAGCAAAATATGCCCCATATATGATGTCGGAACACATATCATCAGTGGCCACTTGTGTGTCCGGGTTCTTGCAAACAAGCCCGTGGAATTGAGTCATGGAAGGTCACTTCCAGCCTGCCTCTCTGAGCCATAGGCTGCCTACCTCCATCTGTGCACAAACAAACCAAGCAACCTAGACTGAGTGTGAGGGAGCGCTCCTCTGAGGCAGGACACAGTAGATTACGCATCCCAGGAGCAGGTGTCTGAGTGGAGGCCTGCTGGGCCCATGGAAGATACATGGTGGAGGCAGAGCACATGCAGGTCTGAGCCACCCTGGGCAAAGCGACGTTGGAAGGAGGAGACAGAGCAAGAGTGGAAGGCAGTGACCCCCATCATTCCCTAAGGATAGGTCCTCACAACACCACAGCCCGCAAATGGTCAAGGTCATTCCACCAGCTGATTTGTTGCACAGGATGTCGATGTCTCATGAGACCAGTGGTAGATGTAGATTCGGTTGACCATGCCTGCCTTTATATTCAGGGTTTGGGTGTCATGTTAGACCTAATCAACACGATCATCTTATTTCTGTAGGAGACAGCAGGATCTAAATATATAAGGCTTTAAACAGCAATAATGACCTGAATGAGATTCTAGGTTAAAATGTTATGTTCTCTGGTTCTACCGTGGCCCTGAGAAATACACAGGTACAGTCGCTCCTCGGTTTCCGTGGGGTATTGACTCCAGAACCCCTGTGGATATCAAACTCCCGAGGTGCTCAGCTTCCTCCTATAAAAATGGTGTAGTGTTTCCTGCAGCCCACACAATCCTCCTGTGCGCTTTACATCATCACTACCTTAGCTGCAATGCCCAATACAGTGTGAACACCGTGTAAATGGTTGTTATATCGTTTGTGGAATAATGACAAGGAAAAGAAGTCTGTGTGAACTCAGTGCAGCTGTCATTTTTGTTTCAAACCCTTTCAATGCACAGATGCAGAACCTGCAGGCTTTGGACTATTTCTTGTAGCCAATTTACAGAAGGGAAAACAAAGGCTTGAGAGAAGGGCTGTGCACCATCCACAGCCACCCAGATTGCAGGAGGGAGTGGGGATGCACGTGGATCTGTCTGGCTGCAGAGGCCGCCTTGCCCCACCCGGGCACACCCCAGGGAGGCCCTGCTGTGGCTGCATCCCTCAGTCCTCACAGGTCCTTTTGTTCCCACCTTGCAGAAGAGGCAACCAGTGCCAACGAGCAGCAGAGCATCTGCCAGTAACACAGATACCGTGCAGCCTGGCTGTATCCCCAGCCCCTGGATTCCCAGTGCATTGGGGCCTGGGAGAGCTCAACGAGACGCCCTGAGCAGTTCATTGTCCCCCACGCTGTTCCCTCTTGGTGGCTAGATCGCGAGTCTCAGCAGCCAGATGGGGGACTTCATTTTGCAGCCACAAGCCCCTGTTTTTCCCCTTACAGCTCTTTTGGACAGGGGAGATAGCCCTGAGAGGAGCTCTGGGAGAAGCCTCCGTGGGAGACCGGAAGGGTCATGATAACTGCTGTGCTTAAAGGAGGAAGAGCGGAAACACCACCCAGGCGAGGAAGCCGGGTTCTCTGCTCCACAGGATGACCCACCCAGCCCAGAAGCCCCTTCAACTCCCACTGTGTGCCCGTCACTTTGCCTTCTCTGGGCCTCACCATCCTAGAGGGAGCCCAGGGTGCTGGGCGCAACCGTGGAGGCAACAGACATTGGTGATCAGTGAAGCTGGTGACAACTGCATCACAGGCTGGGCATGCAGAGGGAGAAACAGAGGCCCATGGCCTGGCCTCTGGGGCTCGAATCAGGCCAATGCGCTTCCAGGCAGTGCAAGGAAACAATGGGCACCATTGTGTGCAGGGCCCAGGGAAGGAAGCTGAGCGCTGACTGCGGGAACGGAGCTGGCCCTGGAAGACCTTGGGGCCACAGTCCAGGCGGGAGGACACGGAGCCCTGGAGAGTCGCGCACATCAGAGTTTCCGTGATGACACAGAGGTCACAGGATCCCCAGACTCTAATTTCAGTCAACAATGTATCACAGCCACCTGGGAGCAGCCTCCACCACACCCAAGATGGCCATTTGTTTGGCCAACAGAGAAAAGATGATTCCAAAACACACGTGGTGGAAAGAGCCCTGGGGAGGGTGCGCTGTCCGGTTTCTCCTGCAGACCGAGCTCCCCTCGGGGGACTGGGTACGTCTCACGGGACAGCACCTGCTGCAAGGGCTTGGCCGCTGGAGTGCGCGGCCACAGAACACACAATTTCTTTTCGAGCATTCTTCATGGAAAGGGTGCCGGGGCGGAAAAGGAGGGTCGCATCAGCTTTGGATTTATGCTGTTGATGACTCTATTGTGATCATGTAAGGTGACGTCTCCAGCTCAGGCGGTTCACAGCATTGGGGGCCAAGGGACGTGACCTATGAAGCTTCTTCATGTGGTTCAGGAAAACCAAAGTGTGTGTGTGTGTGTGCGCACGCGTGCATGTGTACACATGGAGAGAGAGAGGGAATCCGGCAAAAATGTTAGGCAGTAAATTAAGCTAAAGGGGGTACTACTTCCCTGTAAGTTTGGATTTATTTCCAAATACAAACTTAAAGAAGAGGAAGAGACAGAATGGCCAGACGCCGTGCAGTGAGCCCCCGAGTGCTCCCCGAGCCCTGCTCCAGAGATGGGTTTGCCCCTTTCCCGTGCCCTCGGGAAAGTAAGTCCGGTTACTGATGCATCCCTCCCGCTCGCGCACCCAGTGTTCACACGCAGACGCCCTCGAGAACGCTCCACCCTCCTGCTCTCCAGGGCACTGAGCCTGAATCGCTCTCCCTCGGTGCCCGCTGAGAGCCCGGTCCGCACTGGATCTGCTGCATGACAGGGAGTGAAGGGTGTGTGGTGGGAGGCCGTGCCGAGGGCGACGCGTTCCCCCTGGGAGCCGCAATGGGGCGCCGAGGTCAGAAGTGTCAGGAGACAGGAAGAGAGGCGCAGACCCTACCAACCGCCGTCTCCGGCAAGCCGGGACCACCCCACTGATGGGCCGGCGCTCGTCTTCTTCCCGTCCTCATTTCCTCTGGAAAGGGAAAACTCAGCCTTAAAAAAAGTGACTGGCGAGTGGGGGTCCGCGGACTGCTGGGTCCATGGTCGCCCAGTGCTTGTCTTTTGTGTTAACCTTGCTGGTTGTAGAAAAACAAAAGGAAACGTGAATGAAGAATACCCTTCTGTCTCTAGAGTAATAAAACACAAGGATAAGAGTTAATATTGAGGAAAATATTTTTCCTTGTAAAGTAGCAGACTGAAAATGTGCAGTCTTGCTCATTTATCAAGGACATGGAATAAAGTGAGTAACCATTTTGTGTGAATAAATGAACAAAAAGTATCGCTAAGGCAAAGCTGTAGCGTGGCCGCCGTGCATTCTTTCAGCACTTGTAGCAATAAATAACTAAGAGTTATGGGAAGACAATGGGGATGCTTTAGGAGCTATAAAAATGTTCATACTCTATTTTAAAAGATTTATTTATTATTTGAAAGGCAGAGTTAGAGAGAGATAAGGAGAAGGAGAAAGAGAAAGAGAGAAAGAGAGAAAGAGAGAGAGAGAGAGAGAGAAAGAGAGAGAGATCTTCCATAGCTGGTTCACTCCCCAAATGGTCGTAATGGCCAGGGCTGGACCAGGCTGAGGCCAGGATCCAGGAGCTTCATCCAGGTCTCCCACGTGAGTGCAGGGGCCCAAGCACTTGGGCCATTTTCCGCTGCTTTTTCCAGGTGCATTAGCAGGTAGCTGGATTGGAAGTGGAGCAGCTGGGACTTGAACCAGCGCCTATATGGGACACCAGTGTTGCAGGTGGTAGCTTAACCTGCTGCGCCACAGCACTGGCCCTGTTGTTCATACCCTTTAGTATGGTAGTAATATTTCTCAGAATTAACACAACTGATAAATCTGAAAGAAGCAGATTATTAAATACATAAAAGTACACATTACTATTATTTGTAGTATTTTTTAAAACTCTGGGAAATAATTTAACTGTCTGAAAAGAAGAACAAGTCAAGTAAATTGTGGTATAGACAGCTGACAGATAACAATGATGAAGAGTATGCTGCTATGGATTGAATTGTGTGCAAAATCCACGTGTTAAGGCCCTAACCCCAAATGTGACTGTATTTGGAGTAAGGAAGCAACGGAAGTCCATGTGGCCTTAGTGGTGGAGCCCTGATCCCATGGGAACAGTGTCCTTGGGGAGGACCCAGTGAAAAGGCAGGCCACCTGCACCGCTCACCAGAAACCAGCCGGGCCAGCCTTGTGCGCTCACTCTTCCCAGGAGGTCCACTTCTGTTGTTTAGGGCACCCTGTATTATGTGGTATGCTGCAAGAGTAAGAAATAGGAATTCCTACTGCAAGGCTGGTCCAGGTTTCCTGACCTGCAATCCCGTGCTCTCTCCACAGGGTCGTCGGTACAGACGCGGAATGCCTCACCAGTGATAAAAACATGGGTAGTCCCCGTCGGTTTCCGAGTGTTGTTGAGTGTTACGTGGCAGGCAGCGTGGTAATCACTGTGTGCACGCTGTCTCGCCTGTGGGTCCCCAGCGCCCGTAGAGGTAGGGACTGTTCCTATTATTATTTTAGAAGCACTGAAACCTGAACACAGAGAGGGAGCTAATTGGCCCCAAGTCGCTCGGCAAATAGACAGCGAAGCCCAGGTTTAATTGGAATTTCTTTGAGTCCAACCCCAAAACCCTTCAATTCTGTAAATACATGGTATTTGAAGTCAGTGAGCAGTTTGCTTTCCTAGTAGAAGAATAACGTTAGTACCACCTAACACACCAGCCTGGTTCTCCCTCAGGTGCCCGCCTGATCCCCGAGTGTCTATGCCATGTCCCCAGTGCCGCGCCGGGTGCTACAACAGTCATTTTTATTTTCTAGAGAAATCTCTTGAGCAAGGCACCGGTAACCACAGTGTGTCTGGGGACATTAGTTGGCTTTGGAAATCATACATTATGCACTAGGTTGCTCCAGCCGTTGCAGCCAGCTGGGGAATGAACCAGTGGATTTGGATCGTACTACACATCTTCTTTCCCTGGAAATGTCTCATTTTGTCTCATGTTTGAGCAAATAATCTCCTCTATGTCCAATATATCCCTCTAGCTTGTTCCTGCCAAACTCCTGTCTGGATATCACTTCCTCCAGGAAGTCCTCCCTGTTCCTAAGCTGGAAGAGGTAGCCCTGCTATGGGCTCTCCAGGCACCAAGGTGATGCCCTTGTTAGGATTCTCCTCAACCCCTTTGTAAAGGGCCAGCTCTCCTCCTTGGCAGACACTTTTCAGTCCCATGCAAACTATGAAGCAGGGGCTGTGTCTTATCCGCCACTTCTTGTCCCGCGCCCACTGCAGAACGATGCCTTGGGGAACACTGCTTTCATGGATGAGCCAAGGAAGGGGCTCCAAGGAGTGATGCTCAGGTCCACGTCGGGGCACGAGGGCTTTGAGTTAAGCTCATGATGCGCAAGGTGAAAGGCACTCTAGAAAACCACCCGGTTGCAAATCCCAAACCTGCAACCCTGGGGCCTGAAGCAAGTGACCCAACCTCTCTGTGCCTCCGCCGCCCCTGCTCCCGGGTGGATCCAGCCAGCTGGATGCTTGCAGTTCTTAGCCCTGTTCCCGACCATGGCGGGCACTGGATAAGTGATGAATAGGACTTGTTACGTGACCATCATGAGGATCACGATTTGAGTCATATTTAAGAGTAAAACAATCAAGTGTAGCTGTCCGGCGGGCGGCTGCCATGGAAACCTGGCTACACACCTGAAGTGTAACTGGATCTTCCGCCAGATATTGGATGCGCTGCCGCCTCTGGGGGTCCTCAAGTACAGTCTCTCTCTACAAACAAGGTTTCTCGTTCCTTTGTCAAGATTAAACCTGGTTAGGGAAAAACAGCACGCACCATTTCACATGCCTGCTCCCCTGGCCCCCTGAGAGATCAGGCAGGTGTGTTCTGCTACATCTGGCCGGGAACCCTGAATCAGGAGAGGTAATTCTGCAGTCCTGAAAATGTTCTTTTGCAAGTGTGTTCACCTGCAGAAGAGGCTGGAACACCGGCGTAGCATGGTTGGTTGGGCTGCTTGCAATACCGGCGTCCTATACTGGAGTGCGGGTTCAAGTCTTGGAGTGGCTGCTCTGCTTTTGGTCCAGCTTCCTTGCTAATGCTCCCTCTTTAGAACTATCTCCCTGCTAATGCACCTGGAAGGGCAGTGGAACATAGTCCAAATATTTGGGTCCCTGCACCCACGTGGGAGACGTGGCTGCTGACTTCAGCTGGCCCAGCCCTGGCTTTTAGGGCCACATAGGGAGTGATCCAGCAGATGGAACACCTCTCAATCTCTCTCTCTCTCTCTCTCTCTCTGTCAACTCTGCCTTTCAAATAAATAAATAGGCCGGTGCCATGGCTCACCTGGTTAACCCTCAGCCTGAGGCGCCGGCATCCCATATGGGCGCCGGATTCTAGTCCCGGTTGCTCCTCTTCCAGTCCAGCTCTCTGCTGTGGCCTGGGAGGGCAGTGAGGATGGCCCAGGTGCTTGGGCCTTTGCACCCACGTGGGAGACCAGGAGGAAGCGTCTGACTCCTGGCTTTGGATCAGCACAGCACCAGCTGTAGCGGCTTTTTGGGGAGTGATCCAACGGAAGGAAGACCTTTCTCTCTCTCTCTCACTGTCTGTAACTCTACCTGTCAAATTAAATAAATAAATAAATAAGAAAAAATAAGAGAAGGGGAAGGAAGGGGAGGGCTCCCCGGCTGCATTTGGTCCTGTAGGTGGACAGAGCTGGTGGAGATGTCCCTGGAAGGAGACCCAACCCAGTGGAGTGGTCAGGCCAGTACACAACTGGTGACAGCGGCCTCACAGTTTACAAGTTGTGCTACCTTAGGCAAGTTCTTTTACCCTTCTATGCCTCAGTTTCTTTATCTGTAAAACTAGGCTAACAGTAATGTCTGCTTCAGAAGGTTTCATGAGAAGATGAAATGAATATTTTTAGAAATGCATAGAAGGATACCTCACACTGTTAAGTAAAATAAATATTAGGACTTTGAGGCCAACTCAAACAAAAGAGAAAATTATAGATTGTAACTTCAGAGCCTGGGGGACCATGGATGTGTATATTTATTTCTGCACTTTTATTTCAAAGGCAGGAGGGCAGAAAGAAAATTCTTTATGTTCTGCCTGTGTAGTGGCAATTCCTACGGGGGAGAAATCGATGCGAATTTGATAAGCAGTTTGCAACCCTCTCTGGTGAATCCCTAAGATTGATTCCACTAAGATCCTTGACTTTCAAGTCCTCTATAAAGAAGACAAAGTAAACACAGGCTTTTCTCTAAGGTAGGAGCTGAAATTTCATTATTTCCAGCAATAAGAATGCTTTTTTAAATAGACAGACCAATTACATTTGAGTTGAAGATATTTTACAAGGGGTTGTTCAAATATAAACTATGATGGTGGTTCTTAGAATAATAGCCAGCAAGAGATACCACACCTTCACATGGTGCTTTCAAGATCTCAAAATGTATTTGCATATATATGCTTTTAAGAAATGTATTTATTTATCTGAATGTCGGGGTTACAGAGACAGACAGACACACACACACACAGAGTGATCTTCCATCCCCTGTTTCACTCCCTAAGTGGCCACAACAGCCAGGGCTGAGCCAGGCCAAATCCAGGAGCAAGGAACTCAGAACTCCTTCTGGGTCTCCCAAACACTTGGGTTATCTTCTGCTGTGTTTCCCAGGCCATTAGTGGGAAGCTGGATCAGAAGTGGAGCAGCCACTACAAGAACTGGTGCCCATGTGGGATGCCCATGTGGGATGCCAGCATTGCAGGCGGTGGCTTTACTTGCTACGTCACCACTCCAGCCCCTGTTTGCACATCTTAGCTGTCTTTACCTTAGGCTCCATTCCTCACGTAGTACAGGCTAAAGAGCATGTGGCCCAGAGTAGGTGGCTTATCCCACTGTGTAGGAGCAGAGAGTTCATGTCTTTGGGCCTCAGTTTCTCTATCTATAAGTTGAGGGTAACACTCTGTATCTTGTGGTACATTGCAAGCATTGAGTGAGTTAACCACATAAAGCCCTAGGAGGGTGACTGTGTATTATTGCCTCACGTTATAGGTTTCTGAAGGTTATATTATGATAAAGTCAAGTTCAACGAGAGTGTCCTGGAAATGTCCCAGCTCCGGGCATTATTTTGTAGGATTCCTACATTAAGGAATGATTACTAAATTCCCGCATACGATGATGGTAATAGAATCTCTCTTTAAAAGGGATCCTTCCATGGCTGGCACTATGGCGCAGCGGGTTAATGCCCTGGCCTGAAGCGCCGGCATCCCATATGGGTGCCGGTTCGAGACCCAGCTGCTCCACTTCTGATCCAGCTCTCTGCTATGGCCTGGGAAAGCAGTGGAGGATGGCCCAAGTCCTTGGGCCCCTGCACCCACATGGGAGACCTGGGGGAAGCTCCTGGCTCCTGGCTTTGGATTGGCACAGCTCTGGCCGTTGCGGCCAATTGGGGAATGAACCAGCGGATGGAAGACCTCTCTCTCTCTCTCTCTACCTCTCCTCTCTCTGTGTAACTCTGAATTTCAAATAAATAAATAAATAAATAAATAAATAAATAAATAAATCTTTAAAAAAAGAGAGAGATCCTTCCAGATTGCAGCCTCTAAATGCCATTACGCACTAAAAAGTGTCAGGTATCCTAAGGAAAAATGGCTTATCCCGTGTCTAGGGCAGGAAGTGTGTACTCTCGTCACAGCAGACCGAGAGGGACTCATCCAGAACCTGCAGGGCTGTGACCAAGGACTCAAAGGCAACCTGCAAATGTTCCCAGTGGGAAAATGGGATGATTTGAGAATCGGTAAAGACAACTGCAAAGGGTTGGGAGACAGTGAGGTGTTCAAATCCAAGAGTTTATAAATGGTGTTAAAAATGGTCACTTTTGGAAGATCCTAGGGAGCCAGCTCATTTGTTTCAAAACAGTTATTAAAGGGATCTTTAAGCATTTATCCTGCTCTTCCTGTATTGAACTGTCCCCCTGCACAATCAAATAAACAGGAGATGTAAGCGAGGATTCCTTGTAATAAACATGGGGGGAAGGGTAGACCATTGCCATTTTGTACACCTCTGATGGATTGATGGATCCAGTCAATCACCTCCAGGTCTGCTCACGTCACCTAAAGGAGACAGCCTGTGCTCTTGTCATAACCCATGAAGCCTTGAACATATCCAATAAGCTACAGGATGAGTGTCCTCCCAATGACCTTTAAATCATTATAATGTCATTATAATAAAGTTACCATGGGGACACTCCTACTTCCATCATGCACCTGACACCATGACACTTCTAACAGTTCTAGAAAGGGGAATGGAAATGGGCAACAATCAAGTCCTGCCCCCAAACACTGCCCCCTTTTGAATATTCAATTAAGCTCTACCCCAGCCATCACACACACACACACACACACACCCTGCCTATGGATAAGGGACAGTGTAACCTTGTAGAGGGATATTTCCCTTTGGGGTTTTCTGTTGGGATTTTTTCGTGTTGGGCTGTTTGTTCACCCTTCTCTCTCTCGATCACACGCTGTCTTACTGGCCTGACTTTTTTCTTGAGTGTGCATGTTTGCTTTGCTCTGAATAAATCCTGCTCTCCTGTACACCTTACCCCTCCACTTCGAATTCATTCACATGGGAAAAGAAGAGCTGGGACTAAGCCGGGCGGGAGCCCCTGCCCACAGCAGCCACAGGGCCTGTGCCTCATTTTCTCCTTGTGAGGTTGTTATGATGAGAAGCTGACGAATACACACAAGGAGAAGTAAGTCAACCAAGGAGAGCACGAACCTTATCTGGAGCCAGATTGAAACAATTTTTTTTTCATGACAGGAGAATTTGAATCTTGACTGGATATTTGACAGTAAGGAAATTAATGGTAATATTTTAGGTATAGAACTGGTATAGGGATTTTTATTGAGGTGAAATTCACATAACAACATGAGCCATTTTAAGGTGAACAGTGTTTTGTTATATTCACAAGGTCATGCAACAACTGCCCCTATCAAATTTCAAGCACTTTCCTCCCCCAATAAGAACCCCCACACTCGGTACACAGTTTGTCCCCATTTCTCCTCACCACCCTCCTGACACTCAATTTTTTTTTTTTTTGACAGGCAGAGTGGACAGTGAGAGAGAGAGAGAGAGACAGAGAGAAAGGTCTTCCCTTTTGCCGTTGGTTCACCCTCCAATGGCCGCTGCGGCCGGCGCACCGTGCTGATCCGAAGCCAGGAGCCAGATGCTTCTCCTGGTCTCCCATGGGGTACAGGGCTCAAGCACTTGGGCCATCCTCCACTGCATTCCCGGGCCACAGCAGAGAGCTGGCCTGGAAGAGGGACAACAGGGACAGAATCCGGCACCCCGACCGGGACTAGAACCTGGTGTGCCGGCGCCGCCTGACACTCAATCTTCATCCTTTCTCTGTGGACTTACTGTTGTGGGTACTGTATACAAGCAGATCATACAATCCATGTCTTTGTGCCTGGCTTCTGGCTTCTTTTACATAAGTGTACCTATGTTGTAATGACTCAGCACTTTCTCTTTATGACTGAGCAGTATTTCCTTGTGTGTATAAGCACGTTTTGTTCATCCATTCGATTTCTGATGGACAACATCTGGGCAGGTCCCAAGTTTAACAGGTGTGAACAGTGCTGCCAGGAACTTGTGTGGGCGTGCACTTGTTTAACTTGCTTTCAGTTGTCTCGGAGGGACGCAAGGTCACACATGCAGCACAAGAAGTTATTAATGGGGGAGACAGCATCAGCCTGCTTGTAAAGGACATTCCACCTATGTCTGAGGGGCCCACAGAGCGCCCCACCCCCGCTCCACTGTCCAGCCTCAAGCTATGAGAGTCCTTTATATATCCAGAACACTAGATCCATATCAGATACAGGGTTTGCAAATATCTTCTCCATTCTGTATATTTTATTTTTACTTTCTTAATAACACCCTTTGCTGTGAAAAAGTTTTAAATGTATTTATCAGTTTATTTTTTTCCTTTTAAATTCATGCTTTCGGTGTCACATCAAATAATCCATTGCCAAGTCCAAAGTCATAGAGAGTTAACCCTATGTTTCTTTTAAGAATATTATAGCATTAGGTCTTGCATTTGGATCATTGATGCATCTTGAGTCTTTTTTTGTGTGTGTATGCTATGCGAGGTGAGTGTCCAGCTTCATTCAGTCCAGAAACCTGGAAGCAGAGCGGGCAGGAGTGCAAACTCCCACTGCAGGCCCCTCTCCAACACCCCCACCCCACCCCCTGCACTCCAGCTAGCTTATTCAGGGGCCTGTGCAAGTGTTTCACAAACAGAAAAATACACAGGCCTACAGCCACTTCCTCCCTCTCCACCCTCACCCCCGAGATGGTGTGATGGGAGAGGCACAGCTCAAACCCAAGGTGGAGAGCCCCTGGAGCTTCTCGGGTATTGAGGTTCTACTTCTCTGCCAGTCTCCCTATTCTCACTTAGCCATCAACAGATCCCCTTTAGGTTGGTGATGAAGGGGGAGGGGGCAGGCCCAAAGGCAGCCAAAGACAGAAAGAGACTGCAACTACTATCCAGGGTTCAAACGTGTTCAGAACCCATACGGCTATTGCCAGGAGAAGCTTAGCGTTTCTCTAACTCCTGAAAGAAATCAGTTCTCCAATGTTGGGGGCCAGCAGGCGGCTCTTTAGTAAGTCAATAGCGCCCCCTGCTGACCTTTGTTTGACAGCTTCTTACCAGAGCCTGCAGAGGTTTTATTTACACTCCCACACTGTACCTCCAGAGAGAAGTGCAGCTCAACTACTGTGCAATGCTTTTGTGTTAATTCTAATGACCTTGGTGCTAAGGATTTCAGGATACCCTATTATATATATAATCACCATTATCAACTATCAAACACTTCTTACGAGCCTGGTGTTGTGTAATTGCTTATATGCATTATCTTATTCAACTATCTCAACAATAAAGATCGTAACCCCCATGTTACGTATTAAGAAACTGAAAACAATCACTTGGTACCACCATTTTTATTGACTAATTCAATGATAATATTTAAATCGCTGCTTCTTCATCCACTCTGCACACTTACTTTCGTGCTTCTCCCCTGCAGAGAAAGTTTGCAAACCGGCACACTTTGAGAAGCACTGCTTTAGAGCCCCAGGGGGCCACCACACCTGCGTCTGGAAGGAGAAGTGCCATTCAGACCAGGGACAGAGGAAGGCACAGGCAGGGAGACTGCTGAGGGGCAGGGCCGAGCCGAGCGAAGCAAGCTGGCGTGTTTGGGAATGGCAGATTGGGGCCAGGTGGGCTGGAGCCGGGAGAGGGAGGGAACTAGGCTGTGATTAAATCAGCCCGAGCACAGACAGCCAGTAGCTGAAGGCCTTGGCCAGAAGGCCTGACCCAGCATAGCAGGTAACTGACCCAGTCATGGTGTTTTAGAAATATTCGTTTTATCACCTTGAGTGTGTTCAGAGCATCTCAAGGGTAAAAATAAATGCCTAAGTATAACAGGCATTTATCCAGGCCTGTACCCAAGGCCTGAATACAGATGGTTTCCATGACACATTCACAAATCAGGAAGCTGAGGCCTAGGGCCTTGATGTGAGGCATCCAATGTCACCTGCGGGCTCTTGAGTACAAGATGTCGCTGTGGTCCGAGAGCCAGTGTGAGACTTCCCCAGGACAAATCCAGACCAGGGAGCCGCAGCTGGGGCTACACAGAAACAAAGCTCGGGAACACGACCGCGCTCATCCTGGAGAGACGGTCCTGGACGGCGCTGTTGAGGTAGCCTTTAACCTTCTATTCAGTTGCAGCCAATCCGTCCACAGGCCTGGCTGCCACAGTCATGGCTGGGCTGTGATTAGGTCATCCTGATTTTAAGGGAAAATGTTTGAGCATAAATGAACCAAGTCCAGGTCTTCTTGGAGCTCACATTCTAAAGGGCAGAAAGGCAATATCACACATGCATGATGGATGAAATGTTTATGGGCTGCAGTTAAGTATTGGGAAGGAGCTACATGGGTGGTGAGTCTGTCAGGGTTTTGGCAGGAAGCAGTGCGCATGCTCAGGTTGTGTAATGTATTCAAGGGGCAATTTATCGTGGCGTGGGCAAGGTTGGATATGGTGGAAAGTGATGTGGGAGCAACCCCAGGGCTAGAAACAGTGGGGAGCCATTTCCACCCCTTCTGTCCGAAGGGGCAAAGGAGAAAGCAGTTAGCAGAATCTGCAACAAGGGGTCATGGGGACGCCCTACTCTACAGGCGCAGTGTCTTTGGAAGAGACTCAGACAAGCAAGGTGACCCAGCAGAGAAGGAGCGGGAGGGACAAACAGGACCAAACACCAGAAATGTTGTTCTTGCCTGGCCCCACGCCTTGTACTTCCCTTGCATTGACTTTCCCCGGATGTGAGGTGTGTCGAAGCCCAGTTGGGAGACCAGCTGGCTAGGCTCACAGTGGAAATGGCTCCAGACTCTGCTGTTGCCCTACATTGAACACACTCTTCAAGTGCAATTGCTTTTGCAGACACTCCTGGGACATGGCCTGAATGAGAAGGGGCTATTTGTATACCAGGTCAGCTTAGAGCTAATGAACTCCATCTGCCTAGTCAAGCTGGAGGGAGGCATTCTCTGCCCTTGAGAGTTGACCTTGGGGAAGCTGTTGAATGTTTCCAGGCCTCACTTCCCTCACTTGTACAAAGGCAATGCTAGGCTGAATGATTTCTAGGTGGCAGGCGTTGCTGTGCCGAGGAGGAAGCACGCAGCTCTGTAGCCAAGCAGCCCTGAGTTCAAAGACTCTGTAGCACAACAGACAGGCTAACCTCGGGCACACCACGCGTCTGAGACTCAGCTTCCCCGTCTGCTAATGGGGATAATGTCTACCCAGCCCAATGTTAGCGCTTCATGTATATAAAATCGCCAGCATTTTGTGCAGAGTAGCAAGTCCATACATAACTGTTCCTGTCCTTCAAGGCAATGTAACATAAGGATCGGGAGAGCAGGCTTTGAGATAGCATGAGCTTGAAGCCAACTGTTCTGCCACTCCTGGATAAGGCACCTTGGGCAAGTCACAATCTCTGGAAGCTTCTATTTCTTCATCTGTCTTCCCAATAGGGGTTTTGCCAAAATCAAATGAAATAATACAAACAAGGCTACTTCAAAAAGTCTATGGGAAAATGCAATTTAAAGAGAATTTCATTTGGTATGAATTATCCTTCAGCTATGATATTTTATATTTGTCCATAGCATGACAAAGAACTTTCCAGAATGTTCTGTGAGACTGTTCTCTTAACTTTTCAGCAAAAGTACCTAGGGTTAGTTACATAAAATGTTGCCAGAATTTTCACTATAATGGGATTGACCCATAAGACCTTGCATTGCCATGGGTGACAGGCATCAAAGGTGGCAGACCACATTCCCAGCAGAGACAGCATTAGAGGCAAGGAGTATACATCTACCTCGGATCTCCAGAAGGCTGCCCATCGAAGGAGGGTTGACTCCAACCCTCAAGGGTCTCATTTTTTTTATACCTTTGATTTTTTTTTTAATCCCCCAGTGTGACTTGGTAGGAAGCACAGGAAATCTGAGTGACAAAGAAGGGAGCTGCTAACTTAAATGAACGGTGTTGGCAAAGCCTGTGCCCCCCAAGTGCTCCAATAGGGATAATGGTGGCTTTGGCTTGGAGGCTGGAGTCAGGATGGTTGTTGATTGTGCTCTAGGGCCAAGCATTGCTATAGCAACAAATGACTTAGCAACAATTGTGATCTGTCTGCTGCTTTCAGAGAGTTTACATAATAGGGATTGCTTGGGTTCTTTCTGGAAGGGATAACAGGAAGACTTTGTTCTCCCTTTAAAGGCATTTGAAGGAGCAATCCTTTTTCACAAACTGCAATAGGGAGGAAAAACTGGTGGGAAGGCGTGGCACAAACAAGTTTGCCGTTATGTTTTCTAGGTGGAGGGCTTGCTCACAGGTGAATTTTTTTGGTTTTTCCTCTTCAGGTACTTCTCTGAGTCATCCATGGTGGTTTTGATTTTCTAGCGAGGGGCAAATGCCTTAATAAGTTGACTGTGGCAAGATGTAAGCCTGGGGGCTGGTGCTGTGGCGCACTAGGTTAATCCTCCGCCTGCGGCGCCAGCATCCCATATGCGTGCAGGTTCAAATCCCGGCTACTCCTCTTCCAATCCAGCTCTCTGCTGTGGCCTGGGAAAGCGTAGAAGATGGTCCAAGTCCTTGGGCCCCTGTACCTGGAAGGGATACCTGGAAGAAGCTCCTGGCTCCTGGCTTCGGATCGGCACAGCTCTGGCCATTGCAGCCATTTGGGGAGTGAACCAGCGGATGGAAAACCTCTCTCTCTCTCTTCCTCTCACTGTCTGTAACTCTACCTCTCAAATAAATAAATAAAATCTTTAAAAAAAAAAAAAAAGACATAAGCCTGGACATAGGGAAAGGGTATTTGTGGCCCCAAAGAAGAGTGGGCCTGACATTGGTGGCAGAGGGCCCCCCGAGTCGTACAGCACTGTGGTGCCTGGGGTTTGCTGGCTTGGTGGAAGGGAAAACCCCTGTGTGATTGTCACATGTGTTTGTATTGTGAATTAGGTCATTCAGAAAGGTCTTTTTGAAGCATTTCTCTAAAATGCTCTTTCCAGTGACAAATATAATTGTGCTTTTTTTTTTTTTTTTTTTTGGACAGGCAGAGTGGACAGTGAGAGAGAGAGACAGAGAAAGATCTTCCGTTGCCGTTGGTTCACCCTCCAATGGCTGCCGCGGCTGGTGTGCTGTGGGCAGCGCACTGCGCTGATCCGAAGCCAGGAGCCAGGTGCTTCTCCTGGTCTCCCATGGGGTGCAGGGCCCAAGCACTTGGGCCATCCTCCACTGCCTTCCCAGGCCATAGTAGAGAGCTGGCCTGGAAGAGGGGCAACCGGGATAGAATCTGGCGCCCCAAGGCGGAGGATTAGCCTATTGAGCCACAGCGCCGGCCTCAAATATAATTGTTTTTGTAGGGTGGAAACTGAAAGAGCAGAGGAATTTCAGGGAGGAAAACAGAAATCTAAGTACAACATTCAGCGCGTATTTATTGAGCTCCTTCTGTATACTCGGCATTCATTGAAGGTATTCATAGTGATGCAGTAAATCTTTAAGCCACTATAATATGCTCTACTCACAAGCAATATTCCGTTAAAAAGCCACAGCCTTACACTTGCATCTGAATCCAGGTCTTCAAAGAACCAGCTGAGTCGTGTTAGCCATTTGCTCAGGCTGATGGAAGCAGGAAGTGCAGCTGGCATTGGAGCCCAAGTGGACGAGTCCCTGCTCCAGAAGCCTGGGGTCCTCGCGTCGAAGGGGCTTGGAGTCGAAGGAGCTGTGACTTTCTGGGGGACGTCGCCTGCCCCACCTGGGTGGTCTGTCTCACCCAGCTGTGGTTCTGGCTGGGCAGTGCTCTGCCCACGGGCCTGAGAGCCTGAGTATCAGTTTCATCATGTAACACGGATTCATGGTGTTTTGCGAGGCTCTAGCCACATAGAGGCCGTGCTTCCATCCCCAGGCACCACCATCACCAAGCCCACGTGGGCTCTACCTCCTAAACATGAAGCTTCCCATCTCTTCTGCCAACATTTTAAAAAAAGACACTGTCATCTGTTGCATGGACCACTGCATACGCTTTGAGCTGGAATTTTTTAAAAAAAGATTTATTCATTTATTTGAAAGAGATACAGAGAGAGAGAGGGAGAGAGGGAGAGAGAGAGAGAGAGAGAGAGGAATCGTCCATCTGCTGGTTTACTCTCCTGCCTCTCAAGTAAATAAATATAAATCTTAAAAAAAAAAAAAAACAGTATGAGCCCATCAACCACCACCATTCCCACCTCCCACTTGCTTCAGACCCGTGGGTCTTCCTGTGGCTTCCCACAGGTGTCAGGAGAGATCCAGTCAGCCCACAGGGTCCTGGCTTGGTCCTGGCCTCCTCCCCTCCCCTGTCTTGCCCTGGGCTTCTTCCCTCTGCTGTGCTTCTCCAGCCTCGCTGACATTCATTTAACCTCTCTGGTCCGCAAAGCTGCCTCCCATCACAGGTCACCTTGAACATGCTCTTCCCGCTGCCTGGAAGGCTCTTCCCGGCTTCTCATCTCAGCCTTGAAGTCCCTTCCTCCGGGAAGCCCTCCCAGAAACTGCCTCAGTCGTGTCACACCCCCCTCGTGACATCCTCCTCCCTGAAAGTGGCTAATTCCAGGGTCACGTGACACGCACCTGTGTGATATGTGGATGTGCACCTGTGTGCTCCTGTGGGTTTCTGCTCACCGCCATATGCCCCACACCCAGAGCAGTGTCTCACACAGAAGACACTCAGCAAAACTGCAGGCACCGCGGGAATAAGTGCATGACTTTTGGCAAGCTTACAAAAATCAGAGTTCCTTTTCTTTTGCCCAGGGCCTCTTAGAGAGCAAAGTTGGAAAAACATTTGCTTTTATTTTTTGGTGGTGGTTTAAGCGGTGATTTGTCACCATCTCCCAGCTGTGCGATTTCGCCGGTACAAGAGCTGGTCAGCAGAGGGCCCCACAGGAGCAGTGATGGAGTCAGCTCCGGGAAAGAAGCCTGCGGCTGCTGGGCCACTGTGGATCCCGGTGCCACATCTGCCAATCCATCCACAGCTCACTGGGAAGCCTCCCCCACCGGTCTGTATAATGCGGAGGGTCCAGGATGGCCCTGTCCAAGAACCTTTGCATTTGACACCGGAAACAGGAAGCCACAGGGCGGGAGGTCAGAGCTCCGGGCAGATTATTCTCCCACAAGTTCACGGCTTGCTCCTCCGGTCCTCGCTTTCACGCTGCAGAATTGTAATCTAGAGCGTGCTCCCTCGGGGTGGGGGGGACCACGCATGAGCCCTGTGGGAAATCGGCTTTCTTTGGGGGCTATGTTTCGCTTGCTAGGCAGTAGTTTTATTTCCATTTTAATTTTCAGAGCATCTGCCCCTCACCCCGCCCCCGCCCCAACCCCTCCCAGCAACAGCCTGCGGTTTGGGATTCCTGGCTGTGCTGAGTGTTTATGCACAATGCATGCTTGTAATTGACAAATTTAAATTCTGGTCATATTTCATTTGTTACCCAGACCCAGAGAAAAATCCTGGGCGAAAAAACCTAATTACAGCCCAAGTGCCACAAGGTAATTGCCGTGAAAGAGCTCCAGCAGTGGCAGGGCTAAATATTTCATCCGCCCATAAAACGATTATGCTGACAAGATTCCGAAAAATAATAAAATCTGTTTAATAAAAAAGCAGCAAAATACCAGTGTTTTTACACACAAAGTATTAAAACATCCTTCATTCTGGACAGATCCTAAGTCATTTGATTTTTATTCAAATGATGAGCCACAGCCGAGACAGTAGCTTCAGCAGAGGCTGGAGTGCCGCACCCTCCCCGATGTGCGGCTCCCGTGGGGTTTGACAACAGCTGTGGGTCTGCTTTTTCTTGCTCTGCTGGAGCTTGGTCCGTGGCTCAGAATCCGGAAGCCGACGGCACAAAGGGGCAATGCCCTTAGCTGGGACGGCTGTGTTTATGTTGCTGTGGATCCTCCGTGTTCTCCTGGGCTGCCACGGAGTGTCCTTTCCTCTGAGAGCTTAGGAGTCGAGGTTCCCCTGAGACCCCGGTAGGGGGGTCCCCGAGGGCAAGGCCTGTCCTGGTTTCTCGGGCTGTCATCCTGTAGCAGGAGCTGATTGCATCCAGCTCCTGAGCATGGGTAGGTTGAGCACTCACTACGTGCTAGGAACAGGGTAGACAACTGTGAACAAGACCATGCCCTTGAAAGAAGTGCATTACAGTGAAAGAGAGAGGTCAGAAACAAAATCACAAAGACACGATCCATTCTATCAAGTATTGGATGGGAAGAGAAAGGGGCTGGGACAGGGAATGGGGTCATCTTAGAGGATGGCCTGTCTGTGGTCAGGCATCAAGAAGAGCCCACCTGGGAGGCTCAGAAGAAACAACGGCGAGACAATTGCCGGCACCTGCTAGGACTGACAGATGATGTGGGGAAAGGAGCCAGGAGCGTGTGGCCTCATGGGCCAGGCGCAAGACGTCAGTGCTTTTTCCCTGTACTAGAGGAAACCACGACGGGCTCCAAGCAGGAGAAGGGCCTGATCCTCTGCACATTCTAGAAAGCTCACCCCACCCTCAGAGTGGATCACAGTGAGCAAGCGTGGCGGTGGGAGACAAGAGAGGACATCACTGCAGGCGGCGTGGGCCGGAGGGGTGGCTATCCTGGAGCAGGGGGATGTGGTGGAGGTACTACGAGAATTTTGAGTGCAACCACTTACGTACAAAAACAAGCATTTTTTAAAGTCTTGTAACATCCCGGACCTTAGCATTAGACTTTCCATGATTATGGGCAAGTGAAACTAGAGACATATGAGGGGGTCTTTAAAATAGTCACAGAAAATGCATACTATGAAAAATATATGCATGGATTGCAAAAAAAAAAAAAAAAAACCTTGGATGAAAATACGCTTTTTAAAAAAGGATTTATTCTACTTATTTATTCGAAAGGCAGAATGACAGAGAGGGGGAGAAAGCTTCCATCTGCTGTTTCATTTCCCCCAAAGCCCACAAGAACCAGGGCTGGGCCAGCTGAAACCAAAACCTCCATCCGGGTCTCTGTCATAGCTGGCAGGGGCCCAAGCACTTGGGCCATCTTCCTCTGCCTTCCCGGGTGCACGTGTAAGGAGCTGGGTCAGAAGTGGGGTAGCTGGGACTCAAACTGGCACTCAGTAAGCGATGCTTACCCTGCTTACCACCACAACGTCGGCCCCCTTCATCTTTAATTCCTTTTTCCTCAGGCTATTTTTAAAGTAGCCTCTTAGAGAACTGGAAGCAGAGATGTTTATTCCTTCCTCTCACGTCGGAGGATGAAGCTGACGTGTGTTTCCGTCAGTGCCAGGGCAGGCCTTCCATCCTTTCCCCTCTCATTATGTGGACCTTATTTAGAATTAAAATTACAGAAATACTTAAGGAAAAGGAACCCCATTGAATTTGGGTACTAGGAGGCAACATAAGTTTCAACAGTCATTACATGTTTAAGATTGTGAAAGAGTAGGCCTATCAGGTGCCTGCGTCCACGTTCAACCACCTGGCTCCTGTCTGCAGCTTCTTGCAATGCAGACACAGCCCGGGAGGCAATGATGACGGCTCAAGTAACTGGGTTCCTGCCACCCACGTGAGAGACCTAGATTGCATCCTTGTCTCCTGGCTTGGCCCCAGCTGGGGACCATTGTAAGCATTTGGGGAGTAAACTAGTAGATGGGAACTCACTGTTAGTGTATCTCTACCTTAAAAAAAAAAAAAAGACTTGTAGAAGACGCCCAATGATGCCGAGTCAATGTTGTGCCCAGCTTGGTCCACAGGTCACCTAGGACACAATGGATTCAAGATTCAGGGACCTTCACCTTATAAGCGCTAAAGCAGATTCTGTGGGGTGGGCTGTAGAATCTGCATTTATGCCAGCTCTCTGTATAGTTGTGTGCTGTAAAGTTTGAGACACAGCTTTAAAGTGATCGATGTTGTGCCATGCTGAGAAGTGACCTGGAAAGTTGCAAACATAGAGGAAGGGATTGGGGTTCAAGTTACAGCTAGGATAAATAAATCAACACAAAGAAATAAAATCACCCTTAAGTTCCATAATCATAAAGGTTAATAATCATCAACATTTTGAAGCACATTCTTCCAGACTGGCTTATGCACATTTACATTTTTTATTCATAACAGATGGTGAGCACACACTTATATCCCGTTGTAACTGACTTCATGAACCTTCTATGTTTTTTCACAAAGATGCTCTCTCTTCCTTGCATGGGAGTAGGGAACAATGCCCAGAGGAGACAGCATCTGCTCAGGATCTATGCCTTTAATAAGCAGAGGGAATATTGCTGGGGCATGGATGGCTGATGTGATAGAATTGGGAACATATTTTATTAGGGGACAGAGACAGGTATTCTCTGATTGGCAGATCTCTGAAAGTGAACACAACTTGGGCCATGAATATGCCTTGCCTACTGAAGGCATCTTCTAAAAAGCCAAGCACAGAGTGTTCAGACGTAAAGGCCCAGCAAGTAATTGCCAAGACACAGTGTCATGTTGAGGGCTGCCAGCTTTGGTCCACCCGCTTCCCCAAAGACGGAGCTTCTTGCTTGGGTTACTGGGATGCTGAAGAAGAGGAGCAGCAAGGTCTGGCATGGTAAGTGTCTCTAATTTCTACATTCTTTTGGCTTTCATAGCTACTGAGTCTAAACGGCTTCATAGTGCTTGCTTTTCGCAGTTGAAGGGTTTTGGGTAGAGTTGCCAGATTTAGCAAACAAAAGCTACAGGACTCGCAGCTACATTTGAATCTCAGGTAAACAATGAATAAATTTAGAGTGTAAGTATGTGCCGTACAACACTTAGGACATACCTCTACAACAGTAATGAGTTGTTGTTTCCATGAAATTTGGATTTAGCTGAGTATTCTGTATTGTACCCAGCAACCCTATTTGGATAACTTCCTGTTTCAGAGGGATATGTTGATACAGAACTGTAATTTCTTAATTAGGAGTGAAAACACTTCCATCAACCTGGAAGCCCTGTGGATTTGCATTAACATCTTATTTGTTTGTTTGTTTGTTATAGAAATGTTTCTCCTGGAGATGAAGAAGTCTCTGGCTAATGTAACACCAGCCACTTGAAGAAGACAGTGAGTAGGGATCCATTCTTCACTTCCAGTCACCCTGGCAGGAGTCTAGGGCTTGCTTCTTGGTTTGTGTGGTTGGCCATGGAGAAAGCAGAGGTTGTTTGGGGATGCGGGAATATCTTTGATCCTGTGGATGCTGGTCATGATCCTCAGGTAATGACCCAAGCATGTGCTCATTTGCTATCTCCCAAATCTGTGCACACAGCAGGTGCACAAAGCCATATTGAGAAGGGAGTGGATTCTGCTGCAAAGGGTTGGTCTCCAGACAGAGAGACCAGCATTTTTGAGCTAAGGAGGGAAATGGGAGTCCTGAGGTCCAGTGGAAGAAGTGAGATAATTTTCTCAATTTGCTTTCCTGGAAACAAAGACTTTATGTCAAGGATTCGTAATAAAACTAACCGAGGCAGTCACACTCAGCTCCATAAAGTACATAAGCACCTACTTGTTCGACAACAGCTTTCTCTTTATGGGGAATTTACCAGCTTTTTAATCTCCTTTATTTGATTAACATTAGAATCAACAACTGCAAATTATGTTGGGTTCCAGCAAAGTGTTGTATTTGCCAACTTATTAAGGAAGATAGATTTTTTCTTAAGGGCTTCAACTAAACAAGTCTCAAGCTTAAAAGTAGCAGGCCATGCTTTCAAGTTTTTACTTCCTTTTGAAAAAAATACAGATAGAATCTCTATCAGGAGGAAAAACACCCTAGGGGGGAAAAAAAAAACCCTGCAAGCAGTAGTTATTATTGCTCCAAGACAATTTTATGGAGGCAAATACATTATTGTAATTTTTTAAAACATTTTTAATCTCCTTTCTTCCTTCCTATAACACTTATTTAAAAAACACACAAAGTTGATTTTCTTTGTGAATAATGAATGGCATAATGATGACCCCTTCCAAGTGACAGTTCTTTGCATCTGTTCATAAGAGGTTATCAGCACTTGGATGAGAGGCCATTCAGCTGTATCAAGAGTCCTTCGAGTCTGGTAATGAGGATCCTAATCCACATTTTCTGCAAATGTCTGACAGACCCTCCAATGGGCTCAGTGTGCCTGGGAGAGCAGGACACCACCTGCTACCTAGCCCCAGCTCCCAGCACCACTGGACTTTCAAGAGTCTCAATCTTTTTATTTTTATTATTATTTTAAATGAGAAGCAGAGAAGGAGAGCACTCACATCTGCTGGTTCTCTCCCCACATTTCCACAATGGCCCTAGGCTGGGCCAGGGGCCAAAGCCAGCCATGGAAACTCAGTCTTGATCTCCCACAGCAGGAGACAGAAACCCAATCACTTGAGCCATCTCCACTGCCTCCCAGCCAGGATCTGCATTAGGAGGAAACAGGAGTCAGGAACCTGAACTTAGCATCAAACCCAGACACTCAGATACAGGACATGAGTGTCTTCATCATTAGGCCTAAGTGCCCAGCCCCACATTCTCAGTATTACTGTTATGTCTGCCCACCTATTTTTTTTTTTCAGTCTACCCCTAAACACCTTATTTTCTCCCACTGTCGTCTAGGCTGCTTACAACTCACAGGTGGACATGACGCAGGACTGAAGTGAAGTTCTCACCTGTCTGCATCCAAGTGGAGTGGGGTGTGGGGAGGATTCATCCAGGAAGCTTTCTGCTAAGCTGTTCTTTTATTTATTGATTTATTTATTGATTGACAGGCAGAGTGGACAGTGAGAGAGAGAGACAGAGAGAAAGGTCTTCCTTTTCTGTTGGTTCACCTCCCAATGGCCGCTGCGGCCAGCGCACCATGCTGATCCGAAGCCAGGAGCCAGGTGCTTCTCCTGGTCTCCCATGGGGTGCAGGGCCCAAGCACTTGGGCCATCCTTCACTGCACTCCCGGGCCACAGCAGAGAGCTGGCCAGGAAGAGGGGCAACCGGGACAGAATCCGGTGCCCCAACCGGGACTAGAACCTGGGGTGCTGGCGCCGCAGGCAGAGGATTAGCTTATTGAGCCACAGTGCCGGCCCTAAGCTGTTCTTACTCTGAAAAGATAGTTTTCCTTTTGTTTGCTTCCATCTGTTTTGATGTTAAATTATCCTTGTGTTTCTAAAATAGCAACACTAGTTCTTTGTCTCTCACTGTTAATGTTCTTAATTTCTTTCTTTTTAAATATTTATTTATTTGAAAGAGCTACAGAGAGAGAGAGAAGGAGAGGCAGAAAGAGAAAGAGAGAGAGAGAGAGGTCTTCCATCCACTGGTTCACTCCCCAACTGGCCGCAACTGCCAGAGCTGCGCTGATCTGAAGCCAGAAGCCAGGAACTTCCTCCAGGTCTCCCACACAGGTGCAGGGACCCAAGGACCTGGGCCATCTTCTACTGCTTTCCCAGGCCATAGCAGAGAGCTGGATCGGAATTGCAGCAGCCAGGACTCAAAGCAGCACCCATATGAGATGCTGGCACTGCAGGCGGCGGCTTTACCTGCTACTCCACAGCGCCAGCCCCAATGTGATTCTTGAATGCCATACCAGAGTGCAAGTTTGAGTCCCAGTTGCTCCGTTTCTGATCCAGCTGCCTGCCCAGGCACCTGGGAAAGTAGCAGAAGATGGCCCAAGTACTTGGACCCCTGCCACCCACATGAGAAACCTGGATGAGGCTCCTGGCTCTTGGTTTTGACCTGGCCCAGCCCCAGGCTTTGAATCCATCTGGGGAATGAGCTCTCTCTCTCTTGCTCTAACTAAATAAATAAATCTCAAAAACTAACAAAAGCTTCCCTTCCTTCCTTGGGTGATAGCTGCTTCAGTGAGGTGTCAGGTTAAAGCTCCTAACCTGGGAGTGAGCATTTGGCACAACAGCTAAGACACTGCCTGGGATGCCTGTATTGGATGCCGAGGTTTGAGCTGCAGCTCTGCTCCCCATCATTGCAGTTTCTTTCTGATGTGCACCTGGGAGGCAGTAGGTGATGGCCAAGTATTTAGGTCCTTGCCACCTATGTGAGAGACATAGATTGAGTTCCAAGACTCTTGGCTTCTGCCCGGCTCAACCCTTCCTGTTGTAGATGCTTGAGGACTGAACGAGCAGATGGAAGAATGCTGCTTGACTTTCAGATAAATAAAAATAATAAAAAATCCTAACATAATGCATGATTTACAGTGAATGCTCAGTGTTTGTCCCCTGACCTTGTATCACTCAGAGAATTAGATGAAAAATGTTCAGTGCAACTAACAGAAGAGACTAAAAAGTGCTCAAATATTATGTGAGGGAAGCATTGGTGGAGAGATTGGTGTGAAACTGCTGTGTTGGGTACACGCTACCTTCAGGAATTTTGAGGGGGCATACACATAGTGAAGAACCAAAGTGACTCCATTTTAAAACAATAAAAAAAGCAGCCTCCGTTTCCCATAACAGACCTGAGTCCTTGTAAAAGCAGGCATTCAGGCATTCCGGAGGTATCAAAGCTTACCAGCAACAGCTAGCTCGGTAGACCAAGGACAGCACAGTAGAGATTGCTGAACAAAGTAACTCCCTGTGCCCAAAGCTTCCGTGCTGTAAGCCCCCGCTGTAACTCCCTGTACCCAGAGCTTCCATGCTGTATGTGACTCTTTTTTTCCTGCTGATGTAGCCCTTTTTTTCCTTTAAAAACTCTCCCAAAGACCGGGGCCTCACTCCTTCCTCCGCTGTGCCAGTTGGTTGGATGGGGTCCCTGTCATGGCTTGTACTCCCGAATAAACCTTGCTTTTGCAGTTCGGTGTGATCGACTCTGGGCGTCTCTGCGGGGATCTAATGATCTGGGCACAACATATTTTTTGGTGCCCAACAATAGCACATTGAGATGTCATTAGTCCTAGACAGGACGGGACATTGGACAATGTCTAATCTGGGGTTCAGCAAAGCAGGCACATGTCCCACTAGTGATATGAGTGATTTTTTTTTATGCAGGACACAGAGATTAAATGTTACTCGCATAGTTACATCCCTTCCAAGTCCCTTAATCCCTCAGATTATAGCAAGAAGCTTCTCTCAGTTTAGGTTAAACTGTCTCTGATCACTCTAACGCTGAATAAGAACACATTTTTAACAAAGCAGATGAGGCTTTGGGGTCACTTGATCAGGAAGCAAGAGTTTCTAGAGAAATACTGTCAACTTTGTGTTGTATTCCATTTATATTGATACAAAGAGTTTTAAGCAAATTTAAAATTTAAAATGAAGTAAATTTAAAATACAAAGATAATAATGATAAGATTATTGCAAGCAGTCATGTCAGTGGCCCAACAATGTGTGAGTTTTAGGAATTACTCATGATACACATCCCTCTATGGAAACAGAGGGTCAGAGAAAGGAAGCTATTCTTTTCCCAAATCCCATAGTGATCATTAGGAATGGGGCTCGGTTCTCCCCTGTGCAGCCTCATCTAACTCTGCATTAGATAAGTTCTGCGTTAAGCCAAAACTAACTGGATAATAACAAACCCAGCAGACTTGGTATATCCGGCCTGTCAGGAGGGCACTAACTGGTTCAGGAGGCTGGCGTGTGCTACAGGGGAGGCTTGGAGTAGGCAAAGACTTGGGTAGCAACTGTTGGCGGCCCGAGCTCCTCGCGGAACGTAGAACAACTCCCAGCGGCACCCAGAAAAATCCCTGGGGCCACCCCTCAGGGTGCTTGTGGCAGAGTTTTCTGGAAATCCGGCAAAGGCGGCTTGACCGGCCTCCCCAGTTGCCAAGAAACCCCCTGCGCCTCTCAGCTCTTCCGCACTCATCTGTAACGACTGACATAGCTAGCATTTACCGAGCAGGTATCTGCCAAGCCCTTTGATGCGTTATCTCATTAACCCTCGAAATAAAACACGGAGCCGGCGATCACTCCCTGTGACGGGGGATGACCACTGGAGCCTCCGCGGTGGCGCTGCTTGTCTGCCGTTCGCGCAGACGGAGAACGGGCAGGATTCAAACTGAGGCGGTTTCAGGCCAGCCTGTGACGGTAACCACATCCCCGTCCAGTGAAAATCAACCGCGGCTAACGGCTGCGAGGCGCCTCGAGGAGGCAGTTAGGCGCCAACGGTCACACGCGGCCTCGCATCCAGAACTTTCTCGGCCACGCCCTGCCTCGGGACTTACAGCTCCCAGGATGCTCTGGGCGGCGAAGCTGGCCAATCAGAAAGTCCCAGGCAGAAACGCTGGCCAATAGGAAGGCCTCGGCTGCTTTCAACGGCTGCCAGCCCGGCCGAGCGGTCACAACGTCTGTGACGCTTGGTTGGGTGGGTCCGTCGTGACGGAAGCTCTGTGTTTTGCAGTGGCCTGCGGGGGTTTGGGAGGGTGAGGCGTTGGATGTCGAGGCCGCCCGAGGCGCAGTGTCCAGCCCCTAAGAGTGGGCAGTCTGGATTCCGTGCCGGGGGTCCCTGAGGGCCTGGGGCTGCCCCCCGGGCATAACTGGATGGCAGAGGGCTGGGCAGGGCAGGGATGGGGCCTGGTGTGCAGGGGCAGGGTCACTAGGAATTCTTTTCAAAATTGTTTCCATTTAGCTTGGGAGGGTGAGGACCGTGGGAACGACCAGGTTGCTTAGGCTTCTCTTCAGCTTCTGAGAGGACAGATGGACGGGTTGGCTTGGGGGCTTCCCTCGTGCGACCCCCCCAAGGGCCTGAGGCTCTTCCCCTTGAGACGTAAAGGAGCAGTTCGCTGGGTAGACCAGGCCGGGACCCTGGTTGTCAACAGGCCGGGGCAGGCCAGGGTCACTCTAAATGCTTTTGAGGAATAGTTTTAATGCCATTGGGGTGGCCAGGGGCTATGGAAAGTTCTAGGTTGCTTTAGGCTGATCTTGATCCCAGAGCAGGCCGTTGGGCAGGCCAGAGGGCTTCCCTTGCATCCATAGGGCGGGAGGACGGGCTTGGCCTTGGGTGAAAACCGTGGGCCTAATGGCTGCCTGACCCGGCCATGTCCTCTGAGCCCGGCCGCTGGGCCACAGGGAGCCCTGGAGAACCAGACCCCCGGGGTGCAGAGCCAACTTTTTGGGTGTTTTCTGCCCATTTAGCTTCTGCTTCATTCTTGGTTTTAATTTTTTTAACATGAATTTATTTTTAAAGTTTTAAAATTCTATAAATTCATTTTAAAGTTTTTAAATTCTACCACCCCTTTTCTGTTTTATAGCCCTTTTCTCTCAAACTTGAATCATTTGGTTAATCATGCCCAAGGAAGAGTCAGCAGTCACTTTTTATCATACAGGGGATTGGAGCTGGGTGTGAAGTATCTTTTATTCATTGATATCTGGAAAACAAATTTCTTTTACAGTGGCCCTAAAGTGAGTGGGAGCTACAGGATCAACCTCCTTGGTTCTGGAAAAGATAAAGGCAAGAGTTGACGGAAAGGTTAGTTTTCCATCATTTTGGACAAGCAGTGGGACCCATCATCACCCAGCTGCCACATTGCTGGAGCTGTGTGTGCTAGTTAATTTGTTCAAGTCGTTTTGAGAGTAAAGTTTCTAGTAAACCGTCTCTTATATTTCAAACGCAATTGATTAAAGCACTGTATTTTCTGAATAACTTAGTAAGGGGTTGATTTACACATTTTAGTTAACCAAAACAGAAGTGTGTGTTACTCTTCGCTCTTCACACTAAAATAATTGTCCTGCCATCCTTCTAGGAACACATTGTAATGAAATCTTATGTGGAATTTTACTGTGTACTTAAATCATATGTGGGCCCTGTCGTTGAAGAATAGGTTAGAAAACAACTCTGAGTTAAGAAAATTAGAGAAGCTGCAGCGTGACAGATTGCAAGGCAGTTTGTCAGCGCCGAGGGTTTCTGAAAAGGGGGCATCTTGATCCCATGGCAAGGGCCCTTGTGGATGTGGTGTGAAGCAAGAATCTCATCCTAAGAATTTCAGTTGTAGTGTTTACATTGGAAAAATGTTATATGGGCTTTACTAGGTTAAAGTTACAACCATTTGGAAAGACATTTCACAATTATTTCCATTTTGAAATAGGTGTTTTTTTGTTTTTTTTTTTTTTGAATACTGAAAATTTGTTTTTTAAAAGTACAAATGAATACTTGATTTACACATTGTTTTTGTCTTATAAAATCAGATGTTTCATAACAATGTTGCAGACCATAAGCTAAAGGTGGAAGCCATAATTAAAAATATTAATACAATTTCTTTGGAGTTAAAGAAGATGAAAGGTAAGTGTATTATCACTGTAAAAATGTTTGCATTGTCATTGTTACAAAACAGATAGTAGAGGTGATTTGTCCTTTTGTAGTATAGTTAAATTTTGCCTACTAATCAGAATTTCTTAGAGATATTTGCAATGCAGTATGAACTAGATCACTCTTTGCAATGCAATATGAACTAGATTTAGAAAGACAAATGATATTTGAGGGTTGACCTGGGAGGCAGCAGGCCTGAATTCTCATCCCTGACACTAACAAGCTTATGATGTTGCCTAACCTCTATAAATTTCTTTCCTACCTTTAAACACACTGTTTCATGAATGTCACACTTCTCAAAATTCAACAGCTTTACTCATGAATCCTTACTAAACCCCTAACATTCATTCTGAATTAAAATTATTAGTTTGATTCTGTGAGTTATGGTTCTTCCTTTGAAAAGGAAGTAGATTCACAGAGTAGGATTAAACCATATATGTCATGATGTGTAACAACTCATCTCCTCGACATATTTTTATTTTATCCCAGGCACATTAAACTTCTGTGATTGAATACTTTGAGGAATTTCACTAGTTGGCTCATTCCATCTTAGATAAGGTCCTCATATACTAGCTTAAATCAGTCCCCCTGTTCCTTCCTTCTGTGAGTCCTACCTCTAACCATGAACGTGCCCTGAATAGTTGTTTCTTATAACAACTTTTGGATATTTGAGGATAGCCTCTGAGTCAGTTATGAAGCCTTAAACTGCAAGAACTGGATTGTCAATATGACTCATAAGGAATAACTGGAAGATTCAAAGAAGGCCAGTCTTAAACTTAATTCAGAGATTGAAAGATTTGGGGACTAGGTTCTTTCCATCTGCATGCTCTTGTTCACTCTATCACTCTTCATGGTCATTGACCTCCAGAGATAGCCATAGTACAGACGCTGTCTGGCATGTAAACCTTTCCCCAGACCCCTCCAGTACATTTTCCTTTTCGTTTCATTGGCCAGATTTGCATCGCATGCACATGCCTATAGCGACCCTGGCCAAGGAGAATGAAACTGCCAAGACCAGTTCGGACCAGCCAGAACTTGCTGCTGGAGCTGGAGAGAGAAGCACCTCAGACGAAATACAGTTAAGCAACCAAGAAGAAGAGAGGAGTGACTGTTAGTTAGGTGCCAAATAGTGAGTGCCTGCTATGCTTTTCCCACGTGTTTTCCTAGGGCAGCATTTCCCAGACTTTAGTTGTGAACCTGCTTTCTCAATAGATGGTGCATAATAAAACAAAGCCCATGTTTCTGTGTCGGATGAGTTTGGGACGTGCTTTAGGCTCTACATTTCTCTCATAAATTCACAGTGCCTGTTAACCTAGGCTCTGAGGACTCTAAAGAGATCTCATTAGCTTTGCTTAATTCATCATCTCTGTAAACCAATGTCAGCACTGTAGTGAAGATTCTCTTTCTAAATTGCAAATCTGGAAACCTTCATTGATTCACCATTGTCCTCAGGATAAAAGTCCAAGCCTCCTGGGATGAGTTGTGTGACCTCTTGAGATCAGCCCCCTGCCTGCCTCTCCAGTCTGATTGTTTTCTCCCTGTGTGCCCTGTGCTTCAGCCCTGTTGAGCTATTTCATATCCACAGTGCTGTTTTGTGTCTGTGCCTTAACACATAACACTTTAGAATTCCATTGCTACACCCCATCTCTACCACACCAGGCTAACCCCTATTTAATTAGTTGAGATAATATATTGATAAACCATTCTGAGCTGGCTTGGTATTCCTTTTGCCCTGTTATATCACCTATTGTGTTATAGTTGTATGTTGATTTATTTTTCCTGTCCCTGTTCAACTATAAACTCTGTAAGGGAATTTCTAGCACCTAATACAGTGTCTTGACAGAATACGTACTTGGCAAATGTTTATTAAATGAGTAAATAGTTCTGGATGCTTGAACTTTCTAAACACAATTATTGAGTTTTAGAGATTCTTGGCCAAATTTGATTATTTAATTGTCCCAGTTTGGAGACTATTTTTTTTTAAGATTTATTTATTTTGCTTGAAAGAGTTAGAGGAGAGGCAGAGAGAGAGAGAAAGTCTTCCATTCAATGGTTCACTCCCCAGTTGGCCGCAATGGCCAGAACTGTGCTGATCTGTAGCCAGGAGCCAGGAGCCTCTAATGGGTCTCCCACGTGGGTGCAGGGGCCCAAGGACTTGGGCCATCTTCTACTGCTTCCCCAGGCCATAGCAGAGAGCTGGATCAGAAGTGGAGCAGCCGAGTATCGATCCGCTGCCCATATGGGATGCGGGCGCTTCAGGCCAAGGCATTAACCTGCTGCGCCACAGCGCTGGCCCCAGAGACTGTTCTTAAAGTAAATTAGAAATAATCAATCTGATAGGCACATTCTGAAAAAGTGTATGGGTAATTCAAGCAGTTAGAATATGAGGGACATGTAAATTAGGCTAGGAGGGCAGACTCTGGTGAACAGAGATTAAATGTACATTCTGTTTACTCTCACTTCCTCCCCCAAATGACAATGTCAATAGCTAAGACAGCATGCCATATCCAGGCACTCTTCTAAGAGCTCTACATAAGTGAACTTAATTATAACAACCCTATGAGATAGGAATTGTTGTCATTTAGAGATGCAAAAATATTCTGAGAAAGTTCAAAGTCAAACAATTCTAGTCACTGATAGACCTGATATTTAAATTGATTTTAGGAGACCAAAAATCTAAAATGATCACAAGAAGAGATAATAAAACAGGAAACAAATAGAAGCAAACAGACAAGTCTGAAGCTTAGAGTCTAACTCTGAACTCTAAACTGACTGAGTAAAGCCAAGAAATCGCCCCCAAGATTCAATACACACCAGAATCCTTTGAACATGAGGGTTATTAGAAAGTTAATAGTGGAAGGACTAATTGTTTCAGAAATTACAAACCCCTGAGGTTTCTATATAACTGGGCAACTGTCATGTGTCCCTTCTCTGTCACAGAAATTTCAAAGTTGAAACAAGGCATCTGTGGCCTATAGCCTGTACCACAGCTCAGGGAGAATACTAAAAATTAGGGATATTAAGACAAATTTATATACTAAATTACAAGACCCCCACCCCACCCCCAGTTTTTTTTTTTTTCATGTAGTTACCAAGACACCAGCAAGTTGTATTTCTGCTTTCAAAAATTTTCCTTTCAGAACAGTAGCAGCCAGATGTATGTCCTCTAAGAGCTTTCTTTCAGGAATCTGACCATCCCAAGAGAAAAGACCTAAAGATACTGATAGCAGAGGTTTCCACAACAAAATAATCCAACGAGATCACCCCACTGTCTAGACTACCATGGACACGGAGCTTCCAATTGTTTTTGTGCCATGGTCTTAAATGTGAGCAAACAACTATGGCATAGCAGATTTTTGAGGAGTCTAATAAAAAATGACAAAACCAACATATAGGAACAAAAATTATGAGTAAAGATAAAACTGTCAAGAAACTACATTAATATTCATGGAGAATCTAAGGGAAGATGGTGTAACCATAAAGAAGGAATAGGATACTAAAAACAGAGACCAGTAGGAGCTCTTGGAAATTCAAAGTTGACAACAGACATGAAAACTCAAAGGGTAGAAAAATAAAAATAAAAATAAAAATAAAATTCCCTTATAGAGCAAAATGACAGAGAAGGAACATGCTGGAAGGCAAGGCATGGGAAGAGTGTTTACAAGATCAGTGAAGGAAGAGTCATTGCAGCCAGTCGAGTAGATGGGGAAATTCATTAAGGAAATGGTATAGAATTCCTCAGAACTGAAGAGCAGGAGTTTCTACAATGAAAGAACCCAACCCAGTGAAAGTAGACCCATACTAAGGTACAATATTATGACATTTCAGGGTACTGGGAGAACAAAAGATCTGTAAAGCTTCTGAGGAGAAAGTCATCAGGATTAAGAGTTAGAATCATGTGAGAAGTCTCAGCAGCAACCCTGGGCACTAGAAGACAATGCAGCAATGCCATCGGACAATTTAATCATTTTTAAAAGCTAAATGAGGAATAGCTATTTAATGCATAGTTTATGACACGTGAAATATTCTGCTTTTTCTACAGAACTCTCCCAGTTACTACTTTGTGACCTCACTCTACAGTTTAATCATCCTGTGAAGACAGAGGACTCACAGGAAGCAGAAAGAAGCAATCCTCTCTTTGAAGAATCTGAAATAACAGATGCACCCCTTTCTTCTAACAGTTTTTCTGTCTGATTTCTTGTTAATGTCTGTTTTTATTATTGAATTATCTGGGAGTATTGAGTTTATTAATATACTTACTATAAAAAACAAAATAAAAATAATGTGAAGTTGTAAATAAGTATTTAATATTCTTATGAAGCCTGGTTCATTTTTTTAAAAAATTACTTGAGAGGGAAACAGGGAGGGAGGTAGGGAGAGAGTGCGCTCCCATGTGCTGTTTCACTCCCCAGATGCCTACAAGAGCTGACTTGTCCAGACTAGAGCCAGAAACCAAGCACACTTAGTGTCTCCCACGTAAGTGACAGGGAAGGTCTGCGTGAGCAGAAGCCGGGGCTCAGAGCTGCAGTCAGGTATTGAACCTGGGTGTTCCAGTATGGGATGTGGGCGTCTCCACTAGCTTCTTAACCCCTAGGTTGAATGTCCTTCAATATTAATATTCCAAAGAGTGACTGATTTATTTCATTTATGGCACAAATATGCCATGGGGAGCATTGCTTATCTTTTACCTTATTCTGGCTCCGCTCAGGCAGGGGGGCCAAGTCTGGGTGCCTGTGTCCCGCTCAGAATCAGTGCAACTCGGGGCCTTGCTGCACCGGGCAGGGCTCGGCTGGAGGAGTGGACCAGGGCAGTGGGCAGCTGCAGAAGTACCAGCGGTGGTGGTGTGGACGACAGCATAGCCGAGCTTCAGGTTCCTATCATTTCAGTCACCACCGTGGAACACCACACCTTTATCCTAAAAATTCCTAATTTGTCACTTTCCACCAAGAGATTTAAAATACATTTTTATTTGCCTTGTAAGCATGAATCGCTTTTAAATCTACCATGTTTTCCATTTTAGTTGTTGAATATAAAGGATAAAATACTATGAAGCAAGACAGAAGTGGCGCTCACTCCACAACAGGACTTGGGGTGTGTGCCATCCTTGCTCCCCACTCCCTTGCTCAGTTTCTAACAGGGAACAGGCAGTAAAACATTTTGAACATCCTGTTGAATAAACATGAATAAATGCAATTTTTTCTGTCTTTGAACTCCCAAGTTCTGGACCTTGACTTCTGATTTCTAAGGTTGAGGTTTTGTGAAAAAATATTTTTAGCACCACTATTTAAGTCTCCACATTAAACATACTTCTTAGCATATCTTCAGTTCTAACCTGGTCCCTTCTAAGTTCCTTCCAATGTTCCTTTTATTAGCTCATGAGAATAAAGGTGCACTCAAAAACTTGTAGGTTAAGCAGAGAAATCAAAAATTTTTGTTTTTCATAAACTTGTGCAATAATAACCAGTACCCCAAAGGGAAGGGGCTTGCAGAACAACAAATGTGCACTGTTTTGCTGAATATCAGGCTATTACTTGTTAATTACCTATTCCAGATGTTCCTCTACTTATACCCCAATAAATCCATCGTAAGTTAAAATGTATTTAACACACTTAACCTATCAAATATCACAGCTTAGCCTAGCATAGCTTAAACACACTCAGAACATACGAGCCTAGAGTTAGGTAAAAATCTAACACAAGGGGGCCTGGCACTGTGCCATGCCCTACAATGCCAGCATCCCAGATGGACGCTGGTTCATGCCCCTCTTCTGATCCAGCTCTTTGCTAAGGCCTGGGAAAGCAGTGGAAGATGGCCCAAGTGCTTGGGTCCCTGTACCTGTATGGGAGACCTGGAAGAAGCTCCTGACTTCAGATTGGCACAGCTCCAGCCATTGCAGCCATTTGGGGCGAGAACCAGCAGGTGCCTCTGCCTCTCTGTAACTCTGCCTTTCAAATCTTTCAAAAAAAAAATCTAACACAAAACCTGTTGGAATGTTGCATATCATGTGATTTATTGAATACCTGTATAAAACATGCAACACCATATACAGTAGCTAGAGTATCCATTGCGTCCCCTCATGGTGACAGGGCTGACTGGGAGTTGTGTTCATCACTGCTGAGCACGGGGAGAGAGGATGGGACCCCACATCACTAGTGTAGGTGACTACTGAGTTTGAATGTATTGCTTTCACCCCAACATACTACTGAAGATTAAAAAAAACAACCATAAGTCAAAGACCATACTTTTTGCTAAGTGAAATTCGTAAACTGAAGTGAAGAAGTGAATTGCTTTAAAGAATTTAGTAAGCTGATTTGGGAAGGATGAGGAGAAGTGCTTTATGGCAGACTTGTCACAGACAAAAAAGAACAATGCAGTATGAGGGCCCCTCAAAAAGTTAGTGGAAAATGGAATTAAAAAAATTTAGCACAAAAAATTTGAAACTCATCCTTTTTTTTTTTTTTTTTTTTAATAAAACAGGCCTTCCATGAACTTTTTTGAAGACCTCTCATGCTTGGTAGGAAAACCTAATCCGAACTTCCTATGTAGAAGCCTTGTCCCTTCATTGCCCTGTGAAGCTTTCAGTAAGGTCTCCATGACACAGCTGGGATGGGCTGCAATGTGGGTGCGGCTATGGGGACATTGTGAAGCGGCCACTTAAACCCAGCAGCATATGACATAATACGGCCTCTTTACCTTAAAAATGGTTTCTGCTGGTGTTTGTAGCTTAAGTTTGCTTTCAAACAAAGACGTATAGTATGGACTGCACACTAAAGTTGTTTTAGGAACCCAAAAGTAAAGCAAAAGACCACTTTAAACTCAGGAAGTTATCCCAACATGCATTTATCTTTTCATACAAATAATACACAAAAATCTCACCAGTAAAAAAACAGCAAAGAAGGAATGAAATCAGATTTTTGAAGACTTAAATTATTACTGCTGACAAAAGAAATCATATAATTCAGATTACATGTATAAAGCTGATGATTGACTCTCACTGAGAAAGGTTTGGCTATTAAATCAGTTTTATGGATTACCAAAGCTATTTGTTTCAGTATTTTAAAACTTGCCCCAAATTATTTTTCTAATGGTGTAAACTACTGTACTTTTGAAATGAGCATCCAAAGATTCATTTGTGAAAGTGAATTATTATAGCACAGTACTAGGCTTCTAGTGTGAACATGATTGATTACCCATTAACTTTACAATGAAGAATAAATAAATTATGGGATATTTGACAGTCTCTGTTTCAAACTCTTTTTCAAAGGGAAGGGCAAAATTCTGTGTTCATGTTGAGTTGGAGTCCATTCTAAGTGCTCATCCATCCACCAAAGTTGATGGATCTCCTTGTGTTGGCAACAGAGGCAGGAGGAAGGTCCATATGCTTGGCTAACTTGCTATGGATACCCTGCAGCATGTGTTAATGTGCACTGGTATCTGGAGCCTCGATTTTTCCCATCAATGAGCAGAAGTGGCATTTTCTTGAAGTAGTCAATAATATCTGACACAGACAAAAAGTCCTGAAAAAGTCAAAACAAAGATAAGTCAACGGTGGACTGCACAGCATGAATTTCATCCTCAATGTATCTGCATACTGTATCTCATCTCTTCAGTTATGGGGATTGTGGAAGAAAATGTCAAATTTGGCTAACAATATAGTGATTCTCCTATAGAACATTAACAACTATTCCTAACCAACATCCAAAAAGATCATGGGTGAAAGACAAATGTGTTGATATTTTAGCTTCACACAGAAGGTCAACTATCCTGAACATTCTAAGGATGATACCTCTGCCTCGGGGTTTTTCTGTTTTAGGTTTTTGTTTCTGATTTCCCTACTTCTGCCTTAACTGTTAGCAGTGTTGTGAGGTATAAGGAATCAGGAAGTCACACGGGGTTCCTGGTGAGTAGATGTGATATCTAGAGCCTGTTCTTAAGGGAAGTGCACAGTCCTGCTTGGGACAGCTCGGTGACTTCTGGTGCATATTTAGAAGGGAGCTTTTCTCAGGCCGCCCAGCAGGGTGAGGTGATTCAGGCTACGCATGTGTAAGTCGTGGGTGAGTTGCTTCTCCTCTGGGGAATGTTTGATGCAGTCGATCTTCCTCCTGGAACTATGAGCTTAAAGGGCATGCTGGAACATTCAGCTTAGTTGTTAGCTTCCTTTCTGAAAGTTCACCCCTGGGGTTTCTTTTCCATGCAAAAAAGTGGGAATCTAAACTTTGCTGGGCACAGGGAACTGTCTTTGGCAAGCTGGCCACTTTCACAGAACCAGACCTCCATGTTTAATAAGAAAAGGCCCAAGTGTCTAAATAATCACCCCAGCAAGTAGCCTAGTGGTTACCCTTTCCCAGGTGGTTCTGCTTTTCAAAATAGCTGTATTTTACATTAAAACAGTGTCACAGAGGTGAATAAAGGACAGGACTTGCCATTGGCACCATCCCACTAGAGGTTTTCAAAATTAAATGTTAGCCTGCATTTCCCTGAGAAAGACGCCTATGGCAGAACTAGCCACTATTCATATTTTGCTTTATTTCCCTTCTAGTCAATAAAGAGCTTCACTAACAGGGAGGATCCGCCTGTGAAGCTGCTGTGCGGTGTGGTTTCCCAGAGAAGGCAGCAGCGGCTTCACGGGAATAGGCAGAGAAGCGGACCAAGAGAATTGGGGGAAATTTTCCCACGTGGAGTCCTTACCTCTTTCCCTCGGAGTCCAGTTCCCAGCAGGTACACTTGACTTTCCTCCTGATAACGGATCTGGATGTTGTAAACTTTATCTTTGTACAACACCATGAGGACGTACGGGTTGCTTATTGTTTTCTTAGAGCTGTCTCTAACCAGAAAAGTGCCATCCTAAGAGGATAAGTTCTTGTTATTATGGGAGCAGTAAAAGTCAATACTCTTCTTGCCTGTCGGAGCAGCAGAGAGATCTCTAGGGAACTGCAAGAGCTGTCAGATGATGAGTCAACTAACATTCAGTTCGGCAAACAACCACAGAGCCCACGGGGCTGGATGTTTTTGATTATGAAGAAAGAGGCAACAGAGACTTTATCAGAGGAATTTCCAGGTTGACCTCTTCAAAGTCTCTTGATAATTTTTTTTTTCCCCTCAGTAGTAAAACAAATAAAAGGTGATTGACTCCATAAGGGTCAGGAGAAATGGGATTTTATTGGTTAACACAAGATAAATCTTTCTCCTTCCTGTGAGTTCATTTCGTAGCTCTTCCTTTCTACATCCAAAGTCGGAAACCATGCAGATACCTTTGAAATTCATCTCCTTTAACATTCTTGCGTGTGCATCACACACCTGACTGAAAATGAATGTGGACCATCTGCGCTCTCACCACTGTTTTTCCCTGGTATTTTCTAGTGCTGTGATTGTACTTCCGATTTTCATTCTATAAATTATGCTACCTAATAGTAATACTATAAAGATCTAACATTAAAACAGTCGGTGAGGACTCAGTGAAACCACTTCCTCCACTGTGTACTAAGTCGTGATGGCTGTAAATAGCCATCCGCCCACAGCACTGCCCTTCTCCTGCTCTTCTGATTCCAGGTTCATTAAGACAGTCGGAACGTTTCTGCTCAACAAGCATGTCTCTGGATCAGGGACTCATAGCCTCAGCCTAGAGCTTGGAATTAGAATCGCCTGGGGGAGTTCTGAAGCCCCCACGGTACCCCCAACTCATTAAAATAAGACCTTTCCACTGAGACCCAGGAATCAGAATTTTTTTTTAATGCTCAGGTGATTTAAATATGCAGCTAAGGATGAGAAAGAATGTTCTAGAATTTAATTTAAAAAATCATTTATTTAAGAGGGAGAGAGAGAGGGGTTACCCCCAATCTGCTGCTTCTCTCCACCCATGCCAGCAATGGCCAGTACTGGGTCAGGCCAAAGCCAGGAGCAAGGAATTCAATCCAGTGGCAAAAACCCAATCCCTTGAGCCATCACCACTACTTTGCAGGGTCTGCATTACCAGGAAGCTGGAAACAGGAGCCAGACCAAGAATCAAACCTGGGTACCCCTGTTTGGAGTATGGGCAACCTGAGTGCGAGGCCAAACACTACTCTGTTGTAGAAAGTCAGAAGTGAACAATGAAGGCACTTTCCTTTCCCCTCTGATAGACTTCATCTTAAGGCCCACAGGGGAATCTGTTTAACAGATTATTAAATTCTAGCCAGAAATTTCTAGGAGAAAGGGCAAAAAGTTGCTATCCCTTTCAGTATAGGCCCTTTTGCCTTGAGAGCTGGCAGCTCCACATGAAGAGGAAGATAGAATTGATAAGATGTTAGAAATTTGAGAGAAAGGGAGTATCCTTTTGACACAAATGATTCCTTCAATAAGACAAATACTTTTCATTAATAAAATCTTCTAAGATTCTACCAACCAAATGATTGCCTTAATTGAGATTTTTCTGCTATCCAAATGGTTCCCAGTTCTAGGAATCTTCCTATGGATGCTGGTAGACGTGAGCTGGCACTAATGGGTCTCATAGGAAGAGCGCCAGGCAGAATTCCTAGACCATAACTGGTGCTCAACACAAGTCAGTTCCCTTCTCTTTCTATTAATATTTATAACTACTTAAAAATAAACTCTAGCACAATACCTGGTTTATCTTTCTCAGAGCAGCTTCTGCCTCCGGTCGGGTAATGTAGGAAACATACCACTCTTCATTTAATGAATTCTGAAAATATAAATTTTAAAACTGAATACATTTTGCAGTTACATATGTAAGGGAAAAGCGAAGCTTCCAAGTAACAATTTCCATAAATCACCGCCTCAGTTCCATGAGGTCTGAAACATTTGTTTGCTCACTTTGAATGCAGAATCACAAAGGTAGGGCTAAATAGAAGACATTGTGTGTGAACTGCTTTCTATCAGGATATGGGCTGCCAAGGAAGTTGTGAATAACTGTTGCTTATGTTCTGGAGCCTTTGATCAGGAAAGATAAAGGTACAATAATTTCTTCAGTTTAATATACAGTAATAACCTATTAATGAAAAAAACTGTTAATGAGCAGGTAAGTGACTTTTTCAAGGTCATAAGCTGGAAAACAGATGAAAAATATAATTATGTCTTACATTGTTTAATGCAAAACACACATCTGCCCCTGGAGGAGTATGCTAGAATACCAAGAAAAAGAACATATTTTTTTATCGGAATCCTCCCTTTAAAATGTTTTTTTTTTTTTTTCAAGAAAAGAACATAAAAACTAGTCCATGATAAAAGTATGGAAGAGTACTCAATGGGAGGTTGTGGTGGTCCATTTGTCAGGGGGAAAAACAAAAGTTAAAACATGTGCTTCATACCTCCTCTTCCCCAGGGGATGGTGGCTGGGGTTTGCTTGGCACCGGGATGGGCAAGTTCCTGCCTTCAGCTCTGAGAGGTGATCTGTTGCTGGAGCCTTCGAAGTACATATTTTGAAAGTCAGTTTACTGTAAGTTATGGTTTACCGCTGTCATCACACACACAGGTGCACGACGAGCACATGCCCACCTTTGTAATTGTTCTACTGATTCACATTTCAAGAAAACAGGGCTTCAAAAATAATGTTCACCTGTTCAAAACCACAAGGCTGCTCATAAAACATGCCAGCAAAACTTTGAGAGTGAAACCTCAAATTGAGTGACTTCCTAAATGTGCATGAAACATGATATAAAGTGACTAGATCCGCTGATGAAAAAGTCACCGTTTTCACACGCACATCAAAAGGAATATTCCAGAAACAGATCTTTTATACATTCTGGCAAATCCACACACTCAGAATGGATTCCCAACAGCTGGGTCAGTGACACTGCAGTGATAACGATACTTATGTTCTTGTTGTTTCACAAAGGAAATGTAAGGTACCCAAGACAAGATGAATTGAGAATATTGTTAGCTTTTAGGACCAACACTGCCTGCTGTTCTTTTTTTTTTTTTTTTTTTTAATGTATTTATTTGAAAGGCAGAGAGAGAGACAGAGAGATTGAATCTTCCAAGCACATTTGCCAAAAGCCTACAACAGCTGGCGATAGGCCAAGCTAAAGGCAGAAGCTGGGAACTCAGTGCGAGTCTCCCACTTGGGTGACAGGGACCCAAGTCCTTGAGTCATCACCTGCTGCCTCCCGGGGTGTGCGTTAACAGAAAGCTGGACTCCAAAGCAGAGCTGACACTCCAACCCAGGACCCCGTTATGGGACGAGGGCATCCGAGGCCTGCCACACTTGCTGTGCCTTACCGAATTCCCTAAGCGGTAGAACTGCCCAGCACACAAAAGACACCACAGAGTTTCTGTTCAACCAGGTCTCCCATCTCACCTTCTTTAAAACTGCTTTTGTGTTTTCAGTTCCCTGAAACTTTATGAGAATACATTTCCTTCTCGCAGGAAAGCTTTGGTTGTGTTGACTGTGGTTGCCAAGGCTGTTTAGAACAGCTGTAACAAACTGGAACATTCTATTAGCTGAATGTTCTCTTCATTAGCCCTCCGTCACCCACTTGCTCACTCAGCAACTGTTTCCTCAGTACTTCTCTTGTCCAGGCCTTGAGTAGGACACTGTGTGTACATTACCTGCACCCTCAGAGAACCGCAGGGTGGGTGCTGTATCTTGTGTAGGAGGAAATAGGCTCAAGAGCCTGAGCAAATTGTGTGCAACAGTGGCAGGGCAAGCCGTGGCCCTGAACATTACTGTACCTGAGTGAGAATCCCTCAGGGACCTCGACCGGCCTAGGGCCTGGGAATAGGCACGTTTACAAGCACCACATCCACATAGCTACTTCACCTGGGAAGGCCCCACACTTCGGACCAGGAGTACTGAAAGCAGCCTTCTCTGTTTTTAAATTAGCAGCTAAGGCAGGCTCTGGGTTTCCAGCGCCTTCCTCTTGCAGGTTCCCAGACAGACAGACCTCCCCCGTCCCGTCTTTCCACTGCTACACTGCTTATTGAACGAGTGAAATCTAGCAGTCCAGGAGAGGAAGAGAACCAGGCCTGTAGCACATGGCTGTTTTGGAGTCGGCCAGCTCCCTGCAGCCGTAATTTATAGTAGACAAGCACGTGCACATCTTATTGTAGTCACCTGCCACCCTGAATAACCATGTCCTCCAGGGAGCTGTGACAGGTTTGTGGACACTGCACAACACAACCTTTGCCTTCTTAACATGGGAGCAGCCAGTGGAGAAGCCTCAGGGAGACAAAGGATCTACGTAAATGAAGATCTAATTAAATTTAAAGTTGCAAACACAAAATGAAAGATCTGTATTAATAATCCTCGTCGCCACTTCATAAAGCCAGAGCTCTGCGGAACTTATTTTGGGAAATATTGCTAAAGAATCTGGAACTTAGATGGCTACTGGGACCAGGCAGGTAACACAAATGTGGGTTCCAAAACACAGCGAGTTCTGGGGATTGTGGAAAATTGAGGGGTGGGGGGAGGTACTGTGGAAGCCGTGTCATGAATTTGGATACTATGCCCTCAAGTGCATACAAAACAATGAAAATTAGTGTCAGCAGTGTGACCTCATCACATATGGAATAATATATCCAATTGAATACAATAGATGTGCCCTTGAAATAAGTTCATCCTTGAGCGTGAGTCAAACTTGCTAATGTACTCCTCTATTTAAAACACACTTTTAAATAGTTCTCTATTTCAAACCAAATACCCAGTAGATAGTTTTATTAAACATGCAGGACACTGGGGAGTGGGCGTTTAGCCCAGCAGTTACAATGTCCAGGTCCCACTTCAGAGTGTCTGGGTTTGAGTCCCAGCTCTGACTCCGGACTCCGGCTTTCTTCGGATGCAGACTTTGGGAGCAGTAGTGATTGTTCAAGTGATTGCGTCTCTGTCACTCAATGTGGAAGACCTAGATTGAATTCCCAGCTCAACTGAGTTCTTCAGCTCCCAACCCAGCTCTGGATGTTGTAGGCATTTGGGGACTGCACCAGCAGAAAAGAACTTTTTTTCTCTGTCTCTCTCTGTGTCTCAAATAAATAAATAATTTAAAATATACACATACACTGGTGTTTTTTCACATGACCATTTTAGCTTTCATATGATAGTCACTTGGAAAGCCTTAAGATTAAAAAAGAAACACAACTAGTCCTATCTTGTAGGCCTTTGCTGTTCCTCAGAGTGGCCCAGCAATGTCATGGCAACTTGTTAGAAATGCACAATTTAGGTCTCACTCCAGAACTGCTGAATGGGAATTTGCATTTTCACACAATTTCCGGGAATCTGTATGCACATTTGTTAGAGAGTGTTCTAAGCAAACAAATACTCAGAGGTATTATTATTAAAATGCAGGCCCTGGGCCCCACTCCAGACTAATTGGATCAGAGTCTTGGAGGCTGGGCTCTCTTCATCTGGATTTTAAACATGCTTCCCGACTCATTATGAAAACCTAAAACTACAGAGAAAGCCAAGAACTGCTCTGGGCTCTGCACGGAAACAGAAGAAATAGCTCCACGTGGGAAGATGAGGACTTAGGGATAGCTTCTTGGTGGTGTGTGTGTGTGTGTGTGTTTTAGGGTGTTTTAGGCATCATTTCAACAACCCTTGGTACACTGCAGACAATTCAATATTGAGTGAGGAAGTCAGGTGCATTTAGGAAACAACCAAACCTCACAAGGCTTTGGGGTGTGTTGGGAATCCCATCACAAAGACATGTTGGCTGCAGTGAGTGACCAGAACTCAGAGTACTGGAGTACAAACCTTGAGAGAAGTATGGCGGCAGGGAGGCACTCTGTGGAAAGCTGTTGTTACTGCAGAGACAGAGACAAGGAGTTTCAGGTGGGCTCGGGGTGATGGGGCCAGACTGCAAATGCCTCCTCCCTTCTTACTGCTTCCCACCTCCCACACTGAAACCGTGGCTGCTGGAGAAGGGGAAGAAACCTATTGGACACATTGCACTACTGCCCTGATGTACCTGCCCAAAGTTGAGTAGGTAGCACAAAGCAAAGACAAGCAAAGGTTTAACAGCAACAATACGACTATGACTATGCAAAGGCCATTCAAAAGTTAAGTTAAAAAGTTGCCTTCAGTTTGATGTCCTGGAGTGTGAAGAATAGCAAAAGCCCTCAGGAGAGGACTTCCCTTTTGAGAGGGAAATGCATTCGTGGGCATGTTGTTCATGCACAGTGATCTGCAAGGGCCTAGTGGCTGCAGAGGGAAGATGGGGTAGGCAAGGAAAGAGAGCGCAGGATGGCACTGCATCCAAGGGTGACCGCATTCACAGGGACTGGAGTGGGGCTGGAGAGTCCGTGGGGTCCCTGAGAATCTGCCCCACCCATGCTGAGCAGGAACATCCCACCCATTAACCCAAACCTTAAGGACAAGTGTGCCCTGCACAGCAACCTCATGTGGGTGGTACTTTTCAAGAACCCGTGATGGGTGTTGTGGCCCCGGGTAGGATGGAGCAGTATGGGAAAAAATGGCAGACACAGCAACAAAAGGAAACCAGCTGCAAGAAAGAGAAGAAACAGTAGAGAATCAAGGCACGCGGCACCCAGGGAAAACGAGACAGTTTGGAAATCCCCCCAGATATCCGCCAGGGGCAAAAGGGTCCTGCTGGTTGTTGAGTTGTCTACAGTATCTGGGTAAAGACTTGGGCTTCTCTCTTGGACACTGAGGGCCAGCATGAGTCCAAGGGGCTGAACGCCCTGGGGGACACCCCGAGGCACTTCTGTCAGCTTCTTTGCAGGGGGATTCCTGCGGCTTTCTCCTATTTGTGCCTCTGCCTCTGGCTGGCCTTATTACTCCTGAGAAATGCAATTGTTATTGACAAAAAGGACCCGCTGGGAACAGAAGTGCATTCTCTCTGCCCCCCCCCCCCCGCCCCAAGATGCAGGAGGAACTCTAGTGAATTGGGGTTCTCCAGTGGTTGTTTTCTTGAACTCAAAACATTTCCCCATTCTCTACCACTGAGCCCATTCCATCTGGGGTGACCTGGGAGAAGTCAGCTCTGTGGCCCTCCTACCCAAACACAGAGGCCACAAGGGAATGGATTAACATGCTATTCTCAAGACAGCTCCATTTTGATTCTTAAGAGTCAAAATATTCAGACCCTGCTCTCCTCTGGCTCACTTCTTTCTTGTCCAAGCAGCCGGCATCACCACAATGTCAGGTGGGCCCAGATGCTATGAGCAGATAGAACTTAATGGCATAGCCACACACCTGTCTGAGAATGCTCCGGGCATGTGGGATGATGGGAAGGGGTGCTTGGGGCTTGGCTTGGTAGATCTTGAAGGGAAAGTGTTGGAGCTCATGGAAAGTAGCGCTGGCTGAGGCAAAGGTCTTTGATGTACTGCAGGGGAGAAGAAAATAAATAGATCGTCAGGACCCAGGTGTCACTCAAGAACATTCCAGAGCAGCTCCTCAGAAAAGCCAGATACAAAAACTCAAAAGATCAGCTGAAACTGGAAAGCGGTAGGATGGACCCCACCCCCAAGGTTTTCCTAGATGATTTACCATCTTAGAATGCATTTTACGAGTGCCACTGCTCTATAGCGTTCTCTCTGCTACAAATTTATTCTATTCGTGCTCATTTTTGAGATGCTAACTTGGCAGAAAATTGTCAACTGGCAACCTTATAAATTTCAGAAGTGATTCACAATTTTGATTTGTTTTATGAGCGCCAACATTTTATGCAATGTCATTTATCTGTAGTTATTGATTCTTCCTCCACGTGTGTGAGGGCATAAATATCAGAAATTTTTCTATCAAAGTATACATGCAATTTTAGTTTTTCTGTACAATTAAGTGACCTTGCACTGTGACTCATAAATGTAGTAGTTCTCTTCAGTAACCCAACCAAAGAATTCTGTTTTATTTAGTTATATAGCTACCAACTAGCATTCTTAATATAAATGTAATAGTTATTAATTGATTCTATTGGGTTTATGTACTAAATAATTCCATCTGAATGCCTAAACAGAAAAATGAAAGAAGGAGTTATATATGGCAGAAAAATTTTTCTCAACATACCATCATCTTCATCCTAGTAGAGGGAAGAAAAAAAAGACATTAATCTATCATCAAAACATAATTCCTAAATGAAGAATTGCATTTCTTAGTCATATAAATGTCCCTGGTTCTTTCTTTCATAGTTCTGCATCTCCATAATAAATATATTATGGAAAATGTCAATCTCTTAAGCAGTGTATTATTTCCAAGTATAAATTATCATCTAAAGACACTTTGAGCTGAGACTTTCCTCATATAGGTAGCACGATATAGGTTCTGAGGTTCCTAAAAGGTTGCTCAGTGACACAACAATATGGATAATATCTACAAAGTGCCTAAAAGATTCCTATGCAATATTTCATTCCATTCCCTTGGCAACCCTTTGTGATTTAACATCCTCATTTTACAAATGGCAACATGATGCACAGGCAGTATTCCAAACTTAGCAATTTTTAAGAAATGGATTCAGCCCCAAATCTGTCTGTCCCAAAGCTCAGCCTTTTTGGCTCTCCCTTGCCATGAATATTCTTCAAAGCAGTACGGCCTTACTGACTGACAATGCAGCTCACAAGGTGCATCTACAACCCTCTCCATCTTTATTTTCAGGGCAACGTTGTGCGACAGACAAGGCAAGGGCTAGTGTCTCTTCTCCTCAGCTAAGAAATAAGGTTCAAAGAGCCAAGGTGATTTTGTCATTGACCAGTAGACTGAAGGGGACAACTTGAACTTGTTAGGCCAAACCCACAGTGATGAAATGGTACCTTCCTCAAAGTGCGGCTGTGAGGACTAAGTTAGCTGTTCCATGTGCTTGGCTTACATTGAGTACACAGTAAACATCTGTTGTCACTGGTCACACCAATCACTGAGACAAGGCAAGAAGGACCTTGGTCAGGCTCACTCATGCCAGTTAGCCAGCCGGGAGTCCCAGCCAAGGGCTGCATTAAGAAGTATACTCAGGCCCATGAACTCGCCATAATGGCATCACCATTCAACACTGTGGCAACCATGTCCCCTCTGGTTCAGGAACAATGACTTCCCAACTCTCATGACAAGTGTCAGTATTTGCAGAGTCGGGATCTCAGGAACATGATGTTTCCCTGGCTGTCCTACCTCACCTCCATTGCACCCCTAGGTCTTTGCAGCCACACCGCTGTCCTCAGTGTCCCTGCACATTCCCTGCTGAAGACAGTCCTGGAGATGGAACGCACCTGTCCTTTTTTTGAGGGTGTCTTTCCCCTCATTCCATGGCCAGCACAAATCTCACCTCCTCTACAAAGTCACCACTGGCTCCTTAATCCATGTGGCTCACCTCCCTTAGCCCCCACAGACCATTTCATGATGTGCTGGTGAGCAGGTGCAATGTGGGACTGCCTGTCTCCACCGTATCTTAGTACTTTGTTTGCACAGAGCGTCTCGCTGTGGACACAGCAGGCACTGTGGGCTGGGAAGCTAAACACAAGCAGGGCACTTCGAGCATAAAGAGGCTCGTACTGACCTGGATTCAGACTCTGACTATTCACCAGATGGGAAACATGCAGTGGGCAGCTGACCCTTTCTGAACCTCAATTTCTTCTCAATAACAGAAACAGGATGGTTCCTCATTGGGTCTTAAACTGCAAAGCTACGAGTGGCCATTCTGGTTTGTCTGGGACTGAGGGAGTTCCTGGACTTGGGGTTCGCAGTGACAAAACCAGGAAACCCAGCGAGCAGGGACAGTCAGCACCATAGAGTAGGTAACATAGCTGCAAACACACATGGCAAGCATTCGGTGCAGCCATTCCTAGTCCTCACCAGGTCGTGGCTATACTGAAGGGGCAAACAGAGGCCTTAGAAACTGGTGTGCAGCCCAGACTGGTGCATTTCACTTTATCCTCTTCTCCTCCTCCTTCTGCACCCTCACCCTGCAATGAATCCAGCCACCTTGGGAGTCCTCGGGGGAGCAGGAGCTAAGCAGTACTGCGCCATGGGTTCAGGGGAAAGAGCCAGACTCCAAAGAAGGAGACACTGGCATTCAAAGGCCTACTGTGTGCTAGCCTTGCTCCAGGCACTGGACTTCAGCCAAGGCCAAGCCCGAAGGAGCTTCAACCTCTACAAAACCTGCACAAGTTTTCCTTGTGCCAAGCATTTACAGTATGAAATTTTCTACTTACATTTTCTCTTCTTTCTGGTCCCCATCCATGCCTGAAATGAATTGGGGCAAAGAAAAGGAAGTGAGCATAAAGAGTTGCAAAGAACCAGTCTCGGAGTACAGTTTACTTAATCAAATAAGGAGAAATTAAATCCGCTGAGCCGTGGGAAGAAGGGAAGCAGAAACCCCAGCGAATAAGAGAGGGGAGGAGGGAGCAGAATGGGGTCTGACCCAGCGGTGCTCTCACTGCAAGCTGAGCTAGGCCAGCCTTTGTTCTGGGTGTCAACTGCAGCAAGTAATTACGGAAATACATCGAAAAGGCTGAGTCAGCAGACTGAGTCTTTAGCAGCTATTAGGTTTCACTGAGAAGATGTTTCTCCAAGCAAATGAAAGCGATTTTAGGTCGTATGCTCCTCTGCTGACATTTTCAAACAGCCTTCTCAGGGCTCGCCCTGGGTGTGAAGGGAAGGCAGCTGGGAAATGTTAACTGCTTTGGGACTTTCCTGAAGGGGCTCTGTGCAACTGGCCCAGAGGAACAAGCCAGACATGGTGGTCACTGCCGGGGAGCTGCAGCAGGCATCTGTGCCACCTAGGCCAGCTACAACTCTCCTTAGGGAGTAGGGGAAGAGGGACAGTCTGTTGGTCACCGCCCAGGCGTCAGATGCTTCACCTGTCACCATCTCATCCTATGTTTATTTAAAATGCTGACACTTTGATCATTAAGAGGTTTTTTTTTTTTTGTATCCATTTTTGATGTTTTAAAATATTGCATACAAACATAATTTAACTCAGGAGCAGAGTTGCGGCACAGTGTATTGGCCACCACCTGCGATGCTGGCATCCCACATGGGTGGGGGTTTGAGTCCTGGCTGCTCCACTTCCAATTCAGCAAACTGTAAATGCACCTCAGAAAGCAGCGAAGATGACCCAAGTACCTGGGCCCCTGCACCAATGTGGGAGATCTGGATGGAGATCTGGGCTCCTGGTCTCAGTCTGGTCCAGACCTGACTATTGCAGCCATTTGGGGAGTGAACCAGCAAATGGAAAAACGGAATCTCTCTCTCTCTCTCACTGTATATAACTCTTTCAAATAAGTAAGTTTTAAAAATCTTTGAAAAAGTCGCTAAACTCAATTGTCAAGTGTTGGAGGCATACCTCAGCCCTGTCCTGACATGAAGTTTGCAGCAACCAGGCAAGGTGATGGCTAGGTATCCTGGCTTCACACAAAATAAGCTGTAGCCCTGGCCATCAAGTGGGTATGAGGGTTGACTTGGGCCACAGACACATGTGTGCCATTTAGTAAACAGATCTAAAGTGACTTTATAGCCAAGGTTCAATTATCAGAGTAGACCACAGTATTGTGCAATTATAAAATATGGCTGAGTAGGAAGGAAGACATTTGTGGCAACCTACAAACCTCCCCCCGTGATTGCCTCTCCACTCTCGGTATTGAAAAATCAATGGCGTAGACAGCTCCCGTGTACCAGGAAGGCTTTGTCATAGCAAAGGAAAACTCAGCCCGGACTGACTGCTTCGAGATGAGGTCTCAGAACAGCAGCCATGCCATCCTCTCTACTTGTTACCCAGCAAGACTCCAGTTCTTGCCAAAAAGACCAAACACTTTGCAACCAACCCGAGAGTCTGAAGATTCCTGAAGCCACTGAAATCAAAGGAGCCCACCCCCACCCAGGGTTGCCCATGGTTCTGGGCCCCCTATGTAGCGCCCACAGCAGGTGGCCTCTCTATTATGGCACAGACTCAAGTCACACAAGACAGGTACTTGGGCACAGGTGGCTTCTTTCCCGGCAGGGGGCTGTTTCTTTCGTGTCTTTCCGTGGTTGGTGGTAAAGGAGGCTTTTGTATCTTGGATAAATGCTCCACGAGAGGCCTGTTACAGTTCAGAGAGAGGATGTGTGAGAAATGGATGCACCTGCGGGCAGCCTTCGGCAGCAGACTCCCCGGGGCACAGGGCGCCACTTACCTCCCCGCTGGAGCCGAGGGCTGCAAGACAGGAGGGAAGACGTGTGGGTGTCAGAACACATTCCAGAGAAGCAGGACCGGACACAAAACAAACAACAGCCCAACAGACGAGCAGGGACACAGCTTACCTTGTCAGAAAATGTTGGCTTCTTTCCTGGAAAATACAGACAGCGGGTTGGTGGGGGATTCGGGGCTTTACAGGCATGAGGTGGAAAAGCATAGTTGGATGACACCATGAGTCCGAGCCCCTTCCGGAGCTGATGGGGTTTAGGTTTGGGACAATGAGAGACCTGGAGCCTGGAAGGACTCCTTAGGGGCACCTGATTGGAAAGCCCGAGAGAAGTCAGGTGGCCCGCTGACCCTCTCACAGCTTTATGTGTCAATAAGCAGAGTGGGGGGATTTAGAGCTCTTTTTCAACACTTTAGGCAAAATGCGTTAGCAATTCCTTAAGATTTTTCTGCCTCTTTCTTTTGCCTGAAGCGGGCTCAAGCGGGCGCGCCCTATAACCTGAGAGCATACGTTTCCCTAGCTGGGTCCCAGCAGGTCTAGACGCAAAGCCTAAATGACCCTGAACGATGCTCGGGTTCTGTCAAACACCTGGAGTCTCGGTTTCCTCCTCGGTCAGCAGCATCACAGGTTGATGCTGCACAGATCTGCTGTCAGGATCACAGGACGACACTCTGCATGCGAGGTCAGGGAGGCGCAGTGGGCGCTGGCGGCTGCTGCTTAGCTCCGTTCCTCGCCTACCTGCCCATATCCAGGTAGAGCGAACATCCGAGGAGCTGCATTTTCACAGCCTGATGGGTTTTTTTTGCCCCTAAGGACTGAGTCTGTGCCAGGTAGGAAAGGATGTCTTTAAAAAAACATCCGAAAAAATGATCTTTTAAAAGTGTAACCTCGGTGTCAGGAGGTGCTGCTGAAAGATTTAAGTACTCCCTCTTTCTGAAGCCTTGGCTGTGGTCTCAGGCGGGGCTGCAGTTGGAAGTTACCGGGTCTCGCAGTCGCCTGAACTGGGCTGCTCTCTGCCGTGGACTGTTCCAAACCAAAGTAACCTGTTGGCTTCGCATGACTCAGCACAGCCGTGTTGCAGTTCTGGGGAAAGCAGCGAGCAGCAGCTTCCAACCCAAGAACTTAAAGTCGGCTTGTCAGTGTGAAGCAGGCAGGCAGACAGGTTAAATCAATTAGGCCTGTGAGCTGGAAGACCACGCCTTCACCACGCCCCTGAGTGACCTCATGCCCCTACTGGGCCACACCTGGGTGCCCACCAGCCAATCAGGTTAATTAACCACTCCCCTTTGGAAGTGGGTTAAAAGCCTGGGACATGGTGTGTCGGGCCCTTCTCTTCTTTGCCCTGGCTTCTAGCCAGGAGGGGGATGGCTGTAGCCCTGCACCTCCAGGGCACATGGCCTTTGGGCCACCTGCCCTAGGCTTATTGGCCTAGATGCTCCTCCACGTGGCTGGTTCCTGCTGCTCGGTATGAACCCAGATTTACCCTCCTCTCTCTCTCTTAGATAAAGCCCTCACTCTCCTACGTATCTTTCTCAATAAATAAAAGCTTAAAATGTACCATGCTGCCTCATTTATTAATGCCAGTATTTAGAATTCTCTAAATATTAGGCAAGAACCCTCTCAGGCTTATTAATATTGGGAATTTATTAATAAGCATATGGTGATATTGTATGGCACCCCAAATTCCGGTAGCATATGTGGCACCTGGGGAACTTTAAGGGGCTACATTTTCGTATATATTTTAGGGGGTCATCTCTGATATCAAGTGGACAAGGAGAGCGAGGCCACGAAAGATTAAATGCCTTCTTCAGCATACAGCTGAGACAGGCTGGGGTCAAGCAGGCTGGGACTCCAGACTTCGTATCTATTCAGTTTCAGGGCTCACTTCCCAGACCACACAGTCCCCAGCAAGGTAGAATCCCGAGGTCCTCAAATGCAGCTTGATGTGGTGGAATAAAATGGGACATGGGTTCGAATCCTGCACCCTGCCCTGCAGCTTCAGGTAAGCTCTCTGGCTATCAGTTTCATCATCAGTAAAGTGGGGATAATCATACACCTGCTTGTACTGGACTGGCGTGAGGCTTACGTAACGCTACTCAACAATTTGCAGGAGGTACATCAGTGGTCGCGTCTCAGAACTGAATTGAAAACGGCAACTGAGACTTCTAGAGTGCAAAATGAGCTCTGAAAAAGCGACTTCCTCACGGCCAGCAAGCTGAGACAGCAGCCAAGGGCTCGCTGCCACTTCTCTCTTAGTCTATCCTGGTGTCCTGGCTGGGAGCTGTGTGCACATGGATCACACTACTCCCCCCGCCCCTCTCCCCCGGGAAGCCGCACAGCTCAGGAGCGCCCCTCCCCCGGGGCTGGGCTGCACTGGGTCTCGCCCCCCAGAACCTCGTAGCTGAGCGTTCCCTCTGGGTGCCCCCAGTTTCATCAACTGCTAGTGGAAGATGATTCTTGCAGGTGCACATGAAAACATGCAGTAAGCGCTCTATAAATGCAGACCGGTGTTACTGTGCATCAAACGTGAGTTGTACCCACCTAGTATGAAGGGCTCTCTGTCACAGGGAGCTAACGAACGGTCAAGGGGAGGTTTTGTGCTTCTGTCTATCGAAGGAGCAGGAACTGGAAGGGAGAAAGACGGAAGTCAATTACAAGAGGAAAGCAGTTACTGGGGGCGGCTGGTGGGCGGGGGAGCAGCCCTCTACTCACGCTTTGCTGTCTTGTGGTTTCGACTTCTGTTAGGCTCCTCGGGGTTAGGCTGGGGCGGGGGTAGTGGCTGCCAAAAACAAAACATCTGAATGTTAGGAAGTTTCCAGAGCCTCAGCAAGAGCTGACGGCTTCGTCTCCCAGGGGTCATCGGCCTCGGCTTGCTTGTCCCCATCTTTGCGTCCCACCCACAAACATCCGTCTCCACTTCACACTGGGACACTTGCGGCAGCTGGCTCTTTGAGCCCTGTGTCCTCTGCTGCTGCTGCTGCAGGTCAGCAGACTGGGCTAAGCCTTCCAGTGGCTCCTATCACGTTAGGACTACAGGGAACCCCCCCACCCCTGGCCTGCAAGCCCCTGCCTGAGCAGGCAGCAGGTCGCCCCACCAGCCCCTTCGGATGCTCGTCTCTCCAATGTTTGCTGGGATTACACGTCCCTCCCCCAACAAGGGTCTTTCTTGCAGTTCCTGGGAGATCTCAGGCTCATACCTCCTGTGGCCTCCCTTGCCTGTGTTTACTTCCACCTAGAATGTTCTTTCCACAGTCTTTGCACAATTAGCTCATTTTGCCCCAGCTCCGTTGCCTCCCCATCACTCGATGCGACCTGTTCTTCTGCCTGCCCTGCCACACACAACTACCCACACGATCTCATTTGTACACACACGTACCTTTTTATCTGTCTCCTCCAGCCAACCCTAACTAAATACTACCTTGTTCCACTCTGCCCCAGCACCTAGAACACGGCTTGGCACACAGAAGCTGCTCATTCAGCATCTGTTGATTGACTGAATGAGTGTCACATGCCAACAGCAGAGGTGTAGGTCTTCAGATTTCACCAACTAAGTGCCTTTGTGGGGCGGTGTGGCTCGGCGAGCCCATGTGCCATGGTCCTGCACACCCACAAGGAAGCCACTGTTCTCAGATGGGATCCAGGCCGTGGTGTGCCCTGACTTAAAACTTTTGAGACAATCCCTCGTCTTCCCTCTTTCCAGCCCCGATGTGTGGGCATTTACCGTAGCAGGACAAATGCTCGGGTTACTCGTGAAGGGAACCCGCTCCCGGCTCTCCCCGCCTGTCTGAGCTTCTCAGAGTCACTCTGGGAGCGGGTCAGAGCCACAGGAGCCGGACTGCACTTGAAGAAGGAGGAAGTGGGGTCACCCTCACTTCTACCCTGGGCTCCTGGTAGAGTGGCCCCTCAGTGTCCACAGGGGCTTGGTTCCAGGACCGCCACAGATACCCAACGTCACAGATGTTCAAGCTCCTTAAATAAAAAGACGGAGTATCTGCATGAACCTACACCCACCCTATGGCATCCTTGAAATCACATCTCGGTCACTTGTAATCCCTGGAACAAGGGCAGTCGTCAAACTCTATCGTTCAGGAAGTCATGACAAGAAAAAGTCTGTTCTCATTCAATAAAGATGAAGTTCTGGAGTGGGTGTTTAGCCCAGTGGTTAAGACACCAGGGCTCACATCGGCATATACCTAGGTTTGAGCCCTCGCTCTGGCTCCCGACTCCGGCTTCCTGCCCCTGCAGAGCTGGGAGGGAGCAGTGGCAGCTCAAGTCTCTGGCTTCCTGCCCCCCGCAGGGGAGACCTGCATTCAGTTCTCCTTGGCTCCATCCTTGCCCAGCGCCACTCACTGCACACATGTGGGGAATGAACCAGTGGATGGGATCTCTCTCTCTCTTTCCATCTGTCTGTCTCCATATCTCCATTTCTCTGCCTCTCAAAAAATATTCTGAATGCAGTTAGTTGACACCCACAGATCTCTAGTCCAGGGACACCAAAGGCTGACTGCAGGGCAAACTACGTCATCTGAAGGCATTTGTGCCTGAAATTCTAGGCTCTGGCCAGAAGGTGGCGCAAGTCCTTACACAATTCCAGTGGGAGGATGCCATTAAGGTAGTTTTCTCAGTCTATTTTAGTATTCACTTAATTTCAAATAGTGGGAAACGCAGTGAATACTAGAAGGGGGCTTTTTGTTATACAAGTAGTCTATATTGTTTATGGTACAAAGTAAAGACTAATAAACATTATGACATAAATAAGCAATTATCAGTACAAGGGATCTTCAAAAAGTTCATGGAAAATGGGCATTATCTTTTAATTCCCTTTTCCAAGAACTTTTTGAAAGACCCTCACATTTCAGCCATAAAGAGAAATCCCGAGTACTGGGATATGTATTTTCCCTGCCTAGGTAAATGTATTTTTCACAAAATCAGAATTAGGTGGAAGTGTTTAAAGCTTTCTTTGCTCTCTGGCAGGGTAAACAATGGGGTCAGACACCAAGCAGCATCAGGGAATGGGGGCGGGGCGCGTCCTACCGAGTGATTCCGGCTGACTGGCAGGGGAGGGAGGGCAGCCATCGGTCTCTGCGGGGGCACAGGTGGCTGCTGGGAGACTTTCCCCGAGGGGGGCCGGTCTGTGGAAAGGCAAGAATGATAAAGTGAAAGTAGCAATGCAAAACCAAGGCAAGCGTCTACTCTACCATGCTCCGCGGTCTCCAGCAACATGGGCTGCACCTGACCCTGCAGCTGGGGGCGCAGATCCGCCTTCCCCAGGCCTCTGCCAGCGCCAACGGGAGCCCCGGCCAGGCTATGACCCAGCCTGGGTCTTGCAAAGGGTGGGGAGCCCTTGGCCCTCTGCTCGCCCCGCTTTCCGTCTTAGTTTGGCTTGCTGCATGCAAAGGAGCGACTCTCATCTCACCCACAGGAATTAGAGGTTTTGCTGACAGAAAACAGACCTCTTTGTAATTAGCCTAGCCAGTCCCAGGAGGGAGTGTTTTCAGATAAATTATAAAGAAGTAAACAGACACAGGCGTCCAGGTACACTGTCACACAGATGCACACACATGTACACACGCATGCACACTCACAGTGTGCACACACATGCAGGCATGCACAGAGACACGCGTGCACACTCACACAGCGCGCGCAGCTGCCTGTACAAGGTTAAGTCTTGGTCACCGCTCATGGGGATCCTTCCCCCTCCCAAAGGCTCTGGGCGGCCCTCCTCTCCCCACTTCCTCATCTCTGCCCTTACAGAGAGGAGCTGGGCACCCACTTTAGCAACCAAATCCAGCACTCTACAGAGGTACTTGCAGTGGCCCTGGACAGACGCTCACATGGTCCTGATTGCACAGCCGCCTCTCTAGGCCAGGCTGACTTGGGAAGTCGGGAAAGGGCCATGAGGCATGAGGGGCAAGGGCGTGAGGCCTCCTGACTGCTGTGTTCTAGGCACTTCTCTTGGCTCTCCCCAGCCCCCCCCCCCCCCCCGGAAAGGGCCTTGCTCTTCCCCACAGAACGGGCTCAGAGCCAGGGCACACCTGTTCTAACCTCACAGCCTCTCTGGCCATCTGTCGGCTTCTCTAGTGTGCCAGGCTCCCTTCGAGCCTCAGGGCCTTTGCATAGCTATTTCTAGTGCTGAAGAATGCTCTTCCCTTACTACATACTACATGCATGCCCACTGAGCCGACTGCTACTCACGCTTAACATCAACTTAGCACCATGGCTAACATACCCCACCCTCGAGGAAAGCCAGAGTGAGCACACGTCCCAGCCTCGCCTGCACTTGTCTTCCTGTTTCTCAAGGTTTCATGAAATGGCAGTGGGACTCATCCACTGCCCAACGCACGGCGCTATGGACGGCTCAGAGAGAAGACTGCTCCCCTCGCGCTGCCTCTTCACGGGGAGCTCAGTGCCTTGTTTATCTGTGTGTGCGCTGGAGCTCCACTTCCCTGAATGTAGGGCCAACTCCATCGCCGCTGGCCTCCTCACACAGCAGGTGTAACACAGCAGATGCTGAGGCCGTGTTTGGGAAAGGGATTTACGATTGCAGACGGTTTCACAGCTCCAAGGAAGAGCTGGATTAATTTGCTGTGGCACTGACCAGTGAGTTCTAGCTTACACCCTGATACTATGCAGGTGTGTATGTGTGGGTGTGGGTGTGGGTGTGGACGTGTGTGGGTGTGTTCAGGTGTATGTGTGGGGTGTGTGTGTATGTGCTTGGGGTGTGTGTGTGAGATCGGGTGTGTGTATCAAGTGTGTGTGTGTGTTCAGGTGTGTGGGGGTTGGGGATGGATGTGGCATGTGTGTATGTGGATGTGTTTGGGGTGTGTGTGTGTGTTTGTGATCAGATGTGTATGTGTGTGAGGGGTGGATATGTGTGTGTGTGTGATCGGGTGTGTGTGGGGGGATGGAGGTGGATGTGGTGGTGTGTGTGTGTGGATGTGTGTGTTGGGATGTGTTCAGGTGTTTGTGGAGGCGTGTGTTCATGTGTGTTCATGTGTGTGTGTGTGAGGGATGTATGTGTGTGTGTTCAGGTGTGTGGGGGTTGGGGGTGGATGTGGTGTCTATGTGTGTGTATGTGTATGTGTTAGGGTGTGTTCAGGTGTTCATGTGTGTGTGTGTTCCGGTGTGCGGGGGTTGGGGGTGGATGTGGTGTGTGTGTGTGTGTATGTGTGTGTTGAGGTGTGTTGAGGTTGTGTGTGTGTGTGAGGGGTGGATGTATGAGTGTGTTCGGGTGTGTGGGGGTTGGGGTTGATGTGGTGTGTGTGTTGGGGTGTGTTCAGGTGTGTGTGTGTGTGTGAGGGGTGGATGTATGAGTGTGTTCGGGTGTGTGGGGGTTGGGGTTGATGTGGTGTGTGTGTTGGGGTGTGTTCAGGTGTGTGTGTGTGTGTGTGTTCATGTCTCTTACACTGCCAGAGTAAGCACCCCAGGCGCCCAGGCTGGGTCTGCCCTCCTGCAGCACTGGGGATGGAGCCTGACTCACAGGCGAGAGCGGTGGAGGGATCACGCAGGCACAACGCGCAGGGAGGAACAGGCAGTGGGAGCATCCAGCAGGGGCCAGCGCTTTGAAAGCTAAGGTCCGCCTGTGCTGCTTCTGACAGAGGGCCGGCGCGGTGCACCAAGCAATGCCCTAGCCCAGAGACAGGAAGCCGCCCTCGGGGACCTCGGGGTGAGGGCAGGGCCGGTGGCAGCCGCGGCGGGCACTGATTTCTTGGTCTGCAGAATTCAGAATCCTCACGGCAGGCCTGCGCGGTCACTATTAGATCCTAGTTCTCAGATGAGGACGCTGAGGCCCAGAGAGGAGGAGTCACTCGTCCAAAGTCACACAGCCGGGAAGAAGCTGGTCGGGAGGCGGGCCCTTACCGATGTACATGGAGTTGGTGTTGGGGAAAGGCTTGGCGGGCAGGATGGAGTTCTGCAGGGCCTCCTCGTCGTTGGAGGGCGGCGGCTCGTAGTCCGCGTCGTCGTCCGCGGGCGCCGCCTCCTCCTCCTCGTTGGGGGACTCGTAGTCGCCATCCTCCTCCCCATCCGGGTCCTCGTTGGGGCTTTCATAGTCGTCTTCCTCCTGCCGACACAGGGACAGCAACGTGGCACCGACTGCCCGCATGCGCACTCCCTGCCAGACCAAACCATGGCGCGCCCCACACGCCCCAGGGCGGAGAGTGCAGCCAGCGACGCCCATTTTACAGAGGAGGAAAACTGAGGGCAGGGAGCACAATAGGAAGGGACCGGCAGGCCACGGGCTAGGGCCCCGGCCAGGGTCTGCCGGCCATCGGGCAGGTCCTTTCCCTCCACACGTTTTGGCACAAGACACAAAAACAGAAGGCATGGGGAGGGGCCTGAGCTCAGTCTGAAGAAACACATTTTTTTTTTTTACTCCGTTGTCACCAGGAGAAAAACTAAATGCCCGCGACATGTGTGATGACAGTAGGTCACCATCGTTTGTGTTCTTGGCGAGCCTGAGCTCACTACGTCTCCTCATTACAACGCAGGCTAGTGGAGGAAACCAGATAAACAACGCCTGGCAATTGCAAGGCAGATTCCGCCGTGGCTGAGAGGCCAGGGTGGGCGGCCGGGCCGGGATAAAAATGACAGCGCACCTGCATGAAACCTGACACGTGGTTTGAAGCTGCATCTTGGAGAAGACCCTCTAACTGTTAGACCTTTTTCTATCTGACTGACGACCGTGTTCTGTTTGAGGGGAAGGAAGGCCGAGGTGCTGGGTGGTTGTCTTTGAAGTGGTTCCTGAACGTGGACGCTGGCTGTAATGATTCCCAAGCAGAGGGCATGGCCACCTGTGCCGGGTGCCTGCTCCCTGTCTTGATGCAATCAAGCGGGTGCTGCATGAGCACAGAGTGGCAAGAAGCCGCGGGAGGCTGCGACTTGTCAGGGAAAGCTGTGTACCCGCTTTGGAAGAGCTAGGAGGGCTGTCTTTGCCCTGTGGGAAGACTCCGGGCTCTGTTTTGAGTTGAGGAAATCTCAATGACAGCTAGAAAGGCCGAGGAAGGGCTGAGCGAGCGCCTTTCTAAACTCCCAAAGGCTTTGGTCTGCTCTGTTGGTGTTCCTGTGACTTAACACAAGGTGGACCAACCTTCCAGGAAGCAGGTCTTGGGGACAATGGTCTCAGCGGTAGGCAGGTGACAGGTGGCGGCATCCCCTCGACCCATCGCCAGACCTCCGCTTCGTACACCGTAATCAAACAGCAGACTTCCCTCTCTGCGCCTCAGACCGTGGTTTTCCCCAAATGCTTGGCCCCTATGTTTGTACATGGTTTTGCTGCTAATCACATTCAGCCATGCCTGCATCCCATGCAGTAGAATGTTCACGTGATTGCGTTCCTTGTCTCTGCTGCCCTCGTGGTCCCCCGTGGTCCCTGGATGCATCAGGGAGCTGCCAAGGTGCACAGACACCAAGGAAATCCTTGATGCACAGAGAGGAAGGAGGCCAGCCACAGGCTGAGGGTGAGCGCGTGGCATGGCAAGGGGCGGTTTCTGTGCAAAAATAGAAACCTCTGGGGGAAACTCTGCTCTGTTTTCCCTTTTGCACAAAATGAATCTGTCTTTTTCCTTCATTTACACATTGAAAACACTAACTAGGCAAAAACATCTTTAAGAAGGAAATGCTCTCATCTGTAGAATCTCAACAGGACGAGGACATTTTGTGCCTGCTTTCTAAAGGCACCAGAGGACGCGGCTTACCGGAGAGACCACTCGACTGAGGGTGAGCAGCCTGGGGCCCAGGACTGCTCCCGACTGGCTGTGGGGCTCCACAGGAGGCCCATTCTGCAGTGGGGCCCTGGTGCTCCACCTGTGAAAGGGACAGCCTGGGCTCCGGCCCATCCTAGAGGTCTCAGCTTGAGTGTGGCTTCCGGGGTGCTGACCATACAGGGAGCTTTCTGGGCAGGGGATGCTCAGAGTCCATCAGACTTTCAAAGGGGCCTGTGTGAACCCTCAGATTCAAAACCCACCTGGATGGGAGCCTCCGGGAAGTCTTTCTAGAACTGCGGGTGGAAGGTGAATGTTGTCAGGACAGAAGCACAGGTGCATGTGTCCACCCTGACAGAGTAAGCCAGTAACGCCAGGAGGTGGAGGAGAGGGGTTCTCAGGCGTGGCCGTCTGACAGTCACCGTCACAGAAGGCTCTGCCCGAGCTGTAAGCTTGCACAGAGTCCACCACAACCTTCAACCAAAAGTAGTTCTGCAACGACGTCTCCCCAGCAACTGCCGGTTTAACCTCAGCCTAGCATCACCCCGGTGAGCATCACCCTGTGGCCAGCGATGCTTATTTTAAAAGGTCTGATGTAGGCCTCCTCCAATGTTTGCTCATCAAAAATTTCCCCTGGCCTTGACCTCTTTGAGCACATCCATAGTGGACTGGTGCACGTGCATGTCCATTGCAAGCTCACCTAGTCCCAAATCAACCTCAGCACTCTTTGGAGGCGCTCTGATTGCTTCGTTTGCGGATTGGCTCGTTTTAGTCTGACAGGGCTAATAGCTCTGAACACCTTTCCGCTCTCTGCCACCAGTGGAGACTTAAATCCACAAGAAAGGTGCCTTTAGCTGGGATTTCTAGGCAAGCGTCTGTGTGGGGAGCTGGGCTGGGGGTGGGGAAGGACCCGCCTCAAGCGGGGTGAGGGTGAGTGATGAAGTGCTCAGAGAGCCACAGCTCGAGGGCCAGGTGCTGCCCACCCCTGGTTTATGGGCATGCAGCCAAGGCCATGGCTTTGTCCCCATCTCTGGCTACTTCGGGGCGACCACGGAAGAGTGAGTGCTGGAGAGAGAGACGCGCTGAGACTCCCCAAGCTGCACCCTCTGGCCCCTTGCAGGACACACGTTCTGAGCCCTGGGTGGTGGTAGATGTTTTGCTCCTTTTTGCTGGATATGTGATACAGGGCCACTCTGGGTGCTGCTGCTGGGTTGGAAGAACCAGCCACACTATACTCACAAAGGACGACCAGCCCCCGTTGTCCTCCTCGTGGTTCTCTGTGGAAACAGACAACACCGCCATCAGCACCTGAGCGACCCCCAGCCGCGCCCCGATCTGACGCCTCCCACCTGCCTTCTGCACACCTGGGGTAGCAGCTCACCATCAGCCCCAGGATTCCTACCTGAGGAGCTCGCACCCCCCACACAGCGCCAGTGGATCTCAACCTTTCACCTGCACAAAAGTCACCTAGGAGCGCTTTAATGTGTGCAGGTATCTGAGGCCTTGTCCTGGGAGTTGCTGATTCCTTAGGGTGGGCAGGGGCCCAGGAGTCAGCCTTTTAACACTCCCTGCAATGCCACAGATGTGAAACCACTTTAAGGAGTCCTGGAAGACTATTTCAGGGTGGGCGTGGTGGTGCAGCAGGACCCCTACATTCCATTCTCAGAGTGCCTGGGTTTGCATCCCAGCTCTGCTTCTGACCCAGCTGCCTGCTCAGGTGCACCCTGGGAGGCAGCAGATGATGGCTCAAGTACTTGGTCCCCATCACCCATGTGGGAGACCCAGATGGAATTCCTGGATCCCGGCTTTGTCCTGACCCTGCCCTGGCTATTGCAGGCATTTGGAGAGTAAAGCAAAGGATGGTCTTCCTTTGGTTGGTTCACTCCCCAAATGGCCGCTATGGCTGGCACGCTGCGCCGATCCGAAGCCAGGAGCCAGGTGCTTCCTCCTGGTCTCCCATGCAGGTGCAGGGCCCAAGCACTTGGGCCACCCTCCACCGCCTTCCCGGACCACAGCAGAGAGCTGGACTGGAAGAGGAGCAACCTGTACAGAATCCGGAGCCCCAACCGGGACTAGAACCCAGGGTACCGGTGCTGCAGGCAAAGGATTAGCTTAGTGAGCCGCGGTGCCTGCCCGAATAGAACTTCTTTAAAAGACGTCTTTAAAGACTGAGCTCAGGAATTTGGTTCCAATGGTGGGTCTTTTTAAGCCGCCCCACGGGGCTCAGGGTCTCTCTGCTGAGGGCCTCAGCTATCAGGAGCCATAGCCAGGTTCCTTGCAAAGCGACATCTCTCCTCCCCTCACCCCTTTCCTGGGTAGGAGCTGACTGCAGGCTGGTGAGCAGGGAGCCCCAGGAGCCAGAAGGCAGGAGAAGCAGGGCCCCTAGCACCTCCTAAGGCAGTCACCCCTCAGCCCTGCCGTCCTTACCTGTCTCTTCAGGAAAGCGCTGCACTTGGGGTCTGCAGAGACAAAGGCAGTGCGTGAGTGGCCCTGTTGGCTCCAGGGCCCCCCTGTGCCCCACCCAGCCCTGCAGGAGGACTCCCATGGAAGGCAGTCTAAGGCTGTGTCCCTGTTGCTTGGCCTCCAGGCCTAAGCTAACCTGAAAACGATGGAAGCCACACAGGAGGAGGGGGGAGGAATCACTGGGAGGTCCCGATGGCCTGGGGCCTGAGGGACTGTAACCTGGGGCAGGTGGCAGGGCAAGGAGAGGGAACCCCTCCCTTCCTGGGAACCATCTTCAAGACCCTGGGGACCTCCGCAGGCCAAAATGTGGGGAAGGAACAGTTCTGTGGCTTCCTCTCAAGGGCCGACTTGGTTTGAACATTCTTGGGTTTCCTCACTGTGGGCCCTGGGTGACCCACTCACTTGCGTGCGAAAATGCTCCTCCTCTCCTCGTTCTTGTTGATTTCTTGACTTAACTTGCTGAGGATCCTACGAGACAAAAGGGGCAGGTGAAGATAAAGAGCCATCTCCTCCCAAGGAGCTCTCAACTTCTAGGACCTGTGTAGCCTCAGGCAGCTTGGCCAGGCCAGGTCACCTCCAGCCAGCCCTGCTCTATCCCCCCGACTCCCGACTCCCGCCCAGATCTCACGCTCCTGCCACCCAGGAAGCCCTCTCTCCTCTTCACTCATCTTTGTCCTGCTAAGCTCAATGCCGCTTCTTGTTTGTTTGTTTTTTTAAATCATTTATTTATTTATTTGAAAGTCAGAGTTACACAGATAGGAGAGACAAAAAGAGGGAGAGAAAGGTCTTCCACCTGCAGGGTCACTCCCCTGATGGCCACAATGGCCAGGTCTGGGCCAGGCCAAAGTCAGGAGCCAGGAGCTTCTTCTGGGTTTCCCACATGAGTGACAAGGGCCCTAGCACATGGGCCATCCTCTGCTGCTTTTCCCAGGTGTATTAGCAAGGAGCTGGATTGGAAGTGGAGCAGCTAGGACATAAAGGGCACCCATCAAAAGATACCCTCAGATCTCAGGCTCTTTTGTGTTTGAGCCTGAGAATCCCTTTCCCCAGGATGGGGTGGTCCTTTGCCATCAGGAATGCCTCCCAAGAATGACCTACCAACTAGTGTGCCTTCCAGTGTCTCCAAGCCCCAGGGATTCCAGCATCTCCTGGCCTCCTTGGATGAGATCAAGGGACCCTCACTGGTAAATGGCTCAGTGTTTTCCATAGATGTGTAGCAACTGGAAGTATGTGAGGAGTCAGATGGGCTAATAGGTAGTCATGGGACCCAAGTGGAACTTGGGGTGTAAAATATTTGCTTCCTTCCCCAAGAACAAACAGGCCACCCTTCTTCCTGTGGAATCTCCAGATTTACCATAGAACAGCAAGGGAGCTCTTCCTGAGCTCACAGCTTACCATGAAAACAGGTTACCTACCCACCCTTAGCAGGCCAGACGGGGTGGGGAATTGTAAATCAGGCATTTTGTAGAGTTTGCCGCCATCTTGTTGATTGACAGTTTGGTCCCTAAGATTGTACATAAAAACCGGAATGCTACGGGGCCTTTTGGGGTTCTTTCCTCTCTTGGAAGCACCCCTTCCATGCTGCTCCTGCTGGAGGTCTTTGACTCTAATAAATACTTTTTTTTTTTTTTTGACAGAGTGAGACAGTGAGAGAGAGACAGAGAGAAAGGTCTTCCTTCCGTTGGTTCACCCCCCAAATGGCCGCTACGGCTGGTGCTACACCAAACCGAAGCCAGGAGCTAGGTGCTTCCTCCTGGTTTCCCATGCGGGTGCAGGGCCCAAGCACTTGGGCCATCCTCCACTGTACTCCCAGGCCACAGCAGAGAGCTGGACTGGAAGAGGAGCAACCTGTACAGAATCCGGTGCCCCGACCGGGACTAGAACCCGGTGTGCCGGCACTGCAGGCAGAGGATTAGCCTAGTGAGCCCGGGCGCTGGCCGACTCTAATAAATACTTTTAAATCTCTTTCCTGTCCACTTGGAAATTCTTCCATGTGAAACAAAGAACCGAGGTGACAATAATTTCTCTGCCACCGTTTTGCCATAACGATAACATTGGAGATGATTAGGCCCAAAGTCATTTTACAGAGGAGGGAACAGAGGACCAGAAAAAAAGAATTTTTTAATTTTATTTATTTTTTAAAATTTTATTTATTTGGAAGACAGAGTTACAGAGAGAGAGGTCTTCCACTCGCTGGTTCACTCCCCAGATGGCTGCAATGGCTGGAGCTATGCTGATCCGAAGCCAGGAACTTCTTCCGGTCTCCCACATGGGTGCAGGGGCCCAAGGACTTGGGTCATCTACTATTTTCCCAGGCCACAGCAGAGAGCTGGATCAGAAGAGGAGCAGCTGGGACTAGAACTGGCACCAATATGGGATTCCGGCACTTCAGGCCAGGGCTTTAACCTGCTGCTCCACAGCACCGGCCCCCAAAGAAGAATTTAGAAACTGGCTTTGTGGTATAACAAGTTAAGCCACTTGCAATGTCAGAATTTGACACTGATCTGAGTCTAGTCTAGCCTCTCTGCTTCTGATCCAGCTCCCTGCTAATGCACCTGGGAAGGCAGCAGAAGATGGACCAAGTCCTGGGGTCCCTGCACCCATGTGAGAAACTCAGATGGAGCTCCTGGGTCCTGGTTTTGCTCTGGTTCAGCCCTGGCTATTGCAGCCATTTGACAAATGAAATAGAGGACAAAAGATCTCTCTCACTTTCTTTCTCTGCCATTTTCTATCACTCTGCCTTTCACATAAATAAATAAACCTTAAAAAAGAAATAAAAGAAATGTCTAGGCCAAAGCTACATGATAAGTTAGTGATGAAGGCCACCCTCTCCCCACCACACACATTAGCCACCTGCTGGCTCCCTGATTTCCAAGCCAGGCCCTTTCAATGCAGCACATCCTAGTGTTGATTCCAGTTATGACATCAGCCCCTGAGGGCCGACACTGTTGAGCCCCCTGGCAGATCAAGGAGGTTGCCCTGCAACCTGCATTCCTTCTGCTGAGTGACTGTGTCGGAGCCACCAGCTTGGTCCACAATGAACTTGCTGAGACAGCAAGCACGGTCCGTGGCAGCCACCACTTGAGGTTCTTCATCACACGCAGGCTTCCAACTCCCTCATTCCTCCCTTCTCCCCGGGGACTGCTGTTTGGAACCAGAATCTTCTGCCACACGAATGACAGCATAAGCAAATTTTCAAAATGGCAAGGCTATTAAAAATTCTTAATTTACTTGAAAGGCAGAAATAGTGACACACAGAGAGACAGAAAGAGAGCTCTCATGCACGGGTTCACTCTGCAAATACCTGCAATGGGCAAGACTGGGCCAGGGCTAAAGCTGGGGACACAATCTAGGCCCCCGACATGGGAGGTGGGAGCCCTGTCATCTGAGCCATCACCTATCATCTCTGGGGTCTGCATTGGTGGGAAGCCGGCGTTAGGAGCCAGAACCGGGAATTGAACTCAGGCAGTCGAATTGGAAGGTAGGTAAGAGGGCAGTGTTTAGCCCTCCGTGATGACATCATTCATGGAATTGCAGGCTTCAGTGACTGCCAGAGACAGCCATGCTTTAAATAAAGCAGGTGGCCTTCTGATCGGGTGGCCCAGTACTTGCAACATGGCTCTGTCTGTTCCTTTCGATGGGTGTTTGGAGATGATGGGCAGGCAGGAGAGAAGGGCTCTATCAGAGCAGTCACAGGAGCCTCACTGGTGTCCTGCACCCTGGCCAGCCAGGTGGCGCTGGCTACCGCAGCCACTCCCATTCAGTCCCTTATTTATTCAGTGATTAGTAAGGGCCTTCTAAGCACCAGAAAGCTGCTGGGTGCTCAAGGGGCATTGGTGACCAAATCAGACATATCAGCTCCTGTGCTCAGGAAGAGAGATGGACGATTGATTAGGAGTGTTTAGGGAGGTGGAATTCCATATAAGTATCTACAGCCACGTGCCACGGAGCAACCCATCTGTCAATGGCAGGCTGTGTTTAGCATGGTGGTCCTGGAAGATTCCAGTGTACTGAGCGATTCCTATTGCTGGTACCATCGCACCTGCTGTGACATCGTCGGAGGGCAAGGCATCACTCGTGTGTCTGCTGACCCTGGTGTAAACACACCTACTGTGCTGTCAGCTGCATAAAAGCATGGCACATGCAGTGCCCCAAGTTGGATAATTCATGATAATCAACAGCTACACCACTGTCTCATGTATTTACTATCCTAAACTCTGTAGCATTATTGAAGCATATGCTCTGAGGTTTACCATGAAACTGCACAGTGTTAGGCCAGCAGCAGCCTCACACGGCTTGTACTTCCTGCATCTCTTGACCCCCACTGAATGATTGCTGTCTGCTACCCAGGGGTGTCTCAATCACTCTGGGATGCTTGCACAACACCGAACCTGCCTCACGACACTTCTCAGAGCATGTCCCAGTGGTTCTGAAGCAGCCTTGACTGTACTGTGTATTCACACAGGCAGTGTGGAAGCAAGGAGGAGGAGGGTGCATGGGTGGGAAGCGGTTACAATTTAAAAAGATCAGGGCTCAAGGGGGAGGTGACATTTCGGCAATGACTTTAGGGAGGTGGGCTGAGCCTCACCTCAACGCCCCCGTCCCTCAGGGTTGGGCTGGGCTGTGACTGGTTCCCAACGCTGCTTGGAGCATGAAAAGCCCTCCTGCTCTTTGTGGTGTTGCTTCTCACCAGTATCTCTAACAGCCAGGCTGCGGCTGCCGGGGCTCTCGCCGGGTAAGGAAGGAAATGCCAAACCACAGGCTCCACAGGGGAGCAGCAGCGTGCCCAGAGAGAGCAGCACGTGGCCTGGCAGTCCAGCTTGCAGCAAAACATGGGTGCCCAGGTCCTCCTGCTTTGATGGATTTAAAGAACACCTGCAGCAGGATCCCTGCTAGGGGCTGAGGCCTTAAGTGGGAGGGCTCACAGGCAGGGCAGGGAGGTGGGTGCAGCCTCTAGGTGCAAAGTTGCACCCCACCCCCAGAGAACCAAGTGACAGTGAGTGGCCGGAGGTGACTCATTCTCTGAGCTCCACAAAAACCCCAGGCTTCACTCAGGACCAGGGAAAAAGACCAAGGGGGCTGGGTAGCCACAGATAGTAGTTCTCTCTGCTCCCCGCTGTTTGGTGGATGTGCTGGCCCTAGAAATTGGGCTGGACCTCCAACAGGAAGTTAGGCCATTGCAGGAAGGTGGCACTGTCTGGTGATCCAGGCCCCAGCCCTGTTGCTTCTCTTAACTAGCAGCGTGGCAGGGGCCAGATTCCACCTTCTCAGGCAGAGGTGACTCCTGGAACAGTCAAAGGAACAGAACCTGTGGCCACGAAGACAGACGACATGTCTCGCTCTCAGGGTGGGTACCCGCTGTGTGATGCCAGACAAGGCCCTTGGCCTCCGCAGGCCCCAGCTGCCTTCTCAGCACAGTGAAGAGTTGGATCTGACAAGGGGACCCCTGATGGGCCCGGGCAGCAGGATTACACAGGTGCACCCCGGCCTCAGCTGATTCTCCAAAGGAAGATTTCCAGAAAGCAATAATGTCAAGCAGCCCCTGGTGATGCCTATGATCAGAAGAGCTTGCGAAATAAATCCTGCTTTCCTTCAGGTTGCTGAAAATGTTTTCTAAAAAAGAGGGAGAGGGAGGGGGAGGGGGGGAGCTGTGTAACTGTGAAGGGAGCCGGGGAAGGAGCGGGGCCGCGGTCCATCTGTGATAGCCCCTGCTTCCTTCTCTCTTTGCAGAGTCCCTGTGTTCTTTAAGCTGCCAAGGGCAGCCCACCTGTGCCTCCTAAAGTCCGCTTGGCTGATCACACGAGGGGTAAGAAAGAAACCGTGAAACAAAGGCAGACTGGCAGAAAGGGAGACAGAAAAGAGAGAAGGAAGGAAGGGTGGAAAGAGGGGCTGGTGCTGTGGTGCAGCAGGTTAAGCCTCTACCTGCAGGGCTGGCATCCTATATAGGCTGTTCGAATCCCAGCTGCTCCACTTCCAATCCCATTCTATGCTAATGTGCCTGGGAAAGCAGCAGAAAGATGGCCCAAGTGCTTGGATTCCTGCACCTGCATGGGAGACCTGGAAGAAGCTTCTGGCTCCTAACTTTGGCCTGGCCCAGCCCCGACCATTGTGGCCATTTGGGAAATGAACCAGCAGATAGGAGAGCTCTCTCTCTCTCTCTCTCTCTGTCTGTCTCTCTGTAACTCTCCCATTCAAATAAATAAATCAATTTTTAAAAAAGATGAAAAGGAAGGAGGGAGGAAGGAAGGAGTGGAACAGAACAGAAAACCCCGGAGCACAGGGCACACAGAAGAGCAGGCCCTGTCTCAGGAGAGCTCTACTCCCTGCCCGTGTTGTCACGTGTGTAGCTGAGTACCGGCTGCCAATGGAAGTGTAGTTTGTCCCACCACTCCAGTAGTCAGAGCTGGGTACCGGCTCTTCTCCATCCCCTTCCACAGTGGGACACTCCAGCCCCGCCCTCACTGGCCCCTCCAGCCCTGGAGCTGGCAGGCATCTGTGGTGTACTTGGGCCCCTGCCCCGGCGAGGGAGACCTGGAGGAAGCTCCTGGCTTTGGATCGGCTCAGCTCCAGCTGTTGTGGCCATTTGGAGAGTGAACTAGCAGATGGAAGACCTTTCTCTGTCTCTCCCTCTCACTGTCTGTATCTCTACCTCACACACAAATAAATAAAATCTGAGGAAAAAAAAAAAGACCAAATAGATAGGATTAAGTACTAAAGTGACCATTAGGAGAGCTGTCATCTTGCCAGGGAGGTAGACCAGAAACAGACAGGATTGCCTTCCTTCTCTGCTTGCACGGGAGCCTGTCCAGCCTTGGGCCTCTGTAGGCAAGGGGTGCAGTGAGAACTAATGGAAAGAGAACCATCTGACCCCAATGTTGCCTCTGCCACTCATCCCGTCCCACCATCCCGTTTAACTGTTCAAGCCACACTGTGCATTCAAATATAAAACTTCTAAAGTCTTATCTAAAAAACTCCAAATAGGCATCAGCAGATAGTAATACGTATTTTTCTCATTGAACCAGACCACCGCAGGCTATACCAATGATGTTGCATCTAGACTCTATAAAAGGGGCCTCCCTTGTTTCCTTTAAAAATTGTCCTCCATTACAATACAGGGGTACTTGGGGACCACCTGCGTCCAGAGAGAGTGAATAGATTTGCAGACAGAAAGGAGAGAGGGAGAGAAAGAGATCCTTCTCCACCAGAAAGTGCATCCTTCCATAACCTACTTCATACCGATTTTTTTAAGCCCTGGGGAGGGAAACAGAACATGAACACAATTTCTTTTTCATAGGCCTTTAGGGTAATGAGCGAGACAAATCAATCCATGTGTAAGAGAACCAAATGAGTAAGCATCGAATATCCACCGAGCCAAGGACAGCCCCAGGCAGTCTACATGGGCTGCCTTCTTTACTCTCCCCTGAATCGGTTCTTTCCGGTCCTATGTGGGAAGCTGAGGTTCAGGCTGCTAAAGTGACCTCCCAAGGACCAGCTGGTAGGAGGTAGAGGCAGTCTTAGAATCCGCATCTCCCTCACTTCAAAGCCCCACACCCTGTCTCTTCTTTTGTTGTCCCTCTAGGGCAAGATAGAGCAATTCATAAAAACTTGGAAGTGTGGGGCCGGCACTGTGGCAGAGTGGATAAAGCCACTGCCTGCAATGCTGGTATCCCAGATGGGCGCCACTTCATGTCCCGGCTGCTCCACTTCCAATCCAGCTCCCTGCTAACTGCCTAGGGAAGCAATGGAAGATGGTCCAAGTGCTTGGGCCCCTACATCCACGACCTGGAAGAAGCTCCTGGCTTTGTCCTGGCTCATCCCTGTCCATTGTGGCCGTCTGGGGAGTGAACCAATCTTTCTGTGTCTCTTTCTCTTCCTTTCTCTCTGAAACTCTGACATTCAAATAAATAAGTCAATTTTTAAATATATATGTGAAAGTGTGTATATATATAAATATATATGCATGTATGCTAGTGACATGAAAACAGCTAATCGAGTGCTGCTATTATTTCCTGTCATTTTCCTGCTGACTTTTGAAGTGGGTTCTCTTGTTAGCCCATCGTGCAGAGGAGGACTCTGAGGCTCAGAGCTGAGGTGCATTGTCCACAGTGTCACCGCGCAGGAATGGAAGAAGCAGACTTCAAGCACCCTGCCCCCAGGTCTTACAGCTTTGCTTGCTATGTTCTCCTATCTGTTCATACGAAAGTAATCCTATTTAATGGTGAACCCATACTTCCTTTTATAGTCGAGGGAATTTGGATAACCTAGGGACGTGTCCCCATGCACCTAGCTTATCAGCAGTAGAGCTGGAATTGGTCTTCAGTGTACGTGTCTGGAGTGACAGCAGCTCACTGCGCCACCTCTCGGGGTGCCCTGCACCCACCTGGATGCCTTCCCAGTCGGTGCCTTCTGTGTTTCATAAGCAGGCCTCTTAATTTATTTTGGATATGCTTCAATCACTCGGGAAGGGACTGGGCTGAGGCCAGGTGTTTGTTTGAGTTTTCAAGTAGCCAGAGAAATCCCCATCCCCACTGTGTGCACAGCACACAGTGTGTTAGCCAGCAGCCACTTCTCACCCCATCTCCTGCAGGCACTCAGAGCTTAGCCTGAACACGAAACAGGGCTTCTCCATCCCTGCCCTTCTGCTGCTTGGGTGAAATCCCCACCACACCTGTCTTCAGAGGAGGTCCTATCTCACTGTGGGATCGTGACCACTGTCCCCTAACTTGTCCCATGTCCCCAACTGCACCCCATTCTAAATCCTCTTTTACATTGCCCAAGACGGATCCAAGACACAAGTTTACCTTGACATTCACTCTGTGGCACTCGCTCCCTCCACTAGTGCTCTCAGACTCTTTAGGATGTCTGATAGGACAGTTCTTTTTTTTTTTTTTTTTTTGATAGGACATGTGACCCACACGACACTCAGCGTCATCATAGCCTATTTGTTTCCCACTCTCCTGTGTGTGGATGCCAGCTACTCCAATGTGTTAGTAGTTCTGCCAACTATGCTAGAGCCCTTTGACTTTGCAGTACTTCCCCATTTCTAGAATGCACTCTAATCCCTTCTTTGACCACTCCTGGGATATTTCAAGATTTACCTTAGGTCCCTCCCTCCCAGAAGTCTTGTGGAAAAACTTACTCCTACCTTCCCACTCCCGTTGAATGTGTACATGCATGTGCTATGGCACAGTTAATGTTGTAGTATAATTAATTTGTTTGTACATCTGGCCTTCCCAAGAGGATGTGAGTGTCCATTATCTCTACAGACTGAGTAATTAACAAAGGCCTGACACACTGTGATTTACTAAGTGAATGAAGTTAACTATAAGTTAAATGAAGTTAAAGTATTTGTCTGTATAGGAGCCAGGAGATGCAAATTCAAATACCTCCAGAGCCAAGCATTTACAATTTGGAATACTATATTTACTTAAAGCCATATCTATAGTCAACTGTCACTCTTCTTTTGTACTCTTCCTTATCTTATGCAAATCCAGATTAAGATCTGGTGTCAAGTAGCACCTTCCTTCTGCCTAAAGGACTTTAATTCTTTTGTAGTGTGAGTAAGCTGGTGATGAGTTCCTTCAGGTTTTGCATGTATGGAAGTCTTTACCTTCAGCTTTGATGGATTTTTCGCACAGTTTAGAAATCTGCTCTCATCCGTATATTTGCTCATCTGTGTGCAATGAGTCTTTTTTCTCTCTCGTTCCGTGGGGTTTGTTGAGCCTCTTGGATATGTGGGTTTTTAAATTTTCATCCAACTTGGGAAACTTGCAGCCACTGTATCTCAAAATGTTTCATTTCTGTCCCTCCTTGCCCTCTCCACATGTATATTCTCTCCTTTGGGAATTTTAATCACTTGAGTCTTCGATTATTTGAAGTGCCCTATGGTTCTCTGATTTTTTTTTTTTTTAACCTTTTTTCTCTGTGTGCTTCATTTTGAGTAGTTTTCCTTACCATGTCTTCATGTTTACTAATGTTTTCTTCTGCAGTGTCTAATCTGCCATTAAGCTCAAGCAATTTAGTTATCATCTCAGACATTTCTGTTTTTATCCCTAAAGGTTTTGTTTGGGTCTTTTTGTATTTACTATGCCTTGATTTTTTGAAGCCAAGAAATAGAGTTATTTTGTTCTTTCTGCTGATTTTAATATTTGTGTCACTTATGAGTTATTTTGATGTGTTGGTGTTCGTTTTGGTCACTTTGGCTCTTGTTTTCCTGCTTGTCTGCATGTCTGTTACTGTCTGATTAGCTCCCAAATATTGTGAAATTTGCTTTGTTGGGTTAATGAAAATTTTTTAATTTTCCTATTTCAAAATGTTATTCCAGTTATTTGGAAACAATTAAATTTGCTAAACAAGATCAGAGCAGTTTCTAGATTAGGGATCATTACTCTCCACCACTGAGGCAAGATCCTTCTCTGTTCTCAAACCGGAGACTGAATCTGCAGGTTTTCTGGCCTGGTGGGTAGAAACAGGCACTCTTTCCTGCCCTATAATTGGCCACGGTTTCCTCTCATTCTAAGGGTAGCTTAGGTAGTTTGCCCGCATGCATGTACTGATGAGCCCTCTGCTGAAGAGGGGCCCTCTGCGTAGCTCTAGGATGCTCTTCACCCAGCTCTCTCCTGTCTGGCGCCTCTTCAGTGAACTCTAGACCCTGGACTCTCGTTGCTGTCTCTTTATGTTCCTCCTGTGTTCCCTCAGTCATGGTTTTTCACCACTCCTTGTCTGATGTCCAGTGTCTTAAAAATCTCTGCTTTATGTGTTTTGCCAGGTTATCTGGTTATTTCAGGTGGGAAAGTGAACCTAATTCCTATTATTTCATCTTGCTCAGAAAGTCAAAATCTCCACATATGTGATATAAATAACTAATGCACCTCAGAATAACCCCCTATGGAGAGGCGTGAACCATGGTGAACTGGGGACCACAAATCCCCTCTAACCAGGCAGTGGGTATCAGGTTCTGCTGATGTAGCCAAATATGGGCCTTTGATGACTACATCTCCCCTTTGTTTCTAATGGAGTCTGTGATAATTGTCTTGATTTTAAACCATAACGTAGATCAAACTGAATATACCCAGCTGGGTCTGGCCCTCCAGCAGTCAGTTCTGATCCCTATGTGTTAAGATCTCTCTTTTACACAGAACTGTGAGTTGCCTCTGAAATATCACATTTCTGCCATCATGGAAGTGTTCTAGATAGTCATCACCAACTTTATGTAGCTATTGAAATGTGGCTAGTGCCTCTGAGAACATTCACTGTAAATTAAATTTAAATTTAAAAAGTGTGGGGCCAGTGCTGTGGCATAATGGGTTAAAGCCCTGACCTGAGGCACCAGCATCCCAAATGGGCTCCGGTTCTGGTCCTGGCTGCTCCTCTTCTGATCCAGCTCTCTGCTATGGCCTGGAAGGGTGGTGCAGGATGGCCCGGGTGCTTGGGCCCCTGTGCCCACGTGGGAGACCCGGAGGAGGCTCCGGGCTCCTGGCTTTGGATCAGCGCAGCTCTGGCCGTTGCGGCCATCTGGTGGGTAGACCAAAGGATGGAGGACCTCTCTCTCTAACTCTACCTCTCTCTGTAACTCTTTCAAATAAATACAAATAATAATAGTAACATTAATAAATAAATTTTAAAAGTGACATGGGATTAGAGGAAATTCTTAGAAAGATGAAGCAGTCTTTGACAGCATCTCCAGAGATGGGCGACACAAAAGCAAATCCTGATTCCAGTTTTTCCTTTATCTTTCCAGACAAGCGGAAGCTAATAGTGATGCTCAAAATACTCACCTTAGCTGAGCTACACTGGCATTCCTACCTATTCACGAGATCTCTCAACTTGCTGCTCCCTTTGCTCACTTCCTCTTTATCATTATGAGATTTGAGACCCTTAGAGCAATAGAAAGGACCTCACTGAACACTCAGAATATAAACTGGTAACACCCAGATTAAATCTAGTTCACAGGTGTACTTGCTTTGGCTTTTCCGATATTTTAAAATATTTGAACGAACATTTACAATTTGGGATACTATATTTACTCAAAGCCATATCTATAGTCACTCTTGATAACTTGGAAGGTTGGGCATTTTGGAATCCAGTTGGCTGGAACTGAGCAAACGTTAGATTTCCCACAATTCCCACTACTCCCCTTTATTCCACCGGCAATGAGGCTTTGTTTCGGTTACTATTTCTTTTAGCATCACAACTATGGTATTCTTTTTCTTATGCTCCACACCCATGTTTTATTCAACTGTGGTAAAATGAAAAATAAATCAACAGGGCGTTGTGTTTTCAACCTGGCCCATTTAATACATTTATATCACCTGTTGGTTCCTATAGGCATTTAAGTTCATGAGACTTTCACTAGAATTAGGACAAATTGATGATATTTTTAAAAGTTCGTGGAAAATGGAACTGAAAGATAAGTTTATTTAGGTGCAAAACTTTATAAAATCCATGCATGCAAGGGGTTTTAAAGTTCATGAAAATATATATTATGAAAAAACTGTGGATTTCAAAATGTTTTACATCAAAACAAACATATGTTTTAAAAAACTTTAATAGACAACATGGTTGGAACTGGAGGTCTTTATGTTAAGTGAAATCAGCCAAGCTAGGATAAACTTATCTTTTCATTCAATTTTTCCGTGAAATTTTTTTAGGTGCTCTCATACATGGCATTGTGTACAACTTCTCCCCTAGGGGCAGAAATCAACAATAAATCATGGCTCCCTTTCCTCAGGATTCTTCTTAGCACAACAGCCCACTGGCCATCTTTGCTTAGTATTACCGACAAAATGATACTCATTGCCTTCTTCACCTCGTTCAGCTCTCATTTTGCTGAGCTGGACGTGGAGGCCCGGAAAACTCCAGTCATCACGGAGCCAATGAGGCTCAGGTCTTCTGACTTGGGTGCTATTTTCACGCTACCCCACTGGGAAGCCAGATGAAAACACGGTGCAGAGCCGAGGGCGACTTTAGCAAAGGGACAGGACTGGCTCGGTAACTTCCCTTTTCTAACGCATGTAACTGCCCCTCCCCATACCCTGCCCTTGCCCCCACCCTTCCTACTGAATCTTCTATTTCAAACCAACAGTGACATACAGCTGACTCAGCTTCCCTGGACTGCTCCCCATTCCCATCGCCCTTCTCCAAACCCAACCCAGCAAATCAGAGGAAGTACTCACGGCACCCGGAGCTTAGGGAACTTCTGAATGTCATTTTCGGTCAGGTTCTGAAATAAAGACACGCATGGCATTCAGGTTACAAGCCACGGGAAGAGCTCTCTGCCAAGTGCAAAGAATAACGTATGTAACAATCTAAGGAGACTGTGGCAAGCTGGAGTATTGCTCCCCCCACCCCCCACAAGTGGGTGGCTTCTCCATCTTTCAAAAGAATCCTGAAATCTGAATTTTATGTGGAATTTTCTAGGTTCTCAATGTTGGCAATAATTTTAACTTAAACAAACACCGTGAGAGCTAAATCTTGGAGACCGACAGATGTCGTTTTGTGGGCTGTGTGGTGATCTTTCCCTACACGCCTGCCCGAGCATGGTATCCACATGGATCAGCTGTAGAGAAGTCAGGCTGGAGAAAGGGTCTGTGCCCCTTATACCACCATCCCCCAAAACCCCTTCACCAGACATGTTGGTAGAAATCTCGAGATGTAGAGATGTGATGAAAAGGTTATTTCAAGGGAACAAATAGGAAAAAGCAGAGAGAAATCCATATCTGTCAAGACTTTCCCCTGGGCCTCTGCCTTTTAACATTTGATTGATCCTCACATCAATCCTGTGAGGCAGGATGGGCGTTCTCACTTTATAGACAGGGAAGGCTGAGACTTGAGGATGCTAAAGGCGTTTCAGCTTGTAGGTGACAGAACTGGAGATGGACTTCGCTCTGTGATGTCCACAGTCTCCTTCCTCGTGCAAACTTCCCTCCTCCCATGTCCAGGCCCTTTGGGAACCCCTCCAGGAGAGATGATACCGCAGACAGTGCTGCTTGTGTGTTCAATCTCTCTCTCTCTTCTTTACCGACAGGATCTGGGTTTTGTTCGTGATAGTGAACATGCTAGATGCCCTTGCGGATTGCAGAGGTCACGTGACTCCCTGTGACCAGTGAGATAGAGCATGAGGTCTACTGGCTGAGAGTTTGGGCTGCTTTCTTGAAAAAAAAAAAAAAAATAAGGGAGGGAGATGCATTCCCGCTTACCTGTTTCCCTGCCCCCTCCCTGCAGGCTGCAACGCTGATTTAATGCCTAGATGTGGAGACACCAACTCGCAACCATTAGGACGGAAGCCACAGGCTAGACGGAGCCTGGGTTTTTGATGACTTCCCTCAGCAGCTCACTTGCCCTGAGAACCCACCCGTACGTTTCTGACTACTTGAGAAAAACAAAAGCAACCCCTGTTTGGTTAAGCCGCTGGAGGAAGGTTTCTGTGACACACAGCCACGCGTCTTCCCAACTGACACAAGTCACAGGCTCATCTCCTCCTACACCTCCTAGAATCACAGATCACCAGTCCTTGCCAAACAAGCTCCCATCCTTCTCAATAGAAAACAAAAATGGCAGCACGACAGTTTCAAGGGGCCTACCATGAAGAAAGAAAGGCATAGGGCCTTGCACTTTTGCCATTAGTAGCAGAATGGCCCTGGGTATTACAGGGCTGGGAGGAATGACAGATGAGAAATTAGAACTTAGACTGGGAATTGCAAATTGTACCCAGAGAACCAGGGGTGGAAGACGGGTTTCGGCAGGAGCTGGCTTTAGCTGCTCCAGTGGCTAGGGGCAGGCACTGACTCCTATCGCCTCATTCCACTTCCTTCTGTTCACACAATGAGCAGAGTGTGCTGCATTCTCTGAGAGGCTGCTGGGTCCCAGATTGGAACAGAGGAAACCTGGCTGCTTAGACACCACCCCTCTACCGAGGAAACCGGCCTGTCCTGCCTGGCTGACACTCACAGAGCTGGGGGATGGGGGATGCCACCCATGGTGGCCCCGGGCCAAGGTTCTCAGTCAACAGAGAGAGGGAGCACAGAGAGGCTCAGCAAGGGCAAGTGCCTGCTCAAGGCAGCCTGGTGTAACCAGGCTGGGACAGGGCGTCCTCAGAGATGTCATTGCCCTTTTCACTCAGCCCTAGTAAGTCTGCTCTCAGGCCCCAGAATGGGATATTCCGGTTTGGTAGTAACTGCAAGGACAGCAACAACAGGACTCCAGGAGTTCTATTGATTTAAATCTCAGTATGATTAAGTGACATTGTTAAAAACTCATGCAGTATTGGACTAAATTAAATGTACGCGTTAGCCTGCCTGCTAGGACAAATCACATCAGCCCTTGGCATGCATTTCCTCATCTGCCAACGAGGTGGTTGGAGCTTTCCCGATGGCGTTCTGCTGTAAAATCGGCTTCTGGAAGGCGAGAACTGCATCTTACCCATGCCCCTATCCCCAGCTCGTGGCGGGAGCCCATGAACGGATTTCTGCTTATCCAATGATGGATGTCAGTGATCTACTGGAACAGCGAATAAACGTGTTTTTTTATGGCATCTGGAAGCAAAACTCAGCTCAATAGAGCCCAGATTTTGTCTCCTTGTGAGACTCCAGAGCTGCCCCTAACAGAAACATGGCTCTGCTCACCATCACTGAAGCAACGCAAGAAGATGTCGGGGGCTGGAATACAGCCTAAGACAGGGATTGGCTTGCTGGGTGGCAGCAGGAGCGGGCGCCCTCGCTGTGGTCAAGTTTCCGTACAGGGAAACAACCTACCGTGCAGTCCTCACTCTGAACCCAGATGCAGAGACCTTGAAGTCTTGTTTCCATTCTTTTTGCGAAGGGTGAAGCAACGTAACCTGATGGGATGGATTGGGGCTGCCGGGCCACTCCTAACCCCCAGCGAAGGCGTCATTTTGGGGGAAATGCTCATACTTCCAGGCTAATGCCTGGGTCTCCACCATCAGAGCTGAGTTCCTTTCTCTCTGATGGCTCATCCTTGACATTCACCTCCACCTCGGTCTTACACTGAAAGCTCTGTGAATTCTAATGCCGTGGAGAGAGCCCCATCACATGTGCATTTGACACAAAATCAACAATAGGAATGAGAAAAGCAATTGAAATAATGAGAGTGATTCCACCCTTTATTCCACACGATGGCTAAGCATCCCAGAGTGAAAAGTAAGAGGCAAGATTCTTCTGTTCTCTCTTATGGGTTTTCTTTTCTGCTTGAGCTTCTCAAACTATGGATGGGATTTGAATAGATTGTCAAAGTGGTTTCATTTTCAATTGTCGGCATTTCTTCTTCTACTTTGACTTTAGAGTGTGTCTTGTATCAGTGAAAGTTCTGAGAGGGGCTTTGGATAGGTGGAACCTGAGAGGTGGTGAGGGCATGAAACCTTCCAAGACTCTGAAGAAAGAAGAGGTTACATGGGGGCCTGAAAGACAGACACTGACCACACTGTCCCCTGGGACAAGGTAGACCAGTTGACCATACAGTCATTTGCGGAAAGTGTGAACTTTTTTGGTTTCAATGTATGCAATTGGCCTCAGCTTACCAAAAACCGAGCCCCGTCGATGTGGTACTTCCTCACCGCCTTCTCACAGTCCTTGTAGTTGAGCTGCAACGAGAAGCGGGGTGGGAGCAGTCAGTGAAGGGCAGCCTCTGCCATTGGTCCCCCTCCCTCACCTGCCCCAGAAGCTCAGCAATTTGTGGTCCTTGTGGCTAGCCAGACTCCCCTTTTCCTCCCTCCTCTCACAGAGGGGCCGCATCCCCCCTCAGCCCCGCTTTCACTAGCCCCCTGGGACCGCCTGTAATGAAGAAATGGCTCACTCTAAGGCCTTGAGGCCTAAACCTCTACAACGAGATTGCCTTTGGGGCACACAGAAAGGGCTGACCCCAGGCTCCTTAGGGAAGCAGAGAGGAGCTGAAAGGGGACATGCGTCCCAGCCGCTCTCCGGCCACCTGAGGCCACCTCAGTGAACACAGCGACATGTTTCCCACAGTGCTTTCTCCCTGGCATATTCCCCAGTGTGGCGAGGCTATCACGCTCAATCTTGTTATCCTACACTGTGCTCTCTTAAATGACCTAAAATGGTCATATGTTCACTGCCTGGTATTATTACAAACTTCTTTAATGCGTCATGCCACTCCCTTATTGCTGGACATTTAGGTTATTTACTAAAGTGCTGTTCCAAGAATGCAGATGAACAGTGCTAATAATTATCAATGCTTCCTATGTGGTAGGCACTGTTGCGAGTGTTTAAGCCGGTCCTGTCATGTAGTCGTGACACTCTGCAGAAGAGGAGCGAGAGGCTCAGAGTCCAGTGACTTGCCCGAGGTTCCATGGGTTGCAGGTGACAGAGGTGACAACCAGACATGAGGAAAAGGCTGCCACGCATCTGCCACGCTTCTACCATGAATATTTCCTTTTAAATAACAGCATAACTTCTATGCGGGTACTTTAGAAAATTTGTGGAAATGGAATTAAAAATAAGTTTATTTTGGTGCAAACAATTTCTGAAATTCACACATATACATTTTCCATGAACTTCTTGAAGACCTCATGACTACATGAGTTTCAAGTTTTTCCATCAAAGTAGACATCTTTTAATTCATTTTTTCATGAAGTTTTGGAAATACCCTCCTACATAGCAAGTAGAGTGAACAAATCAAAGTGCAGCTTGATCCACCATCCAGAGTGAGACCTAGCACATCACGGATATTCCTTGGCATAATCTTGTTCTTTCTACCTAAAACACATGGTGTAAGTCAGTCTCAGATAGATTTATAGGACCAAAGGGAATGAATGTTTTTAGTATCTTGGTTATTTTCCTAAACCCATGGCCAACCATAGAAAATATCCATTTACATTTGAAATATCTCTAACTTTGGTATTTTGGACTAGAGCATTTAAGGTTAAACATTTTTCTCTGAGGATCCTGGGTTCTCCCACAAGCATGGATCTTACAATCACGTTCTTCACTATGGCCTTCAAGTCTGAAAGTGAATGCAATTGTTGTAACCACTTGGCTTGGAAAGGTGGGATCAACATCACACTCAGAAAACTGATAGGTGGGCCAGTGTTGAAAGCAACAGTACTCTTGTTAAGTCAACAACAGGAGTCACTGTGCACTTGCTCCCCATGTAGGACTTCTGTCCTTAATGAGTTGTACTATGAGAATTAACGCTAAAACTTGTCTTCAGACAGTACTTTATGCTTTGTGTGTCTGTGTGGATGCAAACTGTTGAATCTTTACTTAGTATAGAGTTTATCTTCTGTATATAAAGATAATTAAAAATGAATCTTAATGAAGAATGGGATGGGAGAGGGAGTAGGAGGTAGGACGAGAGTTGGGGTGGGAGGGCGGGTATGGGGGTAAGAACCACTATATTCCAAAAGCTGTACCTATGAAATTTATATTGATTAAATAAAAGCTTACTAAAAGAAAAAAGAAAGAAACAAAGAAAGAAAGAAAGAGAGAAAGAAAAGAAAGAAGAAAGCAAGCAAGCAGCAGCACTGAGCTCAGCAGCTCTGTTATCTACGTGTGGGGAGTGGGAGCGCTTTTTGGAAGAGTCAACTGCCTTTAGCGCATCATTTTCGCTGTCATTATCTGATGACTTTGGCTTGACAGGCAGCCTTGAAGACTGGGACCTGATCCAGCAAGATCCGGGCCCAGGGGGTCTAGAATCTGTACTTTTAACAGGGGCCCTGGATCACTCTGATAATTCTGATGAGCTTTGGTAAGCACTGGTATGGAGGCTGCTTGACTTTGTGCTCAATGACTGAGACCCAGAGAGGGGAAGGGACTCATGTAAGGACACACGGTGAGTAGGGAATGCAGCTGGGATTCAAACACACCGCTCTGAGCTAGTGTCTCTCCAGGGCAGGGCCCAAGGATGTTGTCCCTCCGTGGTGATAAGAATTGGAGGGGTTAAGCCATCACCAAACACAGCCTTGGTCTTAATCCCAGATATGGGATGAGAAACACTTCTGAGGTAAAAAGACTCAGAGCCCTGCAATCCCCATACCAGTGAGGGGTCAGTTAACACAGCAGGAAACTGGGAGCAATAAACATTTTGATACCTGTGTCTTTGCTGAATGCCTCGCACATACTATTTCCTTTACTCCTCTCAACCATTCCACTGGGTTTGTTACCCTTCATGTCTGTTTAATTGCCTGCTTTGCTAGAAGTTGTGCCTACCAATTGCCTTCCAATCATCTACCAATCAACTCATGAAATGACACATTTTATCTCCAAGATCCATCCCCAGATGACCCTGTGTTGAGCAGTGTTTTCTCTCTTGAGGACTGACTTGCTCAGAGAGAGGCAAGGTAGCTAAGGGAAGGCCACCAAACTAGCAGGTGGCAGAGCCAGGAATCTAACAAGGTGTGTCTGACTCCAGAGTTGGGCAGTGTGGTATCACTGAGGGAGGCCTGACCCCGACGCGTTGGTAGAAACTGCACCCACCAAACGCCTACCCGTTGATGCGTTAAATGGTATGTTTGATCACCAAGATCCATCCCCAAATGAACTTGCAGTCAGTACGCTCCTGGTTCTGTCTCTTGGGGACTGAGATAGCCTGGGACTTCCAGGGTCACAGATTCCCCTCTGCCTCCTTGTTCCTACCTGGGTCCTTTTATGCTGGGAGGGGACTCTGGCCCAGTGCTATGCATTTTTTTGCAAGGTCTTAGAACTCCAAGAAGAGAATCATTCTTTCCCCAAACTCAGGCAGAGAGCTGTGTCCTGAATCAACGCTGCCCTCCAGTCTGTCCTGTCGCCCTGCGCTGACGGGAACTTTGCCTACAGACTCTCTGTTGGTCAGCTGGGTTGTGAAATTTTTCTGACCACACTTGAAATAGCCCCTCAGCTCTCCTGGGCCTTTCCCTCTGTAACTCTCAACTCCTTTCTCCCTTCTTTATAGCAATAACGTACCACATACTTCCATCTGGGCAAATTTTACCTTTGATTGCCCTATCTCAGAGAAGTATTAGAAATACTCTTCAAAGGCCAGTTGGGCCAGTTGTCCAGTGATCTTTGCATCTACAAACCTGAAACCTAAGTTTGTTATGACTTTATACCTGTGTGGGGTGGAGGCAGAGGGGACAACAGAAATGAAATGCACAAGAAACAGAAAACGACAGGCTCTGTGGGGCTGTGCCCCTACCATGCCACACCTGGTTCAATGTGTTCAAGGTTTTTGTTTTTAGGCTGGGGAAGAACCGTCGTCACTGCAAATATCTTGGTACTATGAGACCTCAGGTTCAGCTATGTGTCCCAGAGAGCCTATTCCACCCCCGCGGGGCTCAGTTTCCCCAGGAAAAACAGAAAGTTAAGTTAGATGACATGTCAAGTCTTAGTGCTACAAGCTCTTCTTTATGCTGGTCTGCAGTATCAACTAAATGTGGTGCCAGCCTGCAGGGAAGAGGATATTAGAAGAGCAAATGTCCCTTGGGCTGGTGCTATGGTACAGCGGGTTAACGCCCTGGCCTGAAGTGCCAGTATCCCATATGGGCACCAGTTTGAGACCCAGCTGCTCCTCTTCCCATCCAGCTCTCTGCTATGGCCTGGGAAAGCAGTAGAAGACAGCCCAAGTCCTTGGGCCCCTGCACCCGCATGGGAGACCTGGAGGAAGTTCCTGGCTTCTGGCTTCGGATTGGCACAGCTCCGGCCGTTGCAGCCAACTGGGGAGTGAACTAGCAGATGGAAGACCTCTCTCTCTTTCTCTCCCTCTCTCTCTGCCTCTCCTTTCTCTGTTTAACTCTGACTTTCAAACAAATAAATAAATCTTAAAAAAAAAAAAGAGCAAATGTCCCCTGTAAGGCATCTTATGCTAGAGACAGGGACAGAGGATCCCTAACAGCCTGTGATCTGAAACCTGCTTGGGCAGGCTTGTGTCCTGTTGTCCCCACCAGCAGATGGACAAGCAGATGATCTTTGAGCATCTCTTCCAAGTCTGGAAGGTAGACAGCAACCCTGGTCCCGGCTCCACAGCAGTGAGACTCTGATCTATGTAAGAACTTGAGGACCCAGCTTTCTGGGCCCTGAGCAGTGAGTGACCAAACGCCATGTCTAGCCTCTAGCCTCTACCCCTCCCTCCTTCCCTGCCTGTTCTTCTACACACAGAGCACCAGGTCTCCCCTTTCTAGAATGTAGTTCTCTTTATCTCAGAGCACAGACTGAAATCGCACAGAAGTGACTCAAATCCTTCTGTCACTACCACCTGTAGACCCTGTGGCTTTGGGCTGTTTAGCCTCCTTGAGCCTACCTTGAAGCTGAGCCACGGGGATGACAATATTGACCTCAGAAGATTGTCAAGAGGGATCAATGGGACAGTGCTGTAGCGCACCGAGTCCAGGCCTTGGCACATGGTAGGCACCTACTCATTCAAGAGATCCTGCTCCCACCCTCCTCTCCAGAACTCACTGCAAAGAGCTCTCAGTGGTCTTCCATGGCACTCACTCTCCCAACAAGGCCGCCGAGAGGCCAGTCACTCCATCGCTGTCTTTTACACCCCTTGTCCTCTGCCCAGCCCATGGAGGGCACTCCCAGCCCGACCACTAACAAAAGAGCGGGTCTCACCTTCTTGAAGTAGTCAGCAAGGCTGTCAGGGTCCCAGGCAAGGACTTCGGAGCGAAAGGGCACGTTCCTCAGTGCCATGGCTGCTGTCCTAGGAGGGGGCTCACAGGTTGAGCGTGGATGCTGCACCCATGGACAGAGAACCCCAAATCCAAGTCTTGGAGGCGTCCTTGGCTCTCCCAACTCCCAGCTGCCCCTGGATCGGCCTTGTTGGAGCAGACGTCTTTTCTGCTGTAGTCGGATCCCAGAAAGCAGCAGCTTCCTCTGCGAACAAATATGGTCTCTTCTCAGAAAACGACTTGGCTAGTTTCCTTTACCACTTCCTCTGCTGGCTTCTAAATAAGTAAACAAGGAAGCCCAGCTCTGAGGGCTTGAGATGCAGACAGAGTGACGGGGCAGGTCACTCTCCACCTCGCCTGTGGTCCTGGGCACCCCAGCCCAGCAGGAGGGGCCTTGAAGGGCGCTTGAACTCCAATACCAGCCCAAGCATTTTGCTGTTAAAACTCCTGTCCCCTCACCCCCACCCCATGGGTCTACACCACGTTCTTGCTCTGCTGGGGCTTTGCAGATGAGTATCTATTCATCTGACAATTGACCTAAAATATAGACAACGTCCCACAACAGGGAGCTGTGGTGTGGGGGGACGCATGATGCCCTTTTAATGCTTTCCAACTCCCTTCTTCTCTCACCCCTAGTCTCTAGCAGTCTCTGCCTGCTGCCGTTGAAATGAGAGGGTGAGTCTGCAGTGACTCAGGCATCCAAGACTGAGCAAGGCGCTGCCCTGGGCCAACCCGGGTTCCCTTCTGATGGGAGCTTCTCTGTGCTGTGCAACCTTGGGCAAGGACTTAAAATCTGGGGAGCTCAATTTCCCTATATGTAAAATAGGAAAGCAGAGGCATTGCCTTATACACTCATAACAGATAGATGCATTTAACTAAGAGAACCTTCAAATGAAAAAATCAGAAAGATAGAAGTGACAATTGCTGCGCTGGTGCCTTGGATTCCACTGTGTGTTTACTGCTCATGTTTTATTCACTGTTGATGACATCATGTGTTTCAATCAAAAAGCACATTCCCTGGAGACAGGAGTGGGAATCTCCTTATTTCTTCACCAGTCTCAGACTGTGCATTTGTCACAGACGGAGCAACTTGTCAGACAGCCAAACCCGGGTCTAAAAGGCAATGCATTTGTGCAATGCGGCAGCGGCCTCTGAACAAAATATAGCTACTTCACTCGGTTCTACACACTCACGCTCTCACACACACGCGCACACAGCCATCAGTGCTGGTGCTTTGGGAAAGAATCAAGCCTTGTTGCCTTACTGAGCAATGCTATGACAGTCCCTGCATGGTGCCTTCCTGAAGGTTTTTCAAGGGTTTCTTTGGCCACACACACTCTACGTCTTATACGCAATATAAGGAGCCCACTGTCACTGTCATGCTCCTGCCTCCCTAGCTGGTTGCGAGCTTAAGTGAGGCACACATCTAGTCCTAGGCCCGGCACCTGGACAATGGTGCATGAGCTGGTGATAGCCTCACTGGGGACTTCAATCCAGGTGGCCTAGGCCAAGCGCTCCTTCCCGGGTCCTGTACCAAAGAGTAACTGGGCATGCTCTACAAAGCACAGCCTTGCTGTCTCAAAGCGCTGCCCTGGGGAGAGGAGTCACTTGGTCTCTGAAATCACCCACGTAGCAGCAAATGGTAAAAGGGCTCTTGAAAAGAGAAAGAGGAAAAAAAATCTCTTCCAACCAAAGACAGCTTCCCAGAACTACCTGGAATTTAAGCAGGATCTTGGGGGCTGGAGTAGATTGGAGGGCATTTGGGACATTCATCAACAAATCTCTCTTTCTCTCTCATAACACGCTGTAGAAAGGAACATTATAGAGCAACTTTAAAAGTAGAAGCAATGTTTTTCTTTAAATGATGTTCATCCTCATCCAGGAGAAGGAAAAAAGAAAACCAACAACAGCAAAAGCAGAGTTTGGAATAAAGGTAGAGCCAATATGTTCAATAAACTTGGCCAAGCTGGGCAATGCATGGGCTCATTGAGAAAATAGACACAGCCATTCAGAAACCTAGTTGACAATGATGAGAAGGATAAAATTTACAAGACATGTAATGCATTGAGTTCTTCCTATGTGTCATGGGTGCGCAAAGAACTTTGCACTGATTATCTTACTAATTGTTGACATTATTATTAATAATAATGATTGTAATGTCTTACAAATGAGAAAACGGAGTTTGAGATTGCTGAAGCAACCTGGCTCCTCGCATCTGGCAATTAGGTTGCAGAGCTAACTCTTGTCAGAAGCTTATGGGAGCCCAGAGCCCCTGTCCCACACTCTCGGCCACCTTGGGGCTGAGAGGTTACATAAATTGCCCAGCATGGAGACAGGATTCAAACCCAGATCCGTCTCTCAATTCTGGCAGCTTCTTCTCCATAGGTTTCCCTCCCATGAACAGCAAGTGAGGCTGTCAATCTGAGCACACCAGAAAAGTCTATGGCACTTTGCTCAAGGTGGGCCTCTAGTGCCCCTTCCCCATAGAAGCCTGATCCTGAGAGCAGCCACTCAGGCGAGGGTAGGTGATGAAAGGGGAAACTTGATCATTGCTTCAGGCCTGGAGTCTTTCCTCTCCCAACGACTACAGTAGGCCAAAGCTGCCAACTGGGGTCTCAGTCCAGGTCTCTCATGTGGGTAACAGGAGGCATTCAACTACTTGAGCATCACCTGCTGCCTCCCAGAGACCACATTAGCAGGAAGCTGGACTCAGGAGTCAGAGCTGGAGACAGAACCCAAGCATTCCAAAAGCTGCAGCTCTCATCCTCCCAGGTATGCAGACAGTCTTCCCATGTTTTATTCATCTCATTTTGTTTAAAATGAGGAGAGGAGAGGAGAGGAGAGGAGAGGAAAGGAGAGGGGAGGGGAGGGGGAGAGAGGGGAGAGGAGAGGAGAGGAGAAGGCAGGGGAGGGGAGGGGAGGGAAAGGAGGGGAGGGGAGACAATCTTCCACCTGCTGGTTTACTCACCAAAAATCTACAACAGCCAGGGCTAGGCCAGGCCAAAGCTGAGATTCCAGAATTCCATTCCTGTCTTCCACATGGGTGGCAAGGACCCAAGTACTTGAGCTATCACCTGCTGGGTGTACATCAGCAGGAATCTTGAATCAGATGTAGAGCTGAGATTTGAACCCAGACACTCAGATATGAGATGTGAGCATCCCAAGTAGCAGCTTAACAGCTGTGTCCCTCCTCCCCAACCCCACCCTGCTTCTTAGAAACAGGGCGTGGAAGCAGCATCATGTCTGGGGCTGTCCTAGCTGACACATGGGCCCTTTGGAGTGAGTAGGGTCTGAAAGGGCTCTGTCACGCATGGGCAGCCGTACACTAAGGCACAGAACTCGGGGAAGCTGTCTCAGAATGGGCATGTTGGACAGGGGGCAGGCTCCCGTGCATCTACCTGGACAGACAGGGCCAGCGCTCACCAGTGCTCCCGGGAGCTGTAGGGTGGAAGTGGTGGTGGTGGTGGTGGGGCAGTGCCGCCCTACTCCAGAACACACTCCACTCGCCTAATGGTCACCATGGCCTCCTCCCACCTGGGCCGGTACACTGTCCCCACCCATCCTAGGATAATACTGGAGGAAACATGAACGGGCCCCTCGCTCTGTGCAAGGCACGGAGGAGCAATATTTTCCACTTCCTTATAGCTGACAAGTTCATTCTTTAAAAGCACATTTTCCCCTCTCTTGGTCGCTCTTGCTCTGCTGTTTTAGCTGAGGCACCTCTGAAGTTCAAAGGTGAGTGGGAGGAAAGGCTTATTTGGCTCTCCTGTCAGCCTCCCCTCCTGTCTGCCCTATTTTTGACTTTGGCAGCCTGAGCCCGGAGTGTTGTGCTGCTCAGGGAAACCCCCTGAGAGTCAGCGAGAGCGGCCGGGGTGCGGCCAGGAGGGGCAGGACGCAGGACAGGGGAAGAGGGGGCTTCTCCACTTAACAGAAAACACTTTGCCTGTCGTGGGAGGGCAGGGAGAGAGGAGGGGTGCGGCAGGTGCAAGAAACAGGAGAAGCAAAAGCAATTTAACCCCATCCCCAACCCCCACCAGGAAAGGCCTATTCCAGCTGCTTCTGCTGTGTGGGCCAGGCCCGGCACACAGGCCCCTGGAAGGAGGCAACGATTTGCAACAAATAAGACTAGCAGGAGATAGAGGCTTGGGGTAGGTTTGGGGAGAAGAGGGTCCATCCAATAAGCACATAATTTGTTTATCAGCCCTTCTGTGGAGCCCCAAGGGTTTGGGGAAAAGAAATATTGAGCCCTTACATGCATCGCCATTGCTGTTTGTGGAAGGAGGAGCCAGTTGTGTAGACCCATTTTACAGACTGAAAAGAAAGCCCTGGAAATACCATATGCTTTTCCAAGACCTCAAAGACAATCAGAGGTGGCATGGGAGATTTGAAAGCAGATCTGTCTGATACTAAGACTCCCTCCACTCAAAGTTGGTTTTAAGGGATGCAATTTTGTAGGTGAATAACCAATGTTCACTTAGAACAGGTCATGGCAACCATATTTACTGCACTGTGAAATAAGGACACTTTGTCTCTGAGTTCTCCTGAAATTGTTTTCCGTATGTTTTTTTTTTTTTCTTTAATTAGAAAAAAGCAGGCTTAGCTATTCTAATGCTGTGCCCATGGTCTGGGCTTATCAGGCCCTTCCATTGTAACCTCAAGGCAGGGAGACAGCCATGGCAGGGCTACAGAACTTGGTGGGGGCAGTCTGGGGTGGTGGTGGTAAGAGTCACGTAAGAAAGGAGAGGCTCAATTCTCTCCTACTGTGGATACCTTGCGGTGTCATGACCCAAAGCCCATTTTTGAAACTGTCCTTGTATAAAAAGTGTGTCAAGGATCTCAGTTGCGTCCAACATTGCCTTGTTGCCCAGGCTGGATGGAGTTGGGTTTGGATGCTGGCAATCAAAAGCCCTGCTCTCCGGGATACATAGGCAATGCTGTTAGTTCATCCGCACATTGGCAGGGAGAAGATAGGAGTAAAGAAAGCCACGCTGGGAGGCCCAGGGCTGGATGCTCATTAGGCACGGCCATCAGCGGCGTGTCTGACCTGGAGCCTCACCTGAAGTTTCCTCATCTCCAGCAGGAGCTGGAGACACCTGCCCAGCTTCCTGGTGCCCTCGCCGTGGCCGTGAGCGAGGTCCCTCGTGTTGCTTCCACACCTGACACACCCGGAGGTGCGTGAGCTCACTCCTTCCCCAGTCGGCATCTCCATGCCCTAGCTTCCTGCCCGCTCTGACATTCTACGGTGCTCTCGGGAGCTGATTCAGTTTCTACCTCTCTTTGAGACAGAAATGAAAGAAACTCACACAATCCAATAGGGAGGATGTGTTCTGAAGATCTCCCGAGGAGTGTGAGGGACCTTCACCAGGTTCATGGGGAAAGGGTATTATGAAAAAGCTTAGCTGTGGATCGCAACATTTTCCCTATCTCTGAATTTTATTTTCCACGAACTTTCTGAAGTCCCCATGCGTCTCGGGAGGGCAATCACAGATGCTGTCCAGCAAACTGGAACTTTCAGAAAGTGGGAGGGGAACTCCGCAGTATCCTGGCACAGCAGCCGTACCTAGGGGTCACTCCTGGCAAATGGAAATGTATGGCCCCCCAATCACAGAATCCCCCTCTTTATACAGACGTCCTGATCTCTTTGGTCCCTGCTGTGCCTCATCCGCTCTGGGTGAGCAGAACGCCCTCTTGCTTCCTCATTCTGGCACCACACAGAAATCAGACTCCCCTTTGGCATGGGCAGGTCACCCAGGCATCCTGAGCATCGGGCGATTGCTGATGCCCCCCCAAACACAGCCTGATGATTCCCAGGCATGTGCTGAAGCCTCTTTTTTTTTTTTTTTTTGGACAGGCAGAGTGGACAGTGAGAGAGAGAGACAGAGAGAAAGGTCTTCCTTTTTGCCATTGGTTCACCCTCCAATGGCCACCGCGGCCAGCGCACTGCGTTGATCCGACGCCAGGAGCCAGGTGCTTCTCCTGGTCTCCCATGCAGGTGCAGGGCCCAAGGACTTGGGCCATCCTCCACTGCACTCTGGCCACAGCAGAGAGCTGGACTGGAAGAGGGGCAACCGGGACAGAATCCGGCGCCCCGACCGGGACTAGAACCCGGTGTGCCGGCACCGCAGGCAGAGGATTAAGCCTAGTGAGCCGCGGCGCCAGCCTGAAGCCTCTTCAGAGCAATGCCTTCCCTGTCCTTACAGGAACTGGAGGGCAGCTTCGTTGTTAACTAAGCAGATTCCACAGGTTCACAGCTCTAAATATAATGTGGGGAAGGGCGGGCATTTGGCCAGGTGGTTAGGATGCTGCTTGAGGCACCTGCATCTCATATCAGAGCACCTGAATTTTAGTCCCAGCACTGCTCCCAACTCCATCTTCCTGCAAGTGTGGACCCTGGGAGGCAGTGCTGACGACTCAGCTACTTGGGCCCCGGACTGAGTTTCTATTTCCTGCTTCTGCCTGGCCCAACCAACTCTGGCCATCGTGGGCATTTGGGGAATGAACCAGCAGATGATTTTCTCCCTCTCTCTCCCCCTCCCTTCCTCCCTCCCTCCCTTTCAAAAGTGAATTAATTAAGCATGTGGGTAGATGACAATAGTGCCAGGTTCTCCCAAACAAGCTTCCCTCTCTGCATTGTGCCCCTCCCCCCCTTCATTTGTCCTTGTCGTCTACTGCAGAGTTTCAGACTCTCACAAGGCTCCTGTGCAGCCTGGCTGTCAGGGCTGTGGTTTAGGAAGTCCCACCTGGACAAGCGCAAGGTCAGAACTCTCCCCAGGAGCAGCATCCTGGCAGATGGCCCCTGTTCCTGTTTGGGGGACTTCCCGTGAGAACCTGGCATCTCGGAGGCACCAAGTCCATTCTGGAGATTTGGCAAAAATCTTCCCCCTGGTCTAGCTTTTCTTCCCAAGTCCAATCACCACAAAATTTAAATAGGAATTAAGACCCAGACTCTGGAGTGAAATGAATACATTTGTGTCCCAGCTTGGTGAAACCCCAGCTGTGTGACCTTGAGCAACTTACCTAACTTCTCTGTAGCACAGTTTCCACAGAGCCTGGGATGGAGAAAAAACTAAGGGATAGCATCTACTTTATTGAGTGTGAAGCGTCAAAATTGGAAGCATGGCGCTCAGCCCCTGACACAGCATAGACTGAGCTCTTTGCTGGTGTTGGTCACTATGCGAACATCGGTGACTTATTCATCCCTTCTCAGAGACTGGCCCAGAGTGTCAGCTTAGTTCTCCATTGCTGTGTATACCCAGGGCCATGCACGACGCCGAGTTTCTCTTTCCTGCATCATGTGTGGGTGGAGATCAATTGCATAACCGACTCTGCAATATTTCAGATGCAGACACAAAGCAAAAGTGGGAGAATTGGGCTTCCGGAACAATTGAGAGGCACTGCAGGCTCAAAGGCTGATCAGGCCTGGGGGAAAGGCCACTGAGTGCCTGGGGGGAAATGCAGCAACCCAGCACAATGATGAATGGAACTCTACTGTGGGCATTGGTGTCATGAGGTGATAGGGAGGGGTGGGGATGGGGGCAAACAGGGAACATCTCAGCTCAAGCCCATGGTCGCTGGACTGTGATGGGAGCCTATGTGGGACCCCCATGTTGTCATAACTTTGTTTCGGAAATGCCAGGAAGCTAGATTTTATATAAAAAAGGGGGAGATGCAGTCAACTGTGATATAGACAGAACAAAGACCCTCCAAAGATGTCCCAATCCCGGAAATTGTATGTTAGGTTACAAGACAAAGGAGAAATAAGCTTGCCTGTCAGCCAGCCTGTCTTGAAATACCTAGATGGGTCCATGGTAAACACAGGTTGCTTAAAACTGAAAGAGGGGAGTGAGAGAAGAGACCATCAAAGGGACCATGACACTGGAATGGCTCAGGGAGGCACGGTGTCAGGATGGAGGAGGGGCTGAGTGGTCCCCAGTGAGTGGGAAAGGGCTTCTGCCCCAGACCCTTCAGATAGGAGCACAACCCTTGGTTTCTGCCCAGTGAGCCTCGTGTCAGATTTCCAACCCCCAGAACTGCACGGTCACACAATTGATTGCATTGTTCTAAGTCGCTGAGTTTGTGGCAATTCATTAAAAGCAATCATAGAAGATTAATTAACTTCAACAGGAGCACATTGTAAGCCAAGATTGTGTGCCTATAGCTGCTGCCTGAGGATACTGCTTACACAGCCGGGACTTGAAAATCACCAGTGTGGACTCTGTGACCCGATCAGTGGCAGCGAGAGGCCCGGGCTACAGACGTTGCCCTGGCATCCACAGAATGTACACGGGGCTGAGCTGAGGCCGGGGTGCCCTGGCCTCACTCAGGGATGAGGAGGTACAGTCTCACGCTCTGCTCGCTCACACCCTGGAGGAGACCAGGGTAGGAGCTGCCGTGCTGAGAGCATTTTGCCTACTGCTCTCCAGAAGCAGAGGGGTGCCCGAGGGAACACTCAAGAAGGCCGACCGTGGACACCGTCTGCAGAACTGGAACATCCCTTGTAGACGCGACGCTGAGCTGGGCCTTTTGCACACCCGTGTGACACCTCTGGAGCTGCTTCCCAGACGGCCGTTCCTGTTTCTCAGGCCAGCTGTGAGTCTTCCTATTTTTAATTGTTCATGTCTTTTCTTGAACCCCAGTCAGTTCTTCCCGGAAGCTCTGTCCTGAGTGGGAACGTGAGCAGGAGCGTCTTCACGGGACAGCACCCAGCCTTCCCCTGCTGCGGGCCCCAGGGCCTGGGTTGCATTATGCGCCATGAATAACTATCAGGGCTGTGCAGGTCTAGAGTGGAGCTGCTCAGAATTGGAACCACACACTTGTCATGGAGTGACAAGAACTTGGAAAGGGATTTCCCTCCAAAGTGTTACCTGTGGGCATCTTTCTTGCTATGGGTGCCCTGCTTGGTCACAATGCTTCTTTTTTTTTTTTTTAACTTTTATTTAATGAATATAAATTTCACAATGCTTCTTGTTGGGTCTACTCCCCCAGAAAATTTTTGAAAGCATTTAGCTGCAGCTAAATGTTGTTGGCTGCAGCCCTTAGTCCTCTGCGTGATCCTAACCAGCCCATGTCATGCATCTAGATTCCCTCCTGCACCCCCACAAGGGTTTGCCTTTGTAGCAGTTTGTCCATAACCAAATCCTGCAACAAATTAATTCACTTATTTGTTCATTCAGCAAACATTTATTGAGCACTTACTATGTGCCAAAGAATGTCATGAGGATTTAAGAGCGAGCAAAGTCATTGGCCTGATGGACCCTAATAGAGACAAAAGTGAGAGTGATGATGATGGTGATAATTAGTAAGCTTTGAATGTGGATTGTACTAGGCTGTGTTCTAGGCACTCACACACTCGTGTACACATGCATGAATGCACACACATGCATACCCATATGTTGTCAGCCTTCCATATCTGTGGGTTCCACATCCATAGGTTGAACCAACTGCAGATCGAAAATATTTGAAAAAAATCGCATCTGTACATGTACAGACTTATCCTTGTCATTATTCCCTAAACAATACGGTGTAACAACTATACATATAGCAGTGATACTACATTCCAAGTCATCTAGAAATGCGCCAAGGTGTGCAGGAGGATGTGTGGGCTCTCAACCAACACTGTGCTGTTCTATTTTTTAAAAGATTTATTTATTTATTTATTTGAAAGGCAGAGTTACAGAGAGGTAGAGGCAGAGAGAGAGAGAGAAGTCTTCCATCTGCTGGTTCACTCCCCAAATGGCTGCAGTGGGCGGAGCTGCACCAATCAGAAGCCAGGAGTTTCTTTAGGGTCTGCTGTGCTGGTGCAGGGGCCCAAGGATTTGGGTCATCTTCCACTGCTTTCCCAGGCCATGGCAGAAAGCGAGATTGGAAGTAGAGCAGCCAGGACTCGAACCGGCGCCCATATGAGATTCTGGCACTGCAGGCGGTGGCTTTACCCACTACGCCACAGCACCAGCTCCCCTACTCTGTGCTGTTTCATATGAGGGGCTTCAGCATCTGCAAGTCTTGATATCTGTGGGGGTCCTGGAACCAATCCTGCGGATAAGTACATAAAATACTGAGAGGTAGCAATAAATGCTATGGAGAAAAATAAAGACAGATGAGGGGACAGAAGTGACAGGAGCGAGGACGTTCTCTAGAGAGCGCAGCATCTGAATGAAGCAAGAAGCCAGACTTGTGGGTACGTGGAGAAGAGCATTCAGGTGGATACCATGGGCAAAGGCCCTGAGGCTGGTGCAGGAGCAGCAGTGAGGTCAGGTAGCTGGAAAGCAGTGAGAGAGGGCAGTGGGCTTGGGGAGGGGCTGAAGGACCGTGCTGGGGACCTGGGCATCTGCAGCGAGTGTGGTGGAAGCCACTGATGGGATTTGAGCAAGGAAGCCCTGGAGTCAGACTTACCTTTTAGAGCCACTCTGCTTGACCACATGTGGCTAGAAGACCAGAGGTGCAGGGTAGAACCTGCCTGGAGGCCGGTGGGAGACACTGCAAGGATCGGAGGGAAGCCGGGGCCATGCTCTGAGCAGCGCTTCCCTCTGGCTGTCCCCTCAGCCTGCACAGCTCTTTTTTCATGTCCTCTTGGCTCCCCCTGCAACCCTGCTTACAGAGCAGAATGGGCTCCTCGTCCCTTGTCCCTGCTTTATTTCTTCTCCTTATCCCTTATCCCAAACTGATGTATAACCTGTACGATGGTTGTGTTCACTATAGACACGAGCACCCTCCCAAGGGCATGATCTTTGTCATCTTTGTTCCGTGGCTGAATCCCCAGCACCTGCAGCAGCTCCTGGCACAAACTGGGTGCGGGAGACAAATTTTCAAATAATGTACCCACGAAAGAGTGGTGCGGTGAAGCAAGAGAACAGGGGTCAGCTGAGCCAAAAGGCGTACAGAGAGAAGTCAGTGGCTGCGGCCGCACAGCAGGGAACAGCAGAGAGCATCCTGGGAGCCTGGCCTCCTGTTCTCCCCCGAGCTTCCCACCACCGCAGGTGAAGTTTCTCTTCCTCCATTCTTGGAGCTCTGTGAGCACTTTCCTCTGTGTGCTCCGTTGTCGCCTTGAACCGGCTGTCTTCACTCTCCTCTGCTCCCCCCAGAGTGGGCCCCTCTATTTGGCTTTGTCCGCAGGCCTGGCCCGAACACAACATCGGGAGGGTGACTGCAGTCATGCGAGAAAAGGAACAGGAAGCCAAGATGCCTAATTTGGTTTCCCTGCTTGGGCGGCCTATGCAGTAAGATGCCAAGATACCACCCATGGCTGGTGTGTGTGCGTGCACACGTGTGCATGTGTTTGGGGGAGCAGTGTGAGAAGAGCTAAGCCAAACTAAGCATGCTCCCCCAACACAGATGCTGCTGGCCAGTGGCGCAGGGCCATGTACTTTAATCTGCCCCCTGCCCAGGGGTTGTCCAGGAAACCCCACTAAGCCTGCCCTGGAGAGCAGAGAGGCTCAGGAAGCCAGGCTCAGCCCCTCAGCGCTGGTCCCTGCACCCCTCCCCTGCCTCCTCCCTTCCAGACCAGTGAGTGGGCAGTGCCCCCCCGCGGCTTGCCTGTGAGCCATTCTGGAGGTTCACTCTCCCCACCTCCGTATTGACAGCCACATTCTCTCCTTCACTCATTACAATAATTGTAGAGGGAGCATTTGGCTCGTTCACAGCCCTGCATATCGCTTGTCCGAATCAGGACACGGGGGCAGAGGCGGCCCCAGTGGGTGAGCAGTGAGCAGTGGAGTTGAACTTAATCCTAGGGTCTGTCTGTCTGTGATTCTGGAAGTTGTTTTCTCCACACGTCACCCTATGCCCCACCATTCACTCATTCATCATTCATTCATTCTGCAAGTGTCAACGGAGCCCTGCTATGCAGCAGTCACTGCTCTAGGCGCTAGTTTATGCTGATGAACAGACAGGGTGGTGCTCTCCAAGAACCCACATTCCACTCCAGCAGTGGGAGGGAAAACAGCGAACAAGCAAGAACTGCACCAGTCAACCGAGTACAGCCGGTGAGCGCTGCGGCAGAGGCTGGGGCAGGTTACTTCCGGCTGACCGGCGCCACGTGCAGCTGGAAGGAAACACGCCACTGGCAGGTGGGCGCACAGGCGTGGAAGGGGCCAGGGACTGGCCTGTGTTGAGGGAGCCGAGGTGCACGGCTTTCATCAGAGCCGCACGAGGAGGCAGATGTCCCCAGCCACTGGTTAGGAGCATCTTTGCCCTTCATCGCAGTGTTTAACGTCCCCATCTCTTCCCACGTCATTGTCCCCTTTTGCTCTGTAAGCCTGCACCTATCCTCTTACAGGTTTGTCTCCTGCCGACGCCAAAGGCTGAAGAGACGCAAAGCTACAATTCCAGCAGCCACAGCTCCTTCCCTCACTGCCATTCCTACCAGTGCTGCGTATTCCACACTTCGCAAAACTCCCCTGCGCCCCCAGATGTGGGTGAGGGGCCCCTCCTACATGATTCAAGGGTGTGGTGCACTAACCCCTTGTACACCACCCCCCATACGTGGCCATCTGGCCTCTCAGCTCTGCCGCTAGAATGTGGTGCCTGGAGGGAACATCACCACGCCACCTCCGGGACTGCCAGGACTCCCTGCATGGGAGATGAGTGAGCAAGCCAGGAAGCTGCTGCAACCCTTCGCCCAGGGGGACCCTGAGATACCAAAACCCACGCTCATTCCCATTTCGGCCTGTCCAGGCTGTAGGACTCCTTCCGGGTTTGGAGACTCTACAGCTTCCTCTTTGGTTTCTCCTAAAAAGTGTAACTGGGCCATCTACAGGCCTAGCCTGGGCCAGGGGACGAGAAGGGCCCGTGCTGAAAGCACCCAACGATTGCTCAGCAGCAGGCGGGAAACCAGACTTCCTGTGACACAATCTAGCATTACCCAGCCCGGCATGGGGATTTCTGCATTTCCAAGAAGATGCTGAGACACCCTGTGTAAACGTGGAGAGTCCCTGACTTTAATTGGTCTCTGAGTGAGGTACAAAGGTGGAGGTGTCAGGGACAGCCTGAGGGGCAGGTGGGCAGAAGACGGTGTCACCTGTGGGTGCCTCCCATTGTCGTGATGCTCGTGTTTTATTTCGTTTGAACAAAGCTGTGATTTTTCTCTAACTGTAAAAGTAAAATACAGTCATTATAGAAACAAGTTAAATGTTCACACAGGTAAGAAAAAATAGTAAAAATTAAATACTTAAAATGTTGATATTTCCTTTCTATTAATAAAAAAGTTTGTTAGTGTCCAAATGAGATCATACTTTCCATACGGGTCTTTATAACCCTTGTTAAAAGACACATTTATATTTTTTAATGATTTCTTCATTTATTTGAAAAGCAGAGTTACAGAGGGGGGAGAGAGAGGGAGAGAGAAAGAGAGAGAGAGAGAGAATTTTTCATTCACTGGTTCACTCCCAAAATGACTTCAAGGGCCAGGGCTAGGCCGGCCAAATCCAGGAGCCAGAAACTCCATCCGGGTCTCCCCCATGGGTGGCAAGGGCCCAGGCTTTTGGACCTCCTTCTGTTGCTTTCCTAAATGCATTAGTAGGGAGCTGGATCAGACGTGGAGCAGCCAGGACTTTAACTGGTACCCATTTGGGGTGCCAGCATCACATGCAGGTGATCTCAGAAATTTTTAGATTAATTAGAGTTCATCTGAGCAAAGAACAAGTCACCTCTCTGCAGCACCCGTGCCAGACGAGGGTCAGGCGGCCCAGAAGTGTGAGCAGCTGGCTCTCATAGGCTCAACCTGGAAACAAAGTCAAGAAATTGCCTGATGGGCTGTCGCTGGGCAACTGACTTATTTGGGCCTGGTGTGCTGAGTTGACCACCTGTGATTGGCTGAAGCTCAGCTTGTGATTTGTTGAAATGGCTTTTCGTTACAAAAAAAATATATTCCTAAATTAGGTTAGGTTTATGTACTCAGAGTGTACTTTGTTATGTAGGAACTCAGAGGTTGGAGACAGCCTCAGACTAACCCCTCTTGGTGGGTTTTCTGTTTGTTGGGTTGGCTGGTTTGGTTGATTGGCTTGTCTCCATACACGCTACATGTTGTGAACAACTTTCCACGTGAGTGAAAGTCATCTCAAACACTTCCTGGGTGCCGTGTGCTTTGCAGGTACAAGAATTTATTTCAGAAATTCCCTGTGGTTCGACATCTAGGTTGGTCTCAGATATTATTGTTACACCCCAGAAACGAGCATTCTTTCAGCTAAACTGCACACAGCCACAACTATTTCTTTAGAGTAAATTGATGTGCACTTGCTAGATCCAGGATATGTATGAACTTTTACAATTCTGCCACATCTCATTCCAGGGCTCTCTACCAGCACAGTGTTCATTTTGGCTCCTGCCACTTGGGCATGAGGGTATGGGTGGTCATTTTGTGCCATTTCCTCCTATCACGGCTGCTTTGAGTGTCCTGTTTTCATGGGGGTGATGGGTGCCAGGCCGTGCTGTTGGCTCCAGTACCTACTCTAGAAGAGCCCCAGAGAACCCTCATGAATCTGGCTTATGCCAGGCATGGCCAAAGGTAGTTTCAGTGAAGGGCGACAATGATGACTGAAGAAGTGCCACAATGCCTTATTGGGCCCAGCATTGAGATTAATCCACTCTGCAGTCACACAGAGGACCTAGGTTTGAACACTGACCTTGATGGGGGTGAGATCTGCCTGAGCCTCAACTTTCTCAGCTGTGAAAGGGGGTGATGACAACATCCCATCCTGATAAAACCTGTTAGATGCCAAATGGAATCAGGTGTGAACAACGCACAGCCGAGGGCCCTCAGCAGACAGTAGCCAGAACTGTGAAACAGGCACAATAATTGGAGCCAGCACAGCAAACTGTTGCGTGGAGGCTGTCAAGAGCCCTGTTAACACTGCTAAGAACGATTTCTATCTGGTGTAACAGCTGTTATCACAGGGAGAGGTGCCTGTGTGAGTTACTGTCCTTAAAATTCATTATATTCTGTGTTTTATAGTTTAGTGTTTCTTAACCTTCCCTAGGAAATGTTTCTTGGTTCAATAGGCCCTATTTTCATAAAGTTTGTCCTAGCAAGCTTTCTCCATGGTCAAGGAAAGGCAAACACAGGCTTAGTCACCAGGTCAGAGGTCCCTGGCTGGTGAGTTTGGGGCATACACAGATCCTTCGGTCTCACAGGGTCTCCGTGACTCAGATCTCTGGAGTTTGTACCATTAGAAAATCCCCCAGGTAGTTTCTTTCTTATTTCTTTCTTGTTTATATATTTGAAAGGCAAACACACGCACACACAGAGAGAGAGAGAGAGAGAGAGAGAGATGTTTCCCCAGTGTTCATTCCCCAAACACTCATATGAGTCAGGAATGGGCCACACCAAAGCCACGAGCCTGGAAGTCAACCTGGGTTTGCCATCTGGGTGGCAGGGACTCAAGTACTTGAGCCATCACCTGCTGATTCCAGGGTGCACATTATCAGCAAGCTGGACTAGAGAGAGAAGCTGGGCCTTGAACCCAGACACTCAGACATAGGACACAGGCAAACCACTAGGCCAAACTCCTGCCTCTTCCTGGTTAAACAGCTGATTAGGTCGAAGACTGCAAATTGGCATCAGACATACTAGAAGGACACTATCACTTGGATATTTGGGGTGTGATGGTTTATTTTATGGTGTTGACAGGATTATAAGGAACACCTAGAAACCCGGACAAGTGTTATTTTGGTGTTTCTATGAGAGTATTTGCAAATGAGATTAGCACATGATCTGAGAAGGCTAGGTCAGAAGATCCGGCCTCCCTGTGGGTGGGCACCATCAGTGGGTTGGGGGTCTGGAGACACTAAGTGGGAAGGCAGCCTGGTCTCTCTCCTGGAGAGCTGGGTGGTGCTCATCTCCTGCCTCAGATGTCAGTTGCCGGCCTTTGATTCCTGAATTTACACCAATGACTCCCTTGCTGCCACTCAGACTTTCAGCCTGAAACTGAGACTCACATCTTTGGTGTCCTTGGGCTTAGACTGAGCCAGGGCCCCAGCCTCTCATGGGACTTCTCAGCTGCCACAATGATAGGAGCCGTGTGCCCTAACAACCCCCACCCCCTTCGTATACGTGTATACCGATCCCATCAATTTTGCTTTTCTATGGAACACCGGTACAAGGAGTTTTCATGGCTTGGATATTTGGGGCTTCTGGAAAGGATGACTTTTTTCACTCCATTAAAAACACTAACTGAAGCATTGTTCCTAGAATATCCAGAAACGAACAGGGCTTGTGTCCTTTCTCAAGGTTACCTTTCAATTATTTTAAACCTTCTGCTGTGGTTATTTTTTTTCTTTCTACCCATTTCCAGCCTCTCAGGGGGCCCCTGGCATCTGATTTGGGGTTCATGATCGTGTGGGGGCAGCAGAACCCAGAATTCCACTTGGTTTCTTGAGAGCACACTTACTCTGGTGGGTGTGCTATTTTCCATTTAAACGTTCTTTGGAAATAACAGTGCCAATTTTAACAGCAGGCCGCTGGGCTGGCTTTGTCTGCAGAAGCCACGTGTTCATCACTGACAGCTTGGTCTGGGAAAGCAGGAGCTTATAGAATGCAGTTTTACACTGACTCTGTGAGTCCGCCCAGGAAGATAACTGCTACTTATTCTAAGTTAGAGCTCCTATTTGGCCCTCTGTTGAAAGTCTTCTGTATATCATCCAAGATGATGGAATCAGTTCTTTGGGTACCAGGAACTCTATCAGGTCCTTGGTCATGGTGGGCATCCCCCATCCAAAAATTGCAAACCTGAAATGTCCTCAAATCTGAAACTTCCAAGGTGCCTACAATAAATGCCATTAGTGGAAAATTCCCCATTTGGCTTCATGTGATGGGTCACAGTCAAAATGCAGGTATACTAAAATACTGCACAAAATTATCTTCAGGCTATGGGTATAGGGTATACACAAAACATGAAAGAATTTTGTGTTTAGATTTGAGTCCTAATTCCAAGATGTTTCATTATAAGTACACAACATTTTCCAAAATTGAAAAAAAAATCCAAAATCCTGAACACTTCTGGCTCCCAGCATTTTGAATAAAGGATATACTCAATCTCTACAAATTGTTTCAAATTCTCAAAGCAACCTGCAAAGGCCAGTGTAGGGGCTGGTTGCCACTTTCAGCTGTCCCGCTCCGCCAGCCTCCTTCTCCCTTGGGGAACACTATCATGGGGGCAGTCACAGTGGCAAGTGTGCATTCCTGTAGATGCCAAAGGGGTGCATTTCCCCCTTTCCTTCCCTCTGTCAACCTGACCCCCATGATATTCTGTCCAGGATGTTGAGGCTTCATGTAAAGGAAGGTGCAGGCTCAGCTGGAACATTTGGACACCTGTCCATGTATCACATGGCTCCCGAGGTGGGAACCTGCCATGTGCCTGATGCAGCCTGGCTCTCTGAGATCCCATAGTTGCTGCCCATTTTCCACTTTCCACACCTGTTCAGATTCCAATCAACTTTGGGAACCCCCACCCCCAAAGCTGTCCAATCCATTCCCTTTGTTGTTTAATAGGAAGTCCATTTCTGCTGCTTGTACATGGCTGGACTGGTCTCCAGAGATTGTTGACTTCCAGCTATAGATAAAGAAACTGTGCTCTGGGTTAGAGCTTTGGAGCACAAGTCTCCTCTCTTAGAAAACTCAGCAAGGAACCCACAGCCTAGGTGAGACTGGCCTGGATCTGAAACTCTGCAAAGATGGTGACTCTCCCATGTGGCTCTCACTGAAGGCTGCACATCAGCCTGTCTCTGAGTTGCGGCCAAATTCAAGTCAGTGCAGAGAAGCACCTTCTTACTGAATACAGTTTGGCCAAGTGTGATGCACAAAGAGATTTGAGTCAAGGTCCAGATGAATACACACACACACACATTGTTTGTATGTTGGAAAAATACAATAAGAGCATCCAATTCATTATTTCATGGACTTATTGCTCAGAGAAGAAAAAAAGCTTCTTTGAAGTTAAAAAATGAATTAAAATGTGTAGTAAACAAATAAAAGTAACCAGGAAAGGGAAAAATCATGACGGTGACTCAGGAAGGACTGAGAGTGGAGGTCTCCAGCAGACTCGGGAAACATCTTGTTGGGGTGCAGGGCCAATTTCTGGTCTGAGAGCAATGACTCTTCCTGGTGTCACCTCTTGGGTTGAGACAAGTGAGCTAGCAACTTCCACTTGCCTTTGGCCCAACTGTGCCTTTTCTGCCAGGATGGCTGAAACCAAGCCTGGGCAAGAGAGACAGGCTTGCTTTGCCTGGTGCTCAACACAAGGGGAGAGACCAGCCGAGGCTTTACTGATTATTTAGTGGGAAGTTTTGGAAAGGTTATGAAATAGAGAAACAAAACTTATGGCTGGTGCTAGCCCATGGGTGTGGACAAAAGTGTCTGTCCAGGTTCAGCATGTTCTCCTAATGTTGTAGATTAGATCTGAATCACCTTCTGTGTGCCCACGGTTTTGGTCCAACATTCATTGGACATTTTGGATTGCCCGCCTATCAGCAACCAGGCTCTCTACTGGTGCTGTGGCATAGTTCAGTTCCCAGTCCCTGTCCTCTGGAGCAAGAAAAACAGGTGATCTGCTCCACAGAGTCCTGTGGTGTTAGTGCAATGGTCTTGGTTAGCATGGCGTCAAAGGAGCAGAAAAGAAATACCGACCTTTCTGAATGTGATGTTGTCCATTTTTAGCAACAGTTGTTTATAGAAAGAGACAAAGAGAAGTAAGATTGGGAAGAGGAGGACTTCAGCATACCTGTAAAGTTTTATTTCTTAATACGAAAGGGAACTGAAGGAAGCAGGGTAAAATATTACCTGTTAGTAATAGCTGATTATTATAATAAACTGAAGTGAGATGTACATTGGGATTTACCACTTTTCATTGTGATTGAAATATTTAATGATAACAACTAAAAATAAGACAGTGCTCAGTAAAATGCTTGGTGCAGAAACAGGCTCAAAAAGTGACAGCCAAGCAATACAAATTAAAACACAAATCCCGTGCACAAGTCCAGAAACAGGAGAGAGTGCTGTGCTTTTAGAATAGCTCTTGCACGCCTGAGGCTGGGGTAAGTGGGATGCAAGGCGGAGGCTGAGGAAGAAAGCCAAGGTCAGATCACGAAGAATTTCCACGTGCCGATGTGCACGCCACGAAGGTGGACTTCAAGCCATCAGTTCTATTTATAATCATCCCCAAACTGTAAGTAAGCCAAATGTCTTGCAGTTGGTAAAGGGGTACATAATGGAGGCACATGAAAGAGTCAGCTATGGATCCATGCGACCACTGGGGTGAATCTCCTTGAAAACATATATACCAGTGATTCCATTTGTACAGCATTCTCAAAAAAGACAAAACCACAGGGCTGAGGGTTGGACCAGTGATGCCAAGGGGCAAGGAAGAGGAGAGAGGATGGCTGGAAGGGAAAGCATAAGGGAGAGTGGAGGAGGATAGAAGCTGGTGGATACTGATGTGGTGGGCCTTACACAAACCTAGAAGTGAACAAAGCCAGTTTTACTATGCTTATTTAAAAAACAAAATGTTTGGGGCTGGCACTGTGGCGCAGTGTGTTAACGCCCTGGCCTGAAGGGCTGGCATCCTATATGGGCGCCAGTTCGTATCCCAGCTACTCCTCTTCCGATCCAGCTCTCTGCTATGGCCTGAGAAAGCAGTAGATAGCTCAAGTGCTTGGGCCCCTGCACCTGCGTGGGCGACCCAGAAGAAGCTCCAGGCTCCTGGCTTCGCATCTGCTCAGCTCTGGCCGTTGCAGCCAAACCATCAGATGTTTCACTCTCCCTCACTCTCTCTCTCTGCCTCTCCTCTCTCTGTGTAACTCTGACTTTCAAATAAATAAATAAATCTTTTTTTTTTTTTTTAAAAAAAAGAATTTGCCTGGCTCATAGCAAATGCAATAGCATTCAATTATTCTCCTCATTGGATTACACCCATGCAGTTATCTGCACATTAAATATCTAATTTGCCATATTTGCAAAAATGTGATTTAGATATGCTAATTTGTATAGACCTTATACAGTAGGACAATAATCTGACTTCAGCTCTGAGTCTGTATTGTATGAAATGCTAGCAAATCGAATGCGTGCATACATACACGGAAACAGAGAATGCCTGTTCCCAGAGTGGGAGAGGAAGTGTCCCTTCATGGGAATAATTAGCAGAAGAGGGAAGTGGGAGGCAAAAGTGGGGATGAAAGGTCAAGAGAGGATGAGAAGTGGAGGATTTCTGTGGGGAATGAGGAGACCCGTGCACCTCAAGTGCTATGTGTGGGAGGCACTGCTTGTGCGTGTGGGGCAAGATGTCACCCAGCACGAGCCAAGTCTAATCTCAGGGACTGGCAAGGAGTCTTGAGAAATAACTGCTTGACACACAAACAATAGATTAAATGCCTCACACTTGCTTTCTTCTCACGGACCGTGTGTGTGTGTGTGTGTGTGTGTGGTTTTCAGACTTCCCTGGGGCTCAGGGGCAGAACCCCAATGTTGCATACAACCATAAAAGAATCAAGGTTGGAAATAAGGACCAGATGAGGTACAGAAACAACATGCCACAGCATTTGCAACAGAGCAATATAAATTTGCAAATTGGTTTTGAATGTGTAAAAAAGTTATATGAATTGATGGATGGATAGATAGGTGATTAAAACAAAGTTAAGCCCTCAAGGTGATGGAGCATCATTTCCCACTCTCTAAGCATGGAATGCACAGTGACTTCCTTTCAAAAAGTACAGTATGCAAGTGGAGGAGGGTAATTCTGCACTGGAAAAAACCGACAAAACCTGCGTTAGCCAAGTAATCAAGAGCTGCAGACAGTGTGTATCCCTGACACACTGAGGTGGGGATGGCACTTTGTCCCTGAGAGCTGCTTCTCTAAAACCCATAACCCCCACCTAAGCATGAAAAAACATTAGGCAAATCCAACTGGCAGGTGTTCTACCAAATGCCTTCTGAGTGCTCTTCGAACTGCCACAGCCATGATAAACATGGAAAGTCTGAGACGCTGTTGCAGCCAAGAGGAGCTTAGGGAGGCAGGAGGACTAAACTGAATGCAATCTCATGATGCAATCCTGGAACAGCAAAAGGACTCTACACAGAATTTGAAGAAGTCTGTGGAAAGTGTAGATGTTAGTTAATAGTAGTGCATCAACGCTAGTGAATTAATTGTTATAAATGTGCCACATTAGTATGGGATGTGACTAATAGGAAGCACCAGCTGTGCAGTATATGGGAACTGTACACTATTTGCAATTTTCCAGTAAATCAATAACTATTCTAATATTAAAACTGCATTTAAAAAATAAGCTCAGTAAAACGTTCATGAGTGAACCAAAGTGGTGGACACATTGGTGTTCACTGTGAATTTTTTTTTTAATTTTGGAAATTATTCATTAAAAAAGAAGAAACTTATAAGCATCTTTTCTGAACTTCAGGGTAGGAATGTCCCAGAATGCTTCCAGCAGTTAGCAAGCAAGCACAAAGTACTAATAAATACATGCAAATTATCCCCAGCATTGTTCTTACTTGATAGGCTGCTTCATATTAGTAAAAGTATACTCATTTATAAGGATATTAATAACCTTAACATCCACTTCGGTTCCTGCAACCCTGGTTTTCCCCTTGACAGTTCAAACATCTTAGCACAATTTCTCCTGAACACCCCCCACCAACTTCCCCACCATTTCCGCAGATGATCTATTATCTTACTTCACAAGAACAAACTGGGGTTACCAGGCATAACTCCTTCACTTCCTGTTTCTACCTACCGACTTACCTAGAAACTTCTCACCTTTGCCTCTTCCCTCTGGACTCAGAGAGCTCTTCAGGGCTGACTCCTTATCCTGTTGCTTGATCCTCCTCTCTAACTCTTCCCGGACATTCGAACTTTTTCATCTGTTATTGCATTTCTTGCCCTAATCTTCAAACTTTCTTCAGTAACTCTTCTTCACAGCCCTGGATCGAGGAATCTCATCTTATAATAATGAACCATGTCCTCCCAAAGCAAGACAAACTAACCACCACATGGTGGCCTCCCTCTGCGTCTGTTCTCCTCCAATTCCTGCCTCCGCCTCTTTGCTCCAAGGCCAAGGTTATGCAGAGCAAGTCCGTGCATGCTGTCTACAGACTGGGTCCTCAGTACCCAACTCACCACTGAAAACCCTCTGACAAGGTCACGGCGACCTTTCCAAGCCCCACATCTGCAACCTCTTGTGTTCCCTTTCTTCTAGACTTTCAGCAGGAGATGCCATGCGTGACCAACCATCTGCTTCACATTCTCTGCTCCCCCAGCTTGCAGAACCCCACTCTCTGTCCTTGACCCCACTTGGCTGATCCTTGTAAACCACACTTGGAGGTTCCTCTTACCCTGCTCACCCTGATAAATATCAGAGCTCTGTCTTTGGCCTTCTTATCACACTCTAAAACACTCTTCTTGCACAATCCAACTCCACCAGAGCCACCCTTACTCCAGTATGGCCTTGACCTACAGAATGCCACCAGCTGACACATAAGGTGTCTGGGGGACCTAATATGTGCTGGGCAATCTTCTAAGCGCCTTGCATACATTGTCTCAGGTGATCTTTACAACCTGTGGGGGCAGTACTGTTATTAACAGCTCATCTTACTGCACTCAGAGAGCTCAAACAACTTGCTCAAGCTCACGCAGCTTGAGATCAGGATTTGAACCCAGACCCACACTGTTAACCACCACACTATGCTCCTTGTAGCACATCTCCACCCAGAGGGTCACCATCTGCCTCCAACTCAATAAGCCCCAAGTGGAACGCACAGTCCTTTCCCCCAAGCTGTTCCTTTTATATTTCCAGGGGAGGAATCCAGGTTTAGTGGAGTCTGAAGTTTGTATAATTGGGCAGAGAGGGGCTCTGTAAGACAAAGTAAATAGAAAATAGTGAATATAAAATTAGGCTCAGGGCCTTGGTGGTGGCCCATGAAATGGACAAATCCTGACACATAATCTTCATTAGCTCCTTGGTGAATCCCCTCTTTGGGTCTCTATTCCAGTGAGTGCTATTTAGTCACTCCAGGAGTCGTGGAAGCTTCCTCCATCTACATTCCCTCCTCCTTAGTTTCCTCAACCATTTGGAATCAAGGATGGCATCCTATCAAATCTATCATCCTCAGATACCTGGAGTCTCTCCCTTCCTCTTCATATACCATTGTGATGTGGCTCAGAGTCATGACATCTGTCCATCACCACAGTCTACTCCCGCAACTCCTGCTTCAGTCTACGCTTCCCCTGACAGAGTCTGATTATGTGTCTCCTTAAACTTGGGAATTTGGTTCCCAAAGTCTTATGGTAATGGTACTTAGAGAGTGGAAACAATCTAATCGTGGTGCTTAAAGGTAGGGTCTTTAAAAGTGCACTAGGTCATTTGGGTATTGCCCCCATGATCGAATTCTGGTGGCTTTATAAGAAACCACACAGACATGGACAGATGTGCAGGCATCCGTCTCTTGCTGTATGATTCTCTGTAGCATCCCAGGATTCTTCCAGCAAGAATGCTGTCACCAGAGAAGAAACCAATGGGGCTCACCTGATCTTGGATTCTGAGTCTCTCGGACTAGGAGCCAAAGCAAAGTTCTCTTCCTTGTACAGTTAGTTTTCCTCAAGTGTTTCATTCTAGTGACAAAAAGCTGACTAATCCATTCCTCAACACATGTCCTGGGTGTAGAAGGGTGACGATTAGAAACAGGCATCTCATTGACCCATCCTCCACAGTCCATTGTCCTCTAACTAGCATCTAAATGCCTTTGCCCAGCATTTCCCAACTCTGGTCAACTATATGACTTTACTTCCCACCGAGGTCTCCTTCTGCTCCCTTCTTCAATCAAGAAGTATTGAACATCATCATCAGGTGCCAATAACAGGGCAGCTGGATGCCAAACACTGAAGCTGCAGATCTTTCATACCCAGTGTCCCATCACACCAAACAGCTTGTGGTTTCCCGTCTGCATAAGAGTGATTTCAGCCTCTCTGCCTCATCCTGGGCTGCAGGGAAAGCCCTGGCTTACATTCATGGGCCAGGTGAATGATCACCACTTATTCTTCATGACTCAAAGTGTCATCTGACCTACAAAGAATTTCCCGATCTGCATCAGCAAGAATGAACCTCCCCCTCTTTTGTATTTCAATTGTGCTTCTTTCTTCTCTTACTGTATTGGTAAAGCCTGGATGCCTCTATCTGAATATGGGAAGGTTACTTCTGCACAGAGAACTTTTTGATCAAAGACACATCTCCATATACCCACTGGGATCTGCTACTTGGTAGACATCATGCATCCATCCATACACCCACTCATCCATTCATACAACCACCCACCCTCCAATCTACCCATTTATCCATCTATCCACCCATCCATCCATTCATCTACCCCCTCCACTCAACCAACCATCCATACATCCATCTATTCACCCATTCACACACCCATCATCCACCAAACCACTCACCCCACATCCATCCAACAAAAATTTCTGGGTGCCTTCAGTGTGCCTGCTCTGTGGATATAGAGAAGAACAAAAACAAGTGATGATCATGCTCTCACTCAGCCTACATTCCAGTGGAGGGCATGGACAATGGAAATAAATCAACAAGATAACTGAATGAGAAATACCAGCAAATAAGTGTGCTAGAAGAAACAGTAAGGTCACCTCATGACAAAATGGCAGTTGTGATGAGCCCTGAATGGCAAGGATGGAACTAACTAAGCAAAGAGGGGCAGGAAATCCTGATATGGGAGTGGAGCCTGTGTGTGTGTGTGTGTGTGTAACAGAAAAAGAGCAGAATAAGACGGGCAGAAGGGATAGGTGAGGGTAGGGGAGCTGGGGAGGGTATGAGAAACTGGAAAATTCAGGAATTGTGAAGCCTTTCTCTAGTCTTCAGCTCTACATGTTTGACCTTGGACTGATCACTTCACCTCTCCCAACCTGTTTCCCAGCCATGAGAAGGGGATAGAAGCACCAATGTCATTGGGTTTGGGGAAGGAAGATTAAATAAGGAAGATCAGGAAAATGCCCAACATATAATGGGTTTCAACCAACCTTACTTGTATTTCCTCTTTTTTTTTTCTTGCTTTAAACAGTGTCACATCGCCTAACGTTAGCTTCTACATTAGAAAGTGCCTTTGCTCTCACTCTTGTTCTACCTAAGGGAGAAAATATGAAGCATGTGGTGAGAACCAGGTCCCACTTCGTTTACACCCAAGTTTGTATTTCCCTTTTGCCACACTAACAACATGCAAAACAAAAAGTGTAACGGTCGGCCTCACTTCTCCCCCCTCCTTGGGATCCTCAGAGGGGCCCCGGGGCTGACTGCCCTCCGCAGAGGGCAATGCATCTCGCAGCCAGTGCAGAGGGGCTGCAGAAGGCGCTCTGGTCCCTGCCCAGGGCTTTCAACGCCGAGGACAAGGAAGGGCTGAGGACCGAGGGGAACGAGGGTTAGGCCAGGCCTCAGAGAACACCATGCCTGCCCGCTCCCGACCCTCGTGGGGCAGTTCATTTGGCTTCCTGGGCTCAGTTATTTTCTGAGTCCGTTTAGTCCGTTTATTTTCCGTCTCCTTTAAGGATGTGTCTAAATGTGTGTTGAACCAGGCCAGTCTCCCCAATTTGGGAACTGGTTTTCTGAAGAGCCAGAAAGCTCTGTTCTGGGGTGCACTCAGCTACCGGCAAGCGGCTGTGTGTTTTGTGTGCTACTAGAAGGACAGACGAGTAGCACGCACACTCTCTCTCTCTCTCTCTCTCTCACACACACACACACACGCGCGTGCATGCCCCAGATCTGCCGCCTCCCCCCAAGCCGAGGAAGTAGATTTCTCAAAAGGCAGGGCTGGGTATGAGTCACGGGCGATTCCGTTTTGGCTGGGGGCATGAGGCCTCCCACTCTTGGAGCCAAAAGCAGTTGCCGAGAAGTGGTTCTGCCGCAGGGGGAAATCCCCGTGGCGTGGGGTGGCTCGGGAAGAACGGGGTGGAGCTCCTGGTGGAGGCCACGATCCTGAAGTTCGTGGAGCTTGGTGTGGGGTGGTGTGTGGCTGGGGGAGCCTAGGGGAACGGGAGTGATGGGAACTGTCGGAGGCCATCACAAGGGCCTGCCCAAGGTCACACCGTGGGACGGCAGCGTGTATGTGCTCCTCTTGGGATGAAAGGGGAGACTGAGGCTATCAGTCTTTGGACTACAGCTTGTCTCCGGGACTTTCAACCTGTCCTCCCGGAGCTGCAGCCTTTGGAGAGATGAGATAGGAGAAGCATGAGGCACAGTCCCAGCCCTGCCTGCCACGCCCCCTCCCGCCCCCTCCTTGGGCCGTGTGGGAAGGTGCTGAGCTCTGTTGCTCTCACTCGTGCTCTCAGATCAGCTCAGGCTAAGCAGGGAAGTGGGGTAGGAGCAGCGTGGTGGTGGGAGGTGAAGGGGCCTGCTGGGCAGGGACCCATTGAATGCAGAGGATGGAGAGGTGAGTCTCAGCGGTGCTCAGGGTTCTGATGAGGCCCCTCTGTTCTTTTCCCTGCTGTGGGTGGAAGTGATGCTTTTTCATCTTTATGGTGCACCTGCAGGCTGCCTGCCATCTTTGTTCTTCCTCTCATGGGAAAGAGAGAGATAAACCCAAGGACAGCCAACGGGGAGGGAAAGGAGTCACATCCCGATTGAGAGAACTGCTCTGGGGCCGGCTCTACCAGAAGCTCCTACCTCGGGTCACCAGGAGGCTGCCACAGGGCCACTCTGAGGACCAGAGAGGCCCATCCAAAACCCTTAGGTCCCAGCACATATCCCAGGAAGCAGAGCGCTTCTGTCCACTCCTGGCTCTCAGAGTGGACAGAATCCCAAACTCGACGTGGTGCAAGACTGCAGGGCCCAGTGAAACCACAGGAAGGAGAGGCATGTAGATGCCAGGTCAACAAAGGACACTTCCCTGGCCCCAGAGACGCTGCAGAGTGTGCGACATGTGATTTAGGAGAAAGGGGAACATGACAACACTCTCAGCAAAGGCAATCTTCCAGCCCATATCTTGGGGCAGATACGCATGGGGACTGCCCGAGACCACACTCCTGCTCCGAGGCTCAAGAGTTCACAAGGGTGGGGGTGGGGGTGTCGACTTGATAAGGAGAGGGGATTCTGCAAAGATGGTAGGTATTAGGGAAGTGCAGGGCATGGCAATGCCATGGTAACCTACAACTCTGCGCCAGGAAATCGAGGCAAGGGGAAATTTTTTTAAAGGCAAAACGAGGAGGATTGCATAAAGTATTTTACGATAATCATCTTTGGCTGGTGTCAGTGTGCGACTGAGCAGCTGCCGGGCAGATGTCCGCCCAGAAGTACCTTGTGTGCGAGGCTCTGGTTCAGACGAGTCTTGGTGGTAGTTACCTTATCAGGCAGTCACATGGGACAACCCTTCCTCCAGTCCCTCCCACCTCCTGCACCTCCGGCATTATTTATTTGTTTCTGATAGGGTTGACACAAGCGCCCCATTTGGATTCTGACAACTTTCACAGTAGAAAACAGAGGGGCGCTCCTCTAGGGAAGATTTGGCACTAGCAAGGGGTTCCTTCCACTTGGATCAACGGGGAATCCAGCATGGACGCCGCGGCCTGGTCCTTCTGAGAGCTGAGACTTTATGGGGCTTTTCCGGCAGGGGGCAGAGCAGCCTCGCTCTCCGCTCTGCTCCCCAGCACACAGCTCCACTAATGCTCTTTAGCTAGAGCGTGGCCTTTCTCCAGGGGCGGCAGAGCTGCCAGCCCAAGCCGCTGATGAGCCCCGCCGGCGCAGGTGTTCAGTCCTGATGTTACCTCCTCACAGCATCAGCGCTGTGGACTGTGCCAGGAGATCCCTGGGCATGCGCACTGGAGGAGCTGCGGCATCTCTCACAGCTGGCTCTCATCAGCCCTTGGATGGGGAGGCCTGGATAGCTTCCCCTGAAGCTGGCGTCGACACCCTTGCCGCCATGTAGATCCCTCGGGCTGATCCGGCTAAGGGACTGCACCACGGTACATCTCTCCTATCAAAGCGAGGCTGGGCCGTCGTTCAGTGGGCGATCCTCAGTCTGGATGCATGACTGACATGGTGCTCACTCCTGGAGAGCCGTGCGGAAGCTCTGAGTGTACTGGCCGCAGCGAGCTCCATCAGTGGACGGCAGGTTGGGCCTCGGCTGCCAGTTCAGTCCTGCTGGCCGACAGAGGAGAAGCTGGCTCTGGTTTTGCAGCTTCTGGCGTTTAGTGAACCCCAAAGCTCCCTCTCTTCCTGCTCCTTCCACACTACTTCTGACTTTAGAGAAAACTCTGCCCTCTCCTTAGTACGGCCATGGAGTTCCCCGCAACCTCAGTTTATCGGTCTGTGAAATGGAAACCTAGTGTAAAATTCTTTCCAATGGTGTGAGAGAGGTGGGGGTGGCTTGTGTGCCTCAGGAAGCCTCGCTGCTCCCTCTGCAGCTGGCTCTCTCTCTCTCTTTCTCTCTCGCTCCCCCTCCCCGTTCTGCTTGTTCTTTCTCTTTCCCTTCCCTCTCCCAGTCCCCCGTTTTCTTCCATCTCTCTGCCCATTCCAGGCAGGCAGATGAAGAGTATGCATCTTTTTGGTTAAGAAGTTTTGCTTTGCACAAACACAGTCAATTTACGATCCTGCCCTTCCCAGCTGAGATCAATGTGTATTTGCATTTTGAACATAAGGAGAGCAGCTTAGTGGTGAGTTCCCGGTGCCAGGAACATTCACAGTGATCCATCATGGTGCTGTCCTTCCTGAAGCCCAGGCCTCTGAGCTCAGAGAGCAGGGCTTGGGAAGGGGACCCAGAAAGGAGAGGGCTATAACTCCTTGTGATGTCAGGGCTTAATTTACTGACATATCCTTAAGCCAAAGCACAGAGGCAGGAAGATAGAAGGAAAAGAGAAACCAGGCAAGACAGAGGGGGGGAGGGACAGAGGAAAGAGACCAGGCATTGAAAGGCAAAGAAGAAAAAAGGTGAGCAATTGCTGAATATTTTAAAGATTTTTTTATTGATTTATTTGAGAAGGAGAGTTACAGACAGAGGGAGAAACAGAGAGGAAGGTCCAGGTGCTCCAGTGGGGGAAGCAGGCGTTCCACCTGCTGGGCTACCTGCCCACCGCCCTGGTCTTCTGATTCGACAGCTTGCTCCTGCAGAGGAGCCCTGTCCTGCCTACTGCCAAGCCCTGTGGGGAGACAGCTTAGCCCTGGACAGGTGTGCATGTGGCGTGGGGCGGGAGGCAGCACCTGACTCCTAGCTCCAAGACCAAGAGTTGGCTGAGGAGTCTTGAGCAAAGTCACTTGCGTTCTCTGGGGTTTCCTTAACTCTAAAGTGGAGGTGATGCTGAGAATTCCACCTGCCCAGGCAGGCTATGGTGAGCCACTGCGGCGAGGGTGTGTGTGTGGGGGCAGCATTATAAGCCCTGAGCGCCACCAGAAACTTCACCTTGACCTGTGGACCCGGAAGTCCTGAGGGAGAAAACAAGCCCGAGCCAAGTTGTGGCTGCATCTAGATGTTGATGGGGAAAGGAGACAGAAACCTGGAATTTTCTCAGATCTGGGACTTAGACCCTCCACTCTGTTGGAAAAACAGTCACATTTTTAAGATAAAACACACAGGCTTAGGCCTCAGCTCTATATGGCTTTAAGGTATCTGCCCTGTCACTATTGTTTCTCTGAGCCTTAGTTTCTTCATCTGTGAAATGGGAATAAAACCAGTGATTATCTCCAAGGGCAGAAGTATTAAGGTCAGGTTTAGATAGCCACTGGCCAAGTGACCGGCACATGGTAAATGCTTATCCATGATGCTCTTAACTCCTGCACACAAGTGGAGAGCCAAGGGGCTCCCCAGCCCCCCCGACTCATGCGCCTGGCCGGGCCACCACCACCCACAGCTGAATGCGGGTGCCCACCGCAAGGTGCAGGAAACAGCCTTTGAAAAATGAAGGCTCCGTGTTGTTCATGGATTTTCTATGTAAATGCACTGATCCCTAATTACGCTCTCAGCAAGAAAGAAACTGCTGAGCAGCAGCAGGAGTGGTCGCCGAGCAATTACTTGGCAATTTTCTTTTTTCCAGGGGAAGCAAAGGGAGGTGGAGAGGCAGGGGCGCCGGGAGGGGCTCAGCTTCTCCATCCCTTCCCTGTTGCTGGGCTTAATGTTTTCTGCAGGGCCCAGCGGCCGCCTTGGGGCGGTCTCCATGCTCTGTGTGGAGGGCAGGCCACAGGCACAATGCCCATAGGAGAAATAGGAAGCAGAAGCCGGCGTGGGTGGGGACTTGACCCGCTGTGATGTGTTTGGCATTTCCCCCTTTCTTGAAAAGCCACCCCGGGACCTACCACCCTCCACTCCCAGGTGACAGCTGACCCAGGTGCACGCCTACTTGGTACATCTCGTTTTTGCTTTTCAGTCCACAGGCGTTTGTTATAGGTGCTTGTGAAAGATATGGAGCTCCAAGTCTCACCACAGCCCTAGAGAACCTTGCAGGGGTTGGGGGTGGGCACTGGCGTCTGTGCTTGGCTGGCAGACTGGATGCTACTGACAGACTCCTGCCTGGGGCTGAGAGCCCCCGCCGTGGACTGTGGACTCCTCTGTCCATCGTGGCCACGCAACGCCCATGCCAGGCACTCGGTGATTGATCGCAGGGCTTCGGGCAGCTGGGCTCCTCAGCTCGCAGGTGCCTGTGGTTGGAGGCACTGGATGGAAGTGAGTGTCGGCTGCAGAAAAGGACAGTGGGAGATTTGTCTGTCTTTCTGCGCAGAGCAGCAGGTCCAGGAAGACCCTACGCAGGCCGATTCTGAGCCTAGGAGCAAAGCTGTCGAGGCTTAAAAAGCTGCATTCACTGCTACCTTCCAGCAACGTGAGTGTGGACTCACCACAGAAAGCCTGGCCAGATTTCCTCTTCTACAGCATGAGAATAAATAGAACCATTGCCCTGGGAAGACAGCCCGAGGTTCTATGGACACACACACACACACACACAATGCATGTACACACATGCATACACATGCCTATACACTCATAAACACACCTGCAACACATACCTACACAATAAACACACATGCACACACATGTCCATGAACACACACGTGTATGGATGCACACACATGCATGTACACACACACAGATTTAAGTACTGCTTTGGCTTAGATGTGTTGGCCGTGACTGCTAAGTTCTTGCTCCTTACTCTGTGTCACCCACGGCAATGGGAGCCTTAGTGAGATTTTTCTCATCCCTTCCCCCCCCCACCCTGTTTGCTGCGTATGTTTTTTGTCCCATTTTACAGAGCAGAGTATTAAGACTCAAGGCGAGGAAGTAAGTGGACCAATGTTAGAGAGGCAGTAAGGGGTGGAGCCGCTGGTTTATTCATAAAACATTTAATGCTCTCCGCGTGCCAGGCTATATTCTAGGCGGCGGAGGTTTTGCGGTGCACGACAAAGGCAAGGTCCCTGGTCTCTTGGCAGTCACATGTGGCTGGGGGAGCTTTGGAAACCAAATCCTCTGTATCCAAAGCCCAGAGGTGTGAACACCGGGCGCGCTGGCTCCCGGAGTGGTGGCGGGTCTCATCGCCACTGCGCAGCACACAGCGGGGCTGGAGAAATCTACCAGAGGCTTGGGAGGCTGGGGTACCATGAGAGGTCCTGAAAGAGGTCTGGGTGTCGGGGACAGGCTGTTTCTCAGGGTGACCATGGCAACGTCAGTGCCCTCTGCCTCTCCCTTTCCCTGCCCTGGCTCTGGGACCCCTGGACTCTAGTTAGTGGAGTTTCCTACGAAGTAACGGGTGCTGGAGCAGGTTGAGGGTGGGATAGAAGCAGCGTATTCAGTGTGCGTGTTTTAGGGTCTCACACACCTGGAGTAGAAACAGACTTCATTTTATCCTCAAACCTCGTCTTTGCTACCTGTGATTCCTGAACAATATTCCAAAGCCCACTGTGGCCTCCCTGCCACTAGGTGAGAGAGTTGCCTCTCCCATACCCTATCTCCTGCAGGGCAGGGGAGGGCTCAGCCTGGCCAGGGGGACTGATGGTAAGAATGGGAGCTTGGGCTCCCTCTAGTGAGGCAGTAGGAGCATTGCAAAAACACACCTCCATCCCAGGCACAGAGCGCCCTCTGTAGAACTTTGTCCCCAACACAAAGGAGACGGCAAGATTGAGTCCTGGTCAGAATGACTCCTCCCTGGGCCAGAAGAGCCGTCTGGGTTCTCCAGCTCTTTGGAGGTCCTTGGCATTGACCCTGAGTTACGCCCATCTGCTCACAGGCAGCTCCAGGGGTCTGGCCCTGTGTTCCCTCCCTCTGACCTTCCCACTGGACAATCCCTTCCTGTCAGACCCAACACACACTGCTGGGCCTGTTGGGCAGGGCTTTGCCCCCACTCCTTCTTACTCACACCCACCCTGCTCACACCCCGTCTCCAGGCACAGCGCTGCCTCCTGGAAGCCACCCTACCGTATTTTTGGAGTCACTTAGCATCTAACGATTAGCAAGTGACTGTAAACAGATGCCTGGGCTCTGCTGAGGTTCCAACAGCAGTGCGGAGCAGACCATGGTCAGGGTCACTTTGAGGAACCAGTGACCTCTTGGGGCTGCCATCTCTGTCTGAAACTGCGAATGCCGGGGTTCGGAGGGACCGAACATGGAACAAAAGTACTTTAGGAAATCCAGTGTGCAATATGGTGAGAGTATTTGTCTTATTTTTATAAGCCCCCGAATTGGCTAAGATTTATTCTCTTAACTTAAACGCATTCTGCCAGGATGTGGGCTCCTTTCTCTCCCAGGCTCTCTGCCATTGTGTAGGTGTGTGTGTGTGTGTGTGTGTGCTGGGGGAGGTGATGGTATGGTGGGGTATTCCCAGTCACCTGTCTCCCCGGGATAGGCCGCCACAGGGACCTGATCTATTTTGCATCAAATCCTGAATCTGTAATTCAATCCCTTCCCTTAACTCAGTTTAAATAATCTGGTCAGTCCCTTGTGTGTAGCCAGCTTCCTCAGGAGATATGAGGAAAGAGGGCATTTACAACTTGAACTTGGGTGTTAGTTACGCATATTCCCCAGACCCTCTGGTCATTTGCAGCAGTGTGAGGACAGCCTCCTTCCACTCTTTCCGGAGCCCTCTTCAGCTCTCTCTTACCCAAAGCCCTGCTTCTTGCTAAAACAGAGATGCTTGGATTTGGATATTTCTTTCTGTGTCCTCAGACAGCCATTGTTTACCAAGGTGACATCCAGGACCCAAACCTCAACAAAGACAATCCCTTCCCTAGGAGGAATTCCGGTGCCGCCTGAGGGGATAATAGCATCCCTCTCCCCACTCAGAGGAGTGAGCCACAGGAAGACAGGTCTGCCAGGGACAGAAGCCGCTGCAGGGGGCGGTGGGGGGGGGGGGGCTCGGGCAGCAGGTCCACTGTTCTGTAGTTATTTAAGGGGTCTTGGCCCTCTAGTTGGGAGGCATGGAGTCAAGCTCAGGTATTTTTCCATCTACACAGCAAGACCTTAATACTAACGTTCATCTTGTGATGAAATAGGTCCTCGAGGCTTTTGGGGTTGCATGGGCCATGCCCTTTCCAACCTATGCTGCAGAAGCCGCAGAATGAAGCCTGATACCTCCTCTGGGTCCAGCTGCGTCCAGCCCTTTCCTCCTGCTCTGGAAGCCCTGAAGCTCAAGGGCATCCGGCTCCCAGGCTTTTGGCCGGACAGGGACTGGAAGACCTTGTGAGTGGCGCTTGTGGGCAAGGAGGCCAGGCCCCATGGAAATCCGAGACGCAGTATAATTCCACGTGGGGCCTGGGGCCAGCTCTGGGTCTCAGGTTCTTCCTCTCTCTAGTAGGCTCCACGTACAACTTACAAGGGTAGCAGCAGCAGCAACAACCTTAGCAGATGCCATTTTTTAGCACTTCTATGCGCCAGTCCCCTCCACATGTTTTTCATTGACTACAATAATCATGCGATATGGATACTATTATTACCCTCATTTTACAGGTGGCGAAGTGGTTTAGTTTGTCCGAAGTCACTTGGCTACAAGTGTAGAAACTGGCTCTTACTGTCACAAGGCACTGCCTTTAACCCACGTCCCACTCAGCACTTGCATAGTAACTTACAGTTCAGAAACCATTCTCCTATATAATTCCATTCACCCCTCACATGAACATAGCCAATGAATTTTCCAAAAAATGGACCAAATACCTATGACACATTACCCTCTCACTATTTTTTAAAAGATTATTTTATTTTTATTTGAAAAGCAAAGAGAAGGTGTGTGTGTGTGAGAGAGAGAATCTTCTTCCATCCTCTGGTTCTCTCCCCGAATAGCTGCAATGGCCAGGGCTGAGCCAGACTGCAACCAGAGCCAGGGAACTCCGTCCAGGTCTCCCAGATGAGTGCAGGGCCCCAAACACTTGGGCCATCTTCCACTGCTTTTCCCCAGCCATTACCAGGGAGCATCTAGGACTCAAACCGGTGCCCACATGAGATATTGGCATCACAGGCAGTGGCTTCACTCGGTAACGCCACAACACCCGGCCCCTGAAATCTGCATTTTAAATAAATCCCCCAACTAATTCTAATTTAGAGGGATGCACGAGCTTCCAGTGAGTGCTGTAACTAATGACCCCAAATTGGGTGGCCTCAGACCTCAGAAATGTGTTGTCCACGTCTTGAAGGGCAGGGGCCAAACTCTCGTGTTGTTCCCTCCAGAGGCTGTGCTGGAAACTCCGGGTGTCCCTTGACTGGTGACCGCATCACTTCCGTGTCTGCTCCCATGGTCACATGGCATCCGCTTCCTCCCTCTTATGAGGTTGCTTCACGATGGCTCTGGGGACTACTTCAATGGTCCAGGATGACCTCATCACAGCACGCTTAATTTAATTATCTCTGCAAGGACCCTATTTGCAACTAAGATCCCCACATTCACAGGATGTGCGCATACTCTTCCAGGGGCCTTCATTCCACCTGCTACATGGGTCCCCGCCTACAGGAAATGGGCGGTCAGAGAGATGAGGAGGTGGCAGAGTAACAGGAGCTGGTGGTGGGATAGCTGCCCTGGGGAGGGTACAGGAGGAGTTGGCAGTGATGCCTGGGGGTCCAGCCTGGATCTTGGGGGGGACTGGACCCTTTGTAAAAAGGAGATCCCTGAGCCCCTGAGACATGGGGACGGGTCTCCATGGAGGATTGCTCCTGGGATCCTACATGGACATCAAAATGCGTGGGTGCTCAAGTCCCTTCCATACAGTGGTGCAGTGTCTGCAAAGAGCCCAGGCAATCCTCCCATGGACTTGAAATCATCTCCAGATTACTTGTAATGCTTAATGCAATGTAAACACTATGCTCTGAGTTGTCGCCCTGTGCTGTTCGGGGAATAATGACAAAGACAAAGTCTGCACGTTGGCAGCACAGATACAAGCGTTCTGTAATATTTCCACAGCTTGCTAAAGCTGCAGACACGGGGAGACGACAGCATTTTGGTCAGCATTTTGAAAGCAGCATCTAGAACCAGTCTGTCTCAAAGAATTGGAGTTGCACTGTCCTAACCTGGCGCTCCACAGGGCTGTGTCCTGCTGTCTGCGGCTCCGGCTAGCAGAGGGGAAGTGAGGCTTCCTTGCAGGGCTCCCTGTTGGTCACAGCAGGAGCAGCTTCCCAGCGGCGCCCACGCCAGCAGCCTTCAGTGTCCGATTCAAAGCAGATCTCTCCATGAGGATGCCATAAAGGAGCTCCCACGGCGCTCCAGCACCGAGTCCGGTTCTTAGCACAGGATGTGATGGGAGCCGGAGACAGAATTGGGCCGGACATGTCAAGAGGAAGCAAGGGCGTGGCATTCGGGGACACCAAGAAGAGACAGGGTGGCTTCTGCAGCCCATGTGACCCCCTCCCATCTCTGCACTGTCTATACCTGCACGCTCACCCCTCTTGCTAGTCCTGTGGCCAGACTGTGGCTCCTCCACCCGCCTCGCCACGCCCTATAGCCCAGCTGACACGGTTGGGTGCAGAGTGCGTGGAGATGCTCTCCACACTAATGAGTCTTGGAAACTCCAGCAAACAGAGCTGCTGTGTTGCCCCGGCTTCTTGGGCATCACTTTCTCACAATTAGAATGGGGAGAAGACACGAGGCCCCACAGAGCATGGGGAGCTAGCGAGGCCCTGAAGCAGGCGGAATCCCTCTCTGAGGACCATGCTCGAGCGGAACTGATTTTTCTGAGACTTAGAGGAAAAATAAAATCTGATTTAATCCATGGGAAATTGCCTTTGTAGCCCACCTGTGCAGGCCTGTATTTAAATGCTAATATTTTGGGCCTGCTGGGATGCTCCATTTATTTTCTTCCTTAGCAGCAACAAAACTCATTTATTTATGAGACTTCCAACCCCACCCTGCTCTTTTGAGTTCCCTTTCTTTATTGCTGCCTACCAGTTGGACGTCAGTCTCCCCTAGACACATGAAATCTATAATCCTCTCTCCCAGACCTGATCCTCTTTTACTGCTTTCTGTTTCTAGAACTACCTGTGGCTTTTGTGTCTCTCTCTGTCCCCAGATTTCCCTCCTATCACTCACCAGTCCTGTAGACTCCATCTCCTTCCCTGAGGCAAATCTCTGGACCTGTCTGAGCCTTCACATCCCCACCTGTAAAATGGGTATCGTAAATAATAATACCCGCTTCCTGGGTTTGTGTCAAGACCGGATGCCATCACCCTAATACAACACCCAGAACTCTCTCTGGCAACCAGGCAACAAATCATGGTGATGTTTTTATGATGAGCAAGGTGCTCCTGGGATCTGCCTTTTCCTCTTCAGGGTTGTTCTGTCCTGAAGTGCCCAACAAACTCTGGGAGAGCCGTGTCCTGCTGACTGGAGCGCTCAGCCTCTGAGGATTCTCTGGGATTCTCCACCTTATGGATCTGTTGGTCTGTGGTCTGGGTGCTCCCTCCCTCCATTCAACTTCTAAAACGCGATTTTGACAAGAAAAGGGGTTTCTTTTGGGGGGTGGTATTGATCAATGTATCTCTAAGGCCGGGCACATAGTAGGTGCTCAGCAAATGTCAGTGGAATGAGGAAAGGGGGAGAAAAGAATCCTAGAATTGCAGAAAAGCAGACCGCCCGACTGAGCTGGTCACTCAGCTGTGGACCCCCAGAACCCTCTTCTCCGCTGTGCGGTGCCGAGGCGGCAAGGAAGCCACACTTCTGCTTCGGTGGGCGGAGGAGGGGATGGCGCGGGCTGCAGGATGGGCTCTGCTCCTCCCAGCCGGCTCCCTGCGCCTCCCTGCAGCTCTGTTGCAATAGCTCCTCCGCCCAGCAGCAGCAGTGGGATCCCTTTTCTTTCATTTCTTTCAACCACAGAGCTCAACCTGAGACTCACGGGCCCAGGCCAGCAGGCACCCCGTCCTCAGAGAGCTGCGTCTAAGCCCCCGGAGGCCCCTAGCCTGAGTCTGGGGGCCCAGAGGACCCCAGCTCCTTCCTGCTGTCCCCGGCTCTCTGACAGCTGCTTCTCCCAGTTCCTGCCTCTGCACCCTCAGCGCCCCCTGCCGTCCCTGCAGAGCCAGTCCTTCCCGGTCATGTTTTTTATGACAGCTGGTGTGGCCTGTCTCCTGCCTGGACGGTGCCTGACCCCCTGTCTAGCCACACTCTCCCCCTCACCCCCACTCCCACAACTGTGGCATGGAGGGGAAGTCATCCAGACCGATGCCACATTCTCTCTCCAGGGTGTTCCCAGGGACGGGGCATTCCCGGGATCACGGACAGCTGCTGTGTCTCCCCATAACTGCCAGTCACTTCCTTGTGGAGCCCTGGTGGGACACGAGATCAACTCCTGTGCATTTTAGAGCCCAGTGCCACACGGACTCAGATCTGAATCCTGCTTCAGCTGTGTGGTCATCAAGAAGTGAGCTGTCTCCTCTGGGCCTCTTTCTCCCTGTGAGTCATATCCCTATAATAATAGCTGCCCCCTAGGGGTGTAACAAGGACTGGATGGATACAAGGAGCAAGCGCTTGGATTGGTCACCTCCGCAGGGAAGGCACCCCGGGAGTGGCAGCGTCATTTCTCCCCTTGCTGCCTCTCGGCCTTCCAAAGGACAGCACGCTTGTCCTCGCTTAGCCTTGTACCCAGGGAAGCCGGAGCCCCCTCCTAGGCCCAGACACCATCTGGAGCTCCCAACTGCCTGTCCTTCCTGCTCTTGGAAGTGGTGTGTGAAGATTCCTGGAGCAGCCCCAGGTGGAGAGAGAGCTCCGGGAGTTCCTTGGGACACTGCACGTCTGTGACGCCAAGGCTGGCTAATCCCGAGTCCGCCGCCAGCAGTGTCATCTCCCCGTGCCACCTGCACGCCCCTCTCCTGCTCCTCGTTTGCAGAAGAGCGTGTTCCTCGAGCACAGAAGAACTCCGCCCTGCGCTCTGTTATCGTGAATTTAGTGCCGGTACAACGTGCTTTCCTCGTAGGGAATGTTCTTGGCACATGGAGCACCTTGCCTATGCTTCGGGAGATTGGTCTCTGTGCTGTTCTGGATACTGCTGACCCTCTCTGAGCCTGCCTGACTCATCTCAGACTGGAAGTTCAAGTACATGATGCCTTGGAGAGATCAGAGGAGAAAAATGCTTGGCGTGTGTGTCACTGCCAGGGGAGACAACCCTGGGAGTCTGGCTCCATCGTTTCCAATGATCACAAAGAGCTCCTGAGCCAGCCTCTGCCTGTTTTCAGCCCTGCTTGCCCTACGCTGGCTGGGCTTCCACCTCTGTGATCCTCTCCCATACCCTACAGTCTCAGCATCTCCAACATTCCCTTCCTCTTCTGCAGCTCACTAGATGTGAGCAGCGATTAGAGAATTCGTGTGAGGGCACAGGTTCTGGCTCACACTTCGTCTGGGGGTCTCTGCAGCATTTACAGGAGACAGGGCACCTGGTGGGTGTCTGGGACTCCAGACTGATAGAGAATATCACATGTCCAGTGTGGGAATGCTATGGAGGTGTTCTGAGGAGGGGGCGGGAGTGGCATGAGCAGTAGAAGAAACAGCAGGAACCTGTGCCCTTGAGGTCATAACCTCTACTGTTGGCTACGCCAGACACTGTAAATAAGCATGCTAATTTCATGTAAGCCTCCTCCAAACCCTATGAGGCAGGGATTATTACTCCCATTTTGCAGGACGGAAAACTGAGGCTAGCTCAGGCTCACCTGCTTGCTAACAGCGGCTAAGCTTCAGACCCTAGAATTGAGCTGAGCTCTGCCATGGTTCTTTTCCATGCTATTTCCTCCGCTCTAACTCTTCTCCCTCCAGAATCCTGTGTGGTTGGTTTGAGGTCTTCTGATCAAGCGCCATTCTCATAGAGAGAAGCCTTTCGCCATGGCCATATCTGAAAAAGGAGCTCCTGCCACTCTCCAGCCACTTGATAAGCTTTCTTCTCCCTGGAAGCGCTAGCTTGCATCTAGTCTGTCCCTCCACCACATGAATGGAAACTCCGTGAATCTAGGGATGCTATCTACTTCACCCACCTCCATCTCCTCCACACCCAGAACAGAGCCTATGAAAACGGCAACCGTTCAGTACATGTGTGTATCCTAGGACGAACAAGCAAGGGGATGAGCGCCAAGATGCTCACTCCCAGGCGTGATGCACCTCACTTGCAGGAGCTAAGAGATTTGCCGGGTGCGTTATTGTATCTGTCCCACGGTGTGTATAAATGCTGGGATCCCAGACTCCTGTGCCAGAGGCCAAGTGCAGGTCCACTCATTCCCAGCAATGCTGCCATTAGGCCTTGTGGGAGCCACACGCCTGCAGAAGGATTTCCAGCCAGCCATCCCGTGGAAAACCAAGTTCTGGGTCAGCCGATGGCCCTCATGTCGCAGGCACCATTTCCTCGTGCTTCTTAATGATCAATGTCTGTCTCCCTGGGGGCATGGAAGACAGAGAAGCGGCCAGTCTTGGCTGAGAGTCCTCTGTCCTACTGAGTGTGCTCTCTGGCTCCGAGGACAGAGCTGCCTTTGATAGAATGGTCAAGTGGGTACCACAGCCCTCTCGCCATTCCCTCTCCAACCCTTCTCCTCCCCGCCGCTGCCTACGTTGTCTTCTCTCTGACAGCTCGTTGCCTGCCAGCTGATGCTCCATGACCTGGATCTCTCCTCCTTCTCAGTTCTCATTGCCCCAGATCCGGGTCCACTACCACTCTGCAAAGTGAAAGAAGTCAGTGAACAGCCTGATTCTCAGAAGAGCGTCCTGCCAGATGACGAACCCGCTCGGCTCCAAGTCCATGAGCGCTTTGAGCCCCTCTGTCTAGTTTGGTTATGACCTGGGTGCCCAGTGCCTCCTGCACCCTGGCAACTCAGCTCTTTCCTAGATACCAGAGGCTTAGTAAATATTAGATAAGTGAACCTTTGAACAAAAGACTAAGTGTCATTAGCATTCCCAAGATAGCACGTGCATCTTAATGAGCCGCTCAATACCTTAAGACAAAGAGTGAATAATGTGGCAATTTCAGGCCCCCAGACACAAAGCACAGTGGGATATTTTCTTCTAGAGCTACTTGTCATTCCTTATGTCAGGACTCACACCATAGTGGCAAGACGTGAGGGCTTTAGGGCTCAAAGAAAGGCTCCTTGTTTGTAGACAGGCTTCTTTTGGGAGCTGAAAGTGGTCGGTGTGCACCCTAAAGGCTGGGGTTTGTTTCTTCGGGGTTCACGTCCACATGACTCCTGGAAGACAGAGAACAAAGCAGGCACAGTGCATGGGTTCTGGCTCCCATGGCGTGTTGTTGCTCAGTAGCCTCCACTCTCCAGCACTTAGACAGACTGATCCTCTCAAACAACACAGAGAAGCGGTTCACAGGGAAAGCTGATGGCGCGAGAAAGAAGGACTGGCCCAGGACATGGCCCGATGCACGTGAAGGTGGATTTCATGCCTGCTGTTCCCACACAGCCACGGCACGCAGAGATGGTGCCCAGCACCAGGGCCACCATGGGGAGGTTTCTGCCCCATGTAGAGGGTGCAGCCAGATGTCCAACAGGGTCCCTTCCAACCTGCAGAGTCTGAATGGTAAGCAGGTTTTTAATGAAGCAATAGTTGCACTTCACATTTGCATAGTGCCTTGGAGTATTACCTCCGGAGTCCCACACTATAGTGCAACTGTTTGAGTCCCGGGCATTCCTTGGTGGCCCTTGGGAACGCTTTTCTCCTGTCCCAGTGAGAGGGCCCAGGCTCATGTCTGCTCTACTGGAATTGAGCAGTCCCCTTGGAGTTGTGGCACCTGCAGCCCGGAGGCTTCCAGGCCAGGAGTGCTAAGGGAGCCGCACGGGTTGCGTGGCTCCATCTCACTGTCCCACGTGCACGGGCAGTCTCCCCAAGGGCTCCCCACACAGCCCCGCTTCTCCATAAGGCAAACCAGACAGCTCGGAGGCTGCCTGCAAACTTTCCACTGAGTGTCAGGGCTGCGGGCTTCCTGCTCTGCGGGGAGTTCTCCCAGATCCTGATCAAGACAGGAAGCATTGATCTATTAGATTAACCAGGAAGGAGTGAGCGGGAGAGCGAGCGCGGGAGCTCGGGAGGCTGTGAGGCTGAGTGTTTTCTGTGTAGCAGTCCCCTCCCTTCTGACTCCAGTATTAATTGCTACATTACGGCTGCCGTGTAGGAAAGACAGTCAGCAAAGCCTGGGAGGGCTCTAGCTCCTCCCTCCCTGCCCTGCTCAATTTCACTCTCCTGCTCGGTGCCCTCGGAGCTCCCGGTGCCCTGGCAGTGCCATCCCAGCCCTGGCGTGCCCAGGTCCTCCAGTGGCGAGGACCTGAGTGGACAGCAGGAGGGGGTGGAGAGAGGGAGGGAGAGTTTGCCCTGCAGGCTGTCTGGATGCACAAGCTGGACTTGCTGCAGAGGCAGTGTGCTCTTCCCAGAGCCCGGCTTTGGGGGCGCACCCCTCTCAGGGTTCACCTAGGCAGGATCCAGGGAGTTCCAGGGACACGCACAGCAGGTGCCAACACTTCTGGGTGCCGACGGCAGAGCCTGCCTCCCCTCTGTCGTCATGAGCGGCTGCTCCAAAAGATGCAAGCTTGGGTTCGTGAAATTTGCCCAGACCATCTTTAAGCTCGTCACTGGGACCCTCAGCAAAGGTAGGGAGCTTGGCTTTGACCCCTGTCTTCTGTCTGGATGTGACCTGGCTGGCGGGTCTCGTTGCTCCGGGGGGTAAGTGTGGGTTGTCCTGGCGCACCTGAGTCCCGGAGCGGGCTGGAAGGAAATGGGTGGCTGGGGCTTGAGGTTGCTGACAAGCGTGGGTCCTGGCTCCGAGCAGGCCGGCACCCTGCCAGGGAGCTCAGCCGGCTGTAATTGCCTGGAACTTTGGAAATGGAGTTGGTGGTGTGTGGCTGATTGGTTAGAGGCGGGCGGAGAGACAGAACCTCTCCTGGAGCCCTGGCAATGGGTTAGCGTGACTGGGGTTTCAAGAAGTGATCCATGGAGGGTTGTGTCTTGTTGATAAAAGAGAGATTTGATGCAGTGGGCTGTGAGTAATTCTGCAGAGCCGAGTCACTCGAGGGAGCCAGCAGGAGGCGGCCCTGGGGCTGGCAGCCGCCCCCACCGTGCACCGCTGAATTCCGAATCCGGATCAGCTTGGCAGCTGTGCTCCGAGCCCTTTCTCTCACGGGCTTCCAGCGTCCGGTGCTTCTGGGACTTTCTTTGTCGTTCTGCTATTTTGGGTTGCTGTCTCTCAGCATCCCATGGGCCATGCCCGTGCCGATGTCTGTCTTGGCTGCTGCGCGGTTTACAGGATCAACTCTCAGAGCAGCCCAGAGGGGTGACTGTGGGCCAGAACCAGGGCTGCGTGCACAGCATTCCGCCCCACGTGGGGTGCACAGCTCAGTAGCCGCTCCCCCATGTCTTGAACCCCATCTCAGGCTCTGTACTGGGAAGGGTGAGGTACTCAGAGCCTCCGATAAACTTTCTGGAAATAAATATAAAGAGAGAGCTGCAACACGCTGTGGTGCCGCTGGCTGAAAAAATGTCTTTAAATATTCATGTCCTCTTTCAGGAAGAATGCGTCTTTTTGCAGGAAGAGATGTTAGAAGCAGCAGGTAGAATATTCGGGGAAGGAGGCCCACAAACCTTTGATTGGAACTTGGGAAAATAACAGCGAGAGATCAGGACTGTGCGTGACCAGCTGGGGACCTGGTTGCCCAGCAGGTTCAGCCTGGTGTGAATTGTGGGCGTGGGTGGCAAGGGTGCAGGACATGGTGACATCTTGCTTATCTCTTTTTCTTAGGTCTTTCCCACATCCTCTTCTTTCCCTGCCACCTTCTGACACAGGGCACTGCCCCTCCGGGTCCCCGGGGGGATTAACATCTAGTGTTGGGTGTCAGGCTGCCTGGCAGAACTCTTAGAGGCCTCAGAGCGAGGTGAACAGGAGACAGGGAAGCACAGTGGCACAAGGGCAGTGGCCCTTCGTGGCTTCACTTCCTGGAGGAGAAAGCAGATGGGCCAGGAGGCTTCACACAGGTCCCCCAATCTAGTCTCAGAGGGTGGAGGGTGTTCTTCCCCCATCGTGGGTACCAGGACCTCAGGGAGTGGAGGGGAGAGGGGCAGCCTTCTAACCCAGCCTCCACTTCCAGGGAGTGCTGCAGAAACCGCGTTAACATAGATGGGGGAAAACCTGGGTCTTGACCCTGGCTTTGCTCTCTAGGCAAGCCACAGGCTCTCCAAGCCTCATTTTTCTCACGTGTGAAATGAGTCCATAACCCCCTGCCTTTGAGCACCATTGCAAGGATCTAGGGAAGTCCAGACTTGCAACCCCCTACGGAGTGTGTCGGTGAGCAGGTGTGAGGGAGGGTCAAGGCCAAGAGGGGCATCAGGGTCAGAGGTTCTTTCATTAAGCCAACTGCTCGTGGGTTTCTACACCCCTGGTGGCATCAGAAGGAGAGGGGGACCACAGAAGAAGGTTGTGCAGCAAGACGGGCACGTGTGAGGAAGTGTATCAGCCGGGAAAGGAGTGTGTGTAAAGGACTTTGTGTGTATGCGTGTACGTCAGAGAGCAAGCCAGAGGCAGAAAGCTAGAGATGGCTGTTAGAATAACTGGGCATGAAGACATTTCTTTCCCTATAGAAGCCTATGTTCAGTTGCTCCACATTCACTTCCTGGGCACCTTCTGGTGCCACGCTCATGGCTAGACACTGGACACATCATGACTAAGACACCAGTCCTGAGTGAATGGTGCAGGCTGATGGGCGGCAGCGTGGACACACAGAGCCCACTCGGGCATCACACTGAGTGCTGAGATGCGTGGATGCACGAGGCTGACAAGCACAGAAGAGATGCTTGGGACGACTGTGGGGCTCCTGCCAAAGTGGCAGCCAGGCTGAGATGGGTGGGAGAGATGGCGCTGGTGGATGCTGGTGGAGGGGCGGCAAGGGAGCGTCAGCTTCTGCAGAGAGCCAGCCATTGGGGCAGGCCAGAACCCCAGGGGCGTGGAAGGGGCTCCCTAGGGACCACACTGGGGCCCTGCTTCAGCCCCAAATTTCCTGCAGCCAGGGCTCAAGGAGGCAGCCACAGCTGACGCCGCAGCAGGATCCTGCCACAGCTGTGTCTGTGCCCTTGGCCTCAGCGCCGCAGAGAGAACCAAGTGTTTACACAGCCCTGGCTCTGTGCCAGACACATGCTGGGTAACGGGTGCTCTGCCCGACCCAGGTGTTTGCTAAATATTTTTTAAATAAATGATAACCACGGAGCAGGGCCAGGCCAGGTACAGAGTAACTGAGAAAGGTCTTCGAAGAGTCCAGAAAAAAATGCTTTTTTAGCGTGAAGAGCTATCCTAGGCTCCACCCTGCATGGACACTTTGTGGCTGCTGAATGATTTCTGGTTTTAACTGTGATTCCCCTGACTCATTATTTATTGTACTGAGTTCTAGAGATGCAATGATCAGCATTGATGAACACGAAGAAGCTTCTGGTCCAGGTGCCTCTGGCTGGTCTTGGGGGCTAATTATTGCTTCACACCAGCCTTGGGAATAGCTGGGGAGTAAAGAGGCTCCAAGGCCACTCCTCCCTGTTCTACTCATTCCTGGCCCTTGGCCATCTCCCTACACCAGCAGTGACCTTTGCCCTGGCTCTAAGGAGAGGGGTGGTCCAGACTTTGCATCGATGCCCTGCTTCAGAGGGGAATGACTCAGGTCCCCCAGAGCTTTGTCTCCCTAGCCCTGGTTGTACTCTGGGATCTGTGTTCCTTTTAGGAGCATGGTTTTTTTTAAAGATTTTATTTATTTGAGAGGTAGAGTTACAAACAGTGAGAGGGAGAGACAGGGAGAAAGGTCTTCTTTCCGTTGGTTCACTCCCCGGATGGCCACAAGTCTGCATCTGTGCTGATCCGAAGCCAGGAGCCAGGAGCTTCTTCCCGGTCTCCTATGCAGGTGCAGGGGCCCAAGCACTTGGGCCATCTTCTAAAAACTGCTTTCCCAGGCCACAGCAGAGAGCTGGATTGGAAGAGGAGCAGCCGGGACTAGAACTGCTGCCCATATGGGATGCAGGCACCACAGGCAGAGGATTAACCTACTGCGCCACGTCGCTGGCCCCAGGAGCAAGTTTTCCACATGTGGTCTTCCCCACTAGACTTAAGCTCCATGAAAGTAAGAACCGCACGCGCTGTTGCCACTACTATATCCAGATTTACTAGCACGTAGCAGAGAGCACAGCGCGGAGCAGGTGCTTCACTATCGGTAGTAAGCAATGAAATAGCACCACTCGCCTGAGACCCCAGCCGGCAGCCTGAGACGGAGCTTGTCACACGGATTTCCTAGACAACACCAGCTGCTCCTGTCCCACCGCCCTCTGGACTCAGCTCGGCTGCAGGGGCTGTGTCTGTGGCCAGAGAGTGAGCCGTGAGGCACTTAAAGGCTTCTTCTGCAGAAGCTTTCTTAGAGCTCTCTTAGGAAGGGCTTTCATTGTCCCCAAGAGAGGTGGGTGGACAGACTCCCAGCACCCCAATGCCTTCCCCTTCAGCTCTATTTTGTTTTATATATTGGAGTTTGCTCCAATTTAAAGCTGCTTTTGCTTTAACAACACATTTGTAAACTACAAGATGCAGTAGGCAGCATCACTGGTTGCCCCTTGGGGACACCCCTGGGCCCTCCATGCTGCCCAGGAAGCCTTGGACTGTGCTCCCCGCCTCTCTGGCCTCAGTTTCCTAATCCACACAATGGAACAACAGCCCCTTCCTCATAGGATGAGACAAGCCTGGGTATCTAAGCTCTCGGGAAGCTAGGCACCCAGTGGCTGTTGGCTGATGTGACTGTCGGGACGAGCTGGTGCTATGGGTGGTGGAGAGCCCCTCAGGGCTGGGGGTCCCTCTCACTCGTGCCTGTTTCATCGGCGCCCAGTGCCGATTCTGGGAGCAGCCCCTGGAGGACACTCTGAGCAGGATACGGCCCTGTCACTCAGTGCCAGATGGCTTTAGACCATTCCTCTTCGCCTCTGCTGAACTTGCATTCCTGAGGGCCTGCCTGGAGCTAAGACTGAACGTTTGAGCCATCTCCCTCACCTGATTCCCTTATTAGGAGTTAAAAGAGTGATTCCCACAGCCAGTACCCTCGCCTGCTGTTTATCTTAGGAGAATCCCAGCTCTCGGCTTGAATGTGTGGTTAAACCAGGGGTCTGGGGAACCTGCCTCTTCCTCTTCCTGCCCAGCCAGCTGTCTGGGACCCTCTTAGAGTCCCCGGGGGGCGGCGGGGGGGGGCAGAAGCTGTGCAGGCACCATTTTGGCTGGGGAACTTTATCCCCTTCTGCACAGTGGGAGCAAATCTGTTACCCTAGGCACAGACAACAGAGCCAAAGTCAGCAGGAGAGAGGAGAGCTTCGAGCATCATCCAGGAGGTGACAAGCTGGGGAGGGTATGGGGCTGTCCTTATGAGATCTATGTCAAGGCCAGTGCCCCCCTGGAACCTCAACTCCCCCTTCCACCAAGCCTAGGATGTTTCTCTCAGTGCAGGGCAGGGCCTCAGCTGCAGACCCATGTGAGACGTGCTGTTCCTCTCCACCACTGCTCAAGGTCCCCAAGAGACTGACCTTGGCCCAGGACAGGCTCTGCCTTCAGGCCAGCCAGGCTCGCGTCCCAGCACTGCCAGCCACCACCTGCGTGAGGCTGAGCGCATTGCACAACCTCCCCGAGCCAAGGTCCTCACTTTTCATTGGGGATCATAATAATATCAACTACAAGGTCTGCTTTTTCATTGAATCCAGAGGATTATGCAAGTAAGGACTGGCAGCTGGTGGAGCAAAAGCCCACCCTGCACGTGCAGGGAGCTGACACCTCCTTACATTTTGTGTGCTGGTCACCTTGTTGGCTCCCCACTGTCTTGACCCTGGAAGTAGGGGTTGTAATTGATGTTGTAACAGCTATGCAAACAAACATTTAGCCAAGCCAGGTGGCCCTGCTGGAGGGCAGCAGAGATGAAATAGATCCCGGGTCATCCTGGGGCCAAGGCCGGGCACTTCCTCTACAGGCACAGGGCTGGAGGAGATGCTCCCGCCTGCATGGCCCCCCACTTTGCCACTAGCAGAGAGTCCCCCCAGAGCTCCAGTAATTTTGGTGGTGGGCTTATCAAGAACCATCGCCCCAGCTAGGTCTCTTTAGGACAAACACCTTTTGTGCAAGTGGTGATGACAAATTGCACACAGTGGAATGGCATGGGATAAGGGAAAAGTTTTATGGGGAAATGGAACACCCCACAGGCCAAGGTCACTAAGACAGCCGTACCCTTGCCCTCGCAGTATCCCTATCACCTCTGGGACAGATGTGCAGGGACAAGGACATCCGTCAGATGCTGAGTGGATACTCCATGCTCATGAGAGACTCTGTACTGCTGCTCTCCTTCTTAGAGTTCAAGTGTGGGGCATGGTCTTTTCTGTGGGGAAATTCACAGGGTTTGGGAAGCTCGGCAGTCTAGCATTGAGATATTGGCTGTTTACTAGAATTGACTGGAAAAGTGATGGCCATCACGCTGGGGGAAGATGCCACCTCTCCCTTGAGAATTTCAGCCTGGGTGCTCTCCCCTGCTGGACAGAAAGAGAGAGATGGTCACTGTGCCACCAGCACAGGACAAGCCAGCACTGAGGTCACGTTACAACAGCCCTGCTTCCGGCTTCCCCCACCCCTCTGAGTGCCAACGCCTTGTCACAGGCAGAAAACTCAATTACTGGGGCTTCTAGGGCCATACCTGCCTCTCCAGTCCCAAGGCACAGCCCGCCAGGGTGGGGAATGGCCTAGGGTCCCGCAGTGCCCAGTAGCCTTCATCCCAGCCTACGCTCTCACCATCCCTGCTCCTCCACGCCAGGCCCAGCGCCCCCTGACCCACTGTGGCCGTGCAGCTTTGCTCAGGGGTCTCTACAGCCCCACAGCAGGGGGGAAGGGAGAGGGGTGGGGCCTCCTACTGCTTGCCTAGAGCACCCCTCTCTGCAGCCTCCTGGCCTCTCCCAAATAACCCTGATTCCAGGCAGGAATAATTTGTTCAGCACTGCTTATCCCAGCAGCACTGCACAAGCAACCTATTAACTTCGGCACCATCGGGGAGCGGCTAGTTCGTTCTAAATTAAAGGTAGCTGGAAATGGGCCCCTCTGGTGGAAAGGAGGGTACCAGGGGCTGCAATATTGTAGCAGGGGGAGGAGCGGATCAAAGCAGGCGCTGAACAGCCTTCTGAGGTCCGGAGTCCCCTGCAGCCCTCATCTTCCCCGGCTGCCACGGGAGGCATCAAGGTGCAGGGGAAAAGACCTCGGGCTCAAGTCTTGCAATTTCCCGGGAGGGCCGCCTGGGGGGAGCCCTACCCTATCCAGAATGGGAGTCCTGCTTTGTCAAGTGGGGCTAAAAATGCCCACCTCACAGGGCTACTGGAGACCAAGGGGATGGTGCCTTGTGTCACGCCCAGTCCTGGGCACATCACAGCTGCCCAGGGAAAGCCAAGCTCCCGTGCTTCCACCTTGGAGAGAAATGAGACGGAACTAAGAGAGAGAAGGCTACATGGGCGTGTGCTCCTCCCAGCTGCTGTCCAATGAGCTACTGCCTCAACTTGTCCTTGCTGCCCCAGTCACTGTCGGTGACAAACTCTGTGCTTGAGAATGTGTGGACAGTTGAGTTGATCCTGATTTGTTGTCTGTATGTGTCTGTTTGCTGCCTGCCCTCCCCTACCCCCGTGAGAACACAAGCCCTGCAAAGGAGGGGTCCACGGTAGCTTAAGCTACACACTCACCAGGCACTGACTCAAGGATGACTCAGTGCCGCCCCTGCTTGGCGGCGGCAGGCAGTGAGGCTGCAGTGGCCATGGGAGATATGGTGTCTGTCGGGCTGCACCTGGGCTCCCCCTCCCCATCGCCCTGTGCCAAATTTCTCTGCTGGAGTTTGGCGGAAGTGACCAGCCAGAGGGTCCTCCATGAGCTGGGTTTGGGGCGAGGCGAGTACAAGCAAGACCAGGTCTTTGTTCCCACCCCAGTTCTCTCTGGCCCTGCCTGTCCAAGACAGCTGACCCCTGCAGGGCCTGCAGAGATGTCCACGCAGCTTTGGGGCTGTCGGGGATTCCTCCCCACCCACTGGACGTGTAGGAGGGAGGACCTGGGGTCTGAGGGGGCTGAGGAGATGATGCAGAGATGAGAAGCTGCAGGCTCCCTAGGCCAGCTGGGGACAGGGATGCTAAGATTGCAGGAAAAGACTTGAGGGACATCATTGAGCTTCAGTCCTGGGCAAAAGAAAGCCTTCTTCCTCTGCTAGCTCAGGGTGGAGATCATGGTCACAGAGCCCAATCTGGTCCCCTCCAGCTGAAGCCACCGAGATTCTGTGTTGTGTTCTCAGAGGCACAAAGAGATGCGGCTTTGGAGCCAGAACCTGGTCTGAATCCAAATCCTCCCATTCTCTCAGTCTTCGAGCTGCTATAGCGGAATACCATAGACGGAGGGGCGCTTTACCCACGGACACTCATTTCTCACTGTTCCCCAGGCTGGGGTCTGCTGGGGGCGCTGTTCCCAGGATATAGACAGCCACGTTCTTGGCCATGTTCTCACATGCAGGAGAGAATGGGAGGTCTCTGGCCTCCTCTTATAGGGGCACTAAGCCCATTCGTGAGGTCTCCCTCATGACCTGGTCACCTCCCAAAGACCCCATGTCTGACCACCATCACACTGGGGCTCAGGGTTCAACATACAGACGTGGAAGGAACACAGACATTCAGCCCACTGCACTGAGCAGGGGCTTCCCTACGCTTGGCCTTGTGCCTTCATCTCTAATGACGGGGTTGCTGATGTTCAAGGTCTCTCCCGTTTTTGTTAGAATTTTAAGCTGTAATAGCAATGATTGCTGTGTCACGGATCACATCAGTGTTGTGCCCAACACCATCCTCAGCAGTCTGCATCCCCATTTTATTTAAAGTGTATGAGAACCCTCAAAGGTAAAAAGCCCTAACAAGGCTCCTTTATGGCTCAGAGAGAGGAAGAGTCTGGCTCGCAGTCACACAGCCAGGAAGGACAGAGTCATAATTGGATAATTGGACGCTCTCCCTCCATTTCTCAAAATCAGATCCAGAATAGGAGGACGATGAGGACAAAGCTTCCCAGTCTGGCCGAGAGGCAACCCACACTCTGGTTTGGGAAGTCGCGGTGTCAGGGCCTCCGTTCTGACTGAGGGTGCACATTAGAGAAGATTCTCCCCGAGCCCCGGGCCCCCCATCTATATCCCGCACATTATCCCAGGCCACCTCTTGCGGTCTAACATCACGAAGCCTGGGAGAACTGGCCTGGCCACCAACACTGCAAGGGCAGGAGGTGGGGGCGGGGGGCACTGCCCAGCAAACGTTTCCGGCTGTAATTCCAGTCTGGCCAATTTCTGCTCTTGCTAGGCCGAAATTGGTTGGAAGCTGAGGCAGAGGACTGGGAGGAGGTCAGGTGGACTTCTGGGGCTTGTTCCAAGAGAGTGTGGTGAGCCCGTCCCAATTTTCTATCTGTAATCTTTTGATTAACCCTGGGCCAGTGTGGGTGACATGTTTCAACCCAGCTGCGCTTGGCAGGTGGGGCCCAGCCCAGGCTTGCGGCTCGGTCTCCGCAGTCATCAGCCTGGAAGCAGCTGTCACTCAGAGCCTGGCTTGTCTCTAAGCCAGGAGGGATGTTGGATTGCAGGAAGCTCGCAACGCTCTTGTGCTGATCTCCTCTGCCCATACATCATGGGTGCGGCAATCATGGCCTGTCATCGCAAACTCACGGGAGCCGCAGAGGTGTGGTCATCACCCTCCTCCACGGAGGGCTGCTTATTCCCTAAGGGCCTTGCGAGCATCCTGATCGTTCATCCAGTCCTGTTCCTGTGAGCTACCCACTCTTACTCCCAGCCTAGCCTCGGAGAGGCTGAATAACTTGCCAAGGCCACCAAGCCAGAACTGTGATGCAGAAGACCTGAGCCAGCTCCTTGGCACTGCCATCCCCTGTGTTGGGCTGGACTGCGCCCTGCTCAAATTCAGACGATGAGGCCCTAGTCCTCAGTGAGGCTGTAGGAGGTCATTAAAATTTGATTGGTTTTGTAAAGGATTTATTTATTTATTTGAAAGGCAGAATCACAGAGAAAGAGGGAGAGAGAGAGGGAGAGGAAGAGGGAGGGGGGAGAGAGAAGCAGATCTTCCATTTGCTGGTTCACTTACCCACTGGCCACAACGGCCAGGTGTGAGCCACTGCAAAGCCAGGAGCTAGAAACTCCATCTGTGTCTCCCATGTAGGTGGCAGGGGCGCAAACACTTGGGCCGTCATCTGCTGCTTTTCCAAACACACTAGCGGGGAGCTGGGTCAGAAGCAGAAGTGGGGCAGCTGGAACCTGAACTGTCACCCTGATATGGTGAGCGGGCATCTCGGGTAATGGTTTAAGCAGCTTCACAACACCGAGCCCTAAAGTTTGATTCTTGATTTGTTCCTGCCATGAAATGGGGAGAAAGCTTGCTTTGAGAAAGGACCGGCTGTGGAAAGGCTCCTCCATGATGGCCTGAAGTGACCAGCGAGTCCCTGGCAAAGGCCTCTAGGGCTACTGACACAGCTGGCTCCCCCATCCCGGCTCCCCTGCAGCCCTTGCAGGCATCCTGGGATCATGATTTTTAGAGTTCATCCGATTCCCAACCCGGTACTGCTGTTTCCAAGCTGCATGACCTTGGGAAGTTCTGAGAAGGTCACTCCTTTGAGCCATGCTTTCTCACCTGTGAAATGGACACAATCCTGCCCCATCCCACTGGTGTGTTAAAGCAATGCGTTTAAAGTGTCCGGTGCAGTGCTTGCGTCCTAGGAAGGGCTCAGCCATAATGGGATGGCTTTGCTGCTGTTCGTCATTACTATTGAAAAAGCCTCAGCTTAAGTCTCTTCTCAGTGCATTTTTGTCAAACCAGGGACCTCCCAGGTCTCAGAAAATGGCTGGTTGGTTGAAATCACCCATGAGTGACAGGAGGGGTCCGAGACACCTCCTGGATTCCCTTCCCCCACGTGCAATCTGAGACTCACAACAAAAGGTCTTGTTCCAGGGGCACAGACAGGAGAGCCAGCACTGTGTTCAGAGAATGAACTCAACGTCTAGAACTTTCCAAGTCAGGCTGGGAAGCGCCTTCTCCATCCCTGCCTCCTCCACAGCCAGGACTCTGATATGATGCAAAAGAGGAAGGGGGTGGTAAGGTCATCGCTTTGTGTAGTGTCCACCCAGAGAGCAGCGGAAGGAAGCTATGACCAGAATGTCATGGCGGTGAGCAGGGCCTAGGGAAGACTTCCTAAGGACACCTCCAGCCTGGAGGGGACAAGCTGGCCCCAGACCAAGCAGGCAGGTCCTGGTGTGTAGACCACTTAACACTTTTCAAATTGAAGACTGAAAACTAGAGGAGCTGCTCTCACCTTTGGGCCCTCTGTCGCCCACAGCTTTGCAATGTAGAAAGAAATAGACACAGGACTCCCCCGTGCTGGTTTACCTTGCACGTTGAAGTCTGCTGGGTGAGCTGTTGGGAGTCTAATGGTGGCCACTCTGTGCATGGAAGTCAAGGCCACGGCTGCATAGTGACCAGCAGGAGTGACTGCCTTAGTGCTCCGCCCCCAGGCTTCTCAGTGTAGAAGAAGCTGAGGGCAGAGCGAGGAAGCCCCCGGAACAAGATGCCTTAGAGATAGAGGTTCCCTGGTTGGTCGCTGGGGTCACAGCGATGAAGGGTGACCTGGGCCCCTCCTGGAGGACATAGCTGCTGAACAGGTGGCTCTTCAAGTCCACACAGTCGGGGACTCATAGGCTTCAGCTCTGCATGCTCACCCTCACAGCCTCATGTTTAGGGGGCACTTCCAAGTCTCTCTCTTGGCTCTTTTTCTAAGATTTATTTATTTATTTGAAAGGCAGAGTTACACAGAATGAGGAGAGGCAGAGAGAGAGAGAGAGAGAGAGAGAGAGGTCTTCCATCCAATGGTTCACTCCCTAATTGGCCACAACGTCCGGAGCTGCACCGATCCGAAGCCAGGAACCAGGAGCTTCTTCCGGGTCTCCCACATGGGTGCAGGGACCCAAGGACTTGGGCCATCTTCTACTGCTTTCCCAGGCCACAGCAGAGAGCTGGATTGGAAGTGGAGCAGCTGGGACCTGAACCAGTGCCCATGTAGGATGCCAGTGCTTCAGGCAGAGGCTTTACCCACTATGCCACAGCACCGGCCCCTTAGCTCTTTTCTTAAGCTTCAGACCCAAGTGACTCCTGTGAACTTGCTGGGGGACAGGGGCCATGTGTTAGTTATGTGTTAGAATGCCCAAAACTCAGCATATGGCTTGCACGGAGTGGCCTGGCTGAGGGCGGGGGGAGATCACTAGACCCTTTCATTTGCATGTCGTTCCATAGCCTCTACTGAACCTGTGGAAAACCGGAGCAGGCCTCCATCTCCTGACTTCACTACTTCTCTTTATATGGCCTCAGCCTCGAGCCTTGAATTCCCTCCGTTCTCAGCACCATCCCAGCAGCCCAAGCCTTTTCACAATCTCACCTGCTTTGTTGCATTTCTTTCCACTTCTCCCCCCTTCCATCTCCTCCTTACCACGGCCAAAGAGGTGGTCCATCCACAATCCTTTGACCTAGGAGCCCTACTTCTAGAAATCTACCCTAAGGAAATCACCAGATATGTATGCAGAGACTTCTATTCAGAAATGTCCATCATTGTTTTACTGCATTATTTATAATAGTGAAAAATTGAAGACAAACTAAACTTCAGTTGAAAAATAGAGTATTAAATAAATTGTTTCATCTATCCAGTAGGATAATAAGTCACTGAAAAATTGTTTTTAGGCCCATTTAATAACATGCAGAAATGCTATTGGTGTACCAGATGGAAGAGTGATAATAGAAAACTGGGTGTACCATGGTTCCAATCAGCGAATGGTTGATTGTGTGTATGGAACAAGTAAGATAGGAAAGAAATAAACTGAAATATTAGCATGGATTTTCTTTGGGGCTAGGGTTCTTTTTTGTTAGTACTTCTTGACACCTCTATATGTCTACATTGCATTCAATAAGCATGCATAAAGATATCATTTTGATTTTATAATTCTCAATACCATCAATAACTGTTGTGCTCTCACTGTCGCTCCCTGTTAGAGCATACCCCAAATTGTGGGGTCTGACAATCCTGGGAGCACAGGCCACTTCCTATTCCTGTCTCCCTCTCCCCCTACCATGCCCATACTCCCTGGGCCAAACTGGTGCCTATACTTCATGTTTAATATTCCTGAGCCTAACCCTCAAATGGTTCAAATACACACACACACACACACACGTTACATGGCCACATATAGAGACAGACAGAGAAAGAGAGAGGGTGAAAATATGGCAAAATATTGATAATCTTGGGTAAACAAAGGTGAAAGGCACATATGTTCACAATTTTGCCAGTCTTCTCTGTTGGACATTTTCAAAATGAAAAGCTGGAAAGAGTAAAGGAACAGTAGCCGCCAGTCTTTAAACACATGGGCTCCACACAGCAGTCTGTTTTACTGCCTGCTAATTGAGCAGTGGTGGCCCTAGCAGCTTACTTACTTTCTCAGTCTCGGATTCTTCATCAGTAGGATGAGGAGAATGAAAACCCTAGGGAATTCATTTCCTACAGTTGTCTGATGTGCAAACAACTTGGCAAGGAGTCTGGAATACCCCCAGCTGTTGGAACTGTTGTCTTCAGTGTTCAGTACAAAAACCAAATTCTTAACCGTGAGTCTATGCATTACACTTGACCTCCCTGCACTACTCAACGCTGGATACTAAAGAATGAGTGGTAGATTTGCGACCTTCTGCTTGCCTGCTTCCCTTTCGGTAGCTGACTAGAGAATTGCCAGAAAACAGTGCCGGGGGACAGCACCAGGGCGTAGCAGGTAAAACCACCACCTGTTTTGCTGGCATGCAATCTGGGCACTGGTTTGAGTCCTGGCTGCTGATGTGGGAAAAGCAGCAGAAGATGGCCCAAGTGCACGGACCCCTGCACCCACATGGGAGACCCGGATGAAGTTCCTTGCTCCTGGCTTTGGCCTGGCCTAGTTCTGGTCGTTGTGGTCATGTGGCTGTGGGGGTGGGGGTGAGGGGTATGAGCCAGCAAATGGAAAACCTCTCTTTCCCTGATTTTCAAATAAATAAATAAATCTTCACAAGAAAAAAAAAAAGAACGCAGTGCCAGGTCCTCTTGGTATCCTTATCTGCGGGTCGTGGCACAGATCCTAGCACAGAGGAGACAGACAATGAGCGCAAGAAACCCAAAAATGAGGAGCTTGAAAGGTTCAAGTTGCACTGTAAAGAAAGTTCTTCTCATCAGGTACACGTTGGTTTTATTGCTGATGTAGCCACTCTCTTCCCATGGGCTTCTTTGAGATAAAGCATCACCTTGATAAAGTAGCTGTGGATACAGGCATCCTGGAGTTGGCATGAAAATGCAATTTAATTTTCAATTAAACTTGATTTCTGAGCCAAGGGATTTGCCTGACTCACACTGGGAGGATTATTTTGGCCAGATCTATTGTTATCGTGGGTAATGACTCTCCCATGAAGGGGACTCTCAAGGAAACTGGCGACCTCATGATGGTTCAGCAAGGCAGGCGCATGGCCCTGTGGAAAGAACTGCTATTCCTCAGGAGCTGAGGATTATGCAAGTAGATTCCAGAAAGTTCAAAGCAAAGGCAGGCAGTTTGTCCAGGGAGGTAAGACAGTGCCAAGGCATGCACACAGGAAAGAGAGGTGGGGACACTTGGTACGGTGGTTGAGAGACTACTTGGGACACCCACGTCCCACTGCAGAGTGCCTGGTTTATGTCCTGCTCCTTCACTTCTGATTCAGTGTCCTGCTAATGAGTACCCTGGAAGGCAGCAGTTGATGGTCCAAGTACTTGGGTCCCTGCTCCGCAGTAGGGGAGACATGGGTTGAGTTCCTCAGCTCCTGTCTTCAGCCTGGCCCATTCCTGTCTGTTGCAGGCATTTGGAGAGTGAACCAGCAAAAAGTCTCTCTCTCTCTCTCTCTCTCTCCCTCCCTCCTCCTCTTCCCCCCACCTTTTAAGTAAAATGAAAATAATTAAATTATTTATTTTATAAAAAGAAAGGTGGGAAGTTGCTAGCGAGAGAAGGCAGCAGTAGGAAGTCCTCCAAGATCCAACAGACAGGATCTGTGTAATTGAGAGAATTGATAGAACTATAATTGCTGGAAGAGAAAGCAAACTTTTGTAGAGCATCTTTCTTGTTCCAGGCACTGGGCTGAGGGGTTCCCATTCATTATTGCATTGAATCATCACACTCTACTCATTTTTCAATTGAGAAAATTGAAACTCAGGAAGATCAAACAAACTGTCCAAGAGCATAGACCAACTAGATTGGAACTCTGTGCTTTCCTCCATGCAGGCTGCCTGTCCAAGGACAAAACCAAAGCATAGTGAGGGACTACACTGAGCTGAAGCTCACCCCCACAAATGTGAAGAATGGGACAAAGGCCTTTAAAACAGCTGAGAGACACTGAAAATGTGGGAGTACTTCAGAAAGATCATGGAAAAGTAGAATTAAAAGATCAATTTATTTTGGTGAAAAACTTTTGAAATACATGCACCATTTTTTCATATTACACGTTTTCTCAGGAACTTTCGAAAACCCATGGTAAAGGATGACTGGGCTTGCTTGGGGATAATGGAAGGGCAAACAACACCCTTTCCCTTCTGCTTTGCTCCCGTCTTCCACACAAGGAGTGAGACCTGAGAAATGGGTGCAGTGGCTCAGCGTGGCCAGGAGGCTCACATGAGGTCAGGAGCCTGAAACCAATGTGGTTCCCACCTGTGGCTCCAAGTGTTGGGAAGACCCAAGAGAGATTATTGAGGAACCCCAGCAAACAGAGTCACAAAAATTTAGAGATCGAGAAGGCGTTACGTGGCCTAATGGTTATTAATGATAGCAAAAAGAGGATTTTAAGCTGTCAACTCCTGAACGAATTCTAGAGAGCATCATTACCCTCGTGGTTTTGGAAACTTAGAAAGCAGGGTCAGTGAGAGAAGGGTGGGGCTGAAAGACCAGACTGGCTTCTGTCCTGCTGCTTAGTAGAGTGACCAGTCCAAGGCCACTGGGACTGAATCATGCTTGGGTTCGAGTTGGGTGCTACAGGGGCATGGATTCCGGCAGACTGCAGCTGGCCTTGCAGCCCCTGTCAATCTTGACGGTGCCCACATCATCTTTGCTGGACTTTCTCCTACTTACACTTGCACACGGGCATCACCTCAATCTACTGACTCTGGAGAGCTGTTGGAGAGTTTCAGCCCAGACTCTAACAGACTCCCAGTGTGTGATTTTGTCCTGCTGGCATTTTTCATGATTGACATGGGGTAGAGACTACAGGACAAGATTTCCCCCTGGTTAGCCCCTGCTCTGTTATTAACCAACTTCTTTTTTTAAAGATTAACTTTTCTTTAAGATTTATTTATTTATTTGAAAGTCAGAGTTACACAGAGAGAGAAGGAGAGGCAGAGAGAGAGAGAGAGAGAGAGAGAGAGAGAGAGAGAGAGAGAGATAGGTCTTCCATCCACTGGTTCACTTCTCAGTTGGCTGCAACAGCCGGAGCTGCACCGATCCAAAGCCTGGAGCCAGGAGCTTCTTCTGGGTCTTCTCACACAGGTGCAGGGGCCCAAGCACTTGGGCCATCCTCTACTGCTTTCCCAGGCCATAGCAGAAAGCTGGATTGGAAGTGCAGCAGCCGGGAAGCGAACCGGTGCCCATATGGGACGCTGGCACTGCAGGCGGCAGCTTTACGCTCTACACTACAACGCCAGCCCCTATTTGTTAACTTCTAACCTTGGGCAAGTTCAGTTTCTTCCCTGGTGCCTCAGCAGCCGCTCCTATGAAGTGGAGATACTAATAATAAACTCCAAGGCTATTGTTAGTATTAAATGAGCTAGACATGGTATAGCTTGGCTCAGATCCCAGTCTTACAGGTGCTCCACAAATGTTAGTTCTTATTGCTCTTAAGGATGACAGGTTCTTATATGGCAGTTATTCGTTAAGTATGCCCTGATATGGAAGTGGCTACATCTTGGGATAGTGGGTTATTTATCAAAAGAGTGTTGATGCAGACTGTCACTAAACAAAAATATACAGAGATCGCGATGGAGTGTTTCCATTGACAATATTTCTGACACCATGTAGCAGGAATTTTTTCCTCCAGATACCGATCATTTCTGAGTTTTCTACAATTTAATTCGATTTTCACACTAACTTCCAAGGCTTAGCACAGACTCTGCAGATTAAGGCTTGGTCCCACAAGACTTCAGATTCCGGCCGCCAATGGATTGCCCAGGCCACACATGTTCTGCCTGGTTAACAAGGGGTTCCCACAACTTCTTACCCCTTCAGGTTTGATAACTCACTAGAACAATCCACAGAACTTGGAAAAATACTTTACTTCCTATTACCGCGGCTCCTTTATCCTTGGAGAATACATTCCAGAGCCCCAGTAGATGCCTAAATCCACAGATAGTACTGAATCCCTATGTGCTATACTTCTTCCAATGTAACTGATGTTATTAACGTATGTTAAAGTTTAACTTATAAATTCAGCAGAGTCAGAAATTAACAACTACCAATAAAATAGAATAATTAGAATAACGTACTATAATAAAAGTTATGTCAGTGTTCTCAAGCTATCTGACTGTACTTAGCTCACCTTTGTTGTGATGTTGTGAGAGGATACTGTGCCCATGTGATGAGGCAGAGTGAGGAGCAAGATACAGGCATTGAGCTATGACGGAGGGGTTACCAGAATACGAGCACTGTGATACCATGGGCAGCCTGGTAGCCAGGACAGCAAGACATCATGCAAATCAGAAGCCCCCAAAACTTTAAATGATAAATTGTTTATTTCTGGAATTTTCCATTTAATATTTTTGGACCTTAGTTGACAGGTAACTGAAACCAAAGAAAGCAAAGCCACAGATGGAGACAGGGAGGTTATTCTACTAGTTTATGTTGAGAGATACAACTTAGGAACAGCCACATGGAAGAGAGGCAGAGGGCAAGGTCTCCCTTCCCTGGAGGTTGCAAGGTAGAGCTGAAAGTTCCAAGCTTCTAATCGAGACTAGTTCTTCCCAGCAAGCAGCCCCCAACCCTGGGGTTACTTATGTGCCCATCAAGAGTCATCTCACTAGAACAAATGATGCATGTGTCGCTTTGCTCACTTTGCTCACTCAGGAAATTACAAAGGTTTTGGGAGCTCTGGATCAGCCACCTCAGAGACAAAGAGTGAATATATTTCTGTGATACCGCAGAGAGCTCTGTACCACATAAGAAAGTGGAGCAGCACGAGATGGCCTTTGAAGTCCTGTGGACCCTTAGAAAGCACAAGTTTGTGCAGGACAGGGGAGTCCAACAGTAGGGATTCCAGAATGAGATAGGAGGACTCCTTCCAACAATTTCACTGGGTGTGGGGATAAAAGACAGGTCTTAAAGCTGCATGTGCTTAGCAAGCCTCTGCTTTTATTTTATGTGGATTGGAGGTGAAAGAGGTTGTTGTGGATGCTGGAGATTGTGAAGATCAAAGTCCCTCCACACCTCCTTTGATTCTGCAACCAGAGGAGGAGCAGTAAGCTTTGGGCTGTGTCACAAACTTGGTCCAACATTCAGTTTGGAGTTGTTTGCTTCCTTATGTCTCCCGTTGCCATCTTCCAGATCCTATAGGAAAGTTGGCTTGTGCACATGAGCATAGAAGAGCATGGAGGGAGAGTTGTGGGGATCTAGGCAGAAGTTGGGTTCTGCACTGACATGACATGATAAGGATCCTGGAAAGCACTTGTGCGCAGGAAGACAATCCATCAGCTAAGCCATCTGTGGGAGTGGACACTGGGAGCCAGGAGTGATCTGGAAAACTCAAACCTTCCTCGTGGCCCCCACTGGGAATTGGATGGATCCAAGGGAGGGCTTTGGTTTTCCACAGGGCACATTGTTGGAGGGACATGTGGCCTTGTCTTTGAATACAAGAGGCCACTGGTTCTAGAGTTTTGGAGCTCGGGTTGTCTGCATACTCTTGAGAAATATCAAGGACTCAAAGTGCTTTGATATTTATAGGCTTTATCTATTGATAGTCAGCACTTTAGAAACTAAGAACTTTAAAAACATTGAATTTTGGGACCAGCGTTATGGCACAGAATGTTAAACTGCTACTTTTAACGTCAATATCCCATATCAGAGCACTGGTTCAAGTTCGGCTGCTCTGCTTTCCAGCTCCCTGCTAATGTGCCTGAGAAGGCAGCAGAAGACAATCCAATCACTTGTGTCCCTGCCACCCATGTGGGAGACCTAATGTCAACAGACTGCAAACTGCTGTGTTTGCCTTCTAATTGAGGCTGGTTTGTGAGAATACTCAGGGGCCTTTGAGTTGGCTCTTGGCTTTGGCCTGGCTCAGCCCTGGCAGTTGTGGCCATTTGGGAAATGAACCACTGATGGAAGGTCACTTTCTCTCTCTATTACTCTGCCTTCCCAATGAATAATTATTTAAAACATATTGAACTTAAATGTATTTATTTTCAAAAAATAATAAATCCATTATATACTAACAAAAGTACCTTATTTTTGTGGCAAACAATCATATTTTCCAAAAAATACTTTATTGGGAGAAATTGTGGGGTTCTTAGACATTTTTTGAAAATCTCTTTAATATCTGGTTTAATTATGGTCTGCATTCAGTCTAAGGTGATGCCTCACGTCATATCACCTCTGGAATATTCTGCTGCATGCTTGTGGGAGAATGAGTGAAAGAGACAAGTACCATCTTGGCCTTGTTACAGAAACGATGTTGTCCCTGCAAGCCCTCACTTTGGGAACTGCTTTGCTCAGCTGGAATAAATTTCTCCACTTCTCTGATCTTTCTTGGGTCTTCCTCTTTTCTCTCTGGTGAAGTGTGGTCAGTTGCATGTGTTCAAATGCTATCTCCCAAATAGTTTGTAAAATTCCAGCTCCCCAAACTGCAAGACTAACTCAAAGGCCTCTAAGTAGTTGCCTCAATTAGAAGGCAAATACAGCAGTTTGCAGTCTGGTGATCCAAGGTGTGTTGACATTAGGAGAAACTTTAGACGAATTGTGGTTTCTTTTTTTTTTTTTTTTCCTTTTTAAAACAGAGTGACAGAGGTTGGGAGGGAGGGAGATAAAGAGATTTTTTTCTTTTCTTCTCTCTTTTTTTAAAGATTTATTTGTTTACTTGAGAGGCAGACTTACAAAGAGAGGGAGAAACAGAGAGGTCTTCCATACACTGGTTCACTCCTCAGTTGGCTGCAACAGCCGGAGCTGCACCGATCCAAAGCCAGGAGCCAGGAGCTTCTTCAGGGTCTCCCACGCGGGTGCAGGGACCCAAGGACTTGGACCATCTACTACTGCTTTCCCAGGCCATAGCAGAGAGCTGGACTGGAAGTGGAGCAGTAGGGACTCGAACCGGCGCCTATATGGGATGCCGGCACCATAGGTGGATGCTTAACTTACTATTCCACAGTGCTGGCCCATAGAAGAACTGTTGGTGTAGAGGGGCAGCCGGCATCATTTCAGTAAGTCACAAAAATGGCGATATTGTATTGCATGATTTTAAGCTGGGTTCTGTGCTCCAGTGTAAGAAGGAAGCCCTTAGTGATAGTGACTAAGAGAGCGGGGAGGAAGGGTGGCAAGAAGAGACAAGATTCCAGGAGGAAGGTGCTGTGCCACCAGATTTATCTCTGGCCCTCCCCGGCCTTTCAGCTTAATGGAGAGTGCATGGGCCATAAAACGGAAGTAAGGTCTTCGCCCTCTGAGCTCTCCAGAAACAGAAGGGACCCTTGTTGCTTTCTCCCTCTAATCGCAGGTTGAGCTGATGAACTGAAGCTTCACCGGAGACCCGGCCCCCTGGATGTCCCACAGTCAGGTGTCATATGTCAGGGGCGCAGAAGTCGCTCTGCCCTTGCCTCCACCAGGTGCTCTGTGTTCTGGCAGGAGGGCACCTGGGGAAGTGGGCCAGGTCACCTCTCAGGTGTGCGTCACGGACTCAGCAGGGGAAAAGTCCAAAAGGGTAGAAATTCTAGAAGCTCCTTAGCAGTGATGGACTAAGAACGGACGAGGGCTCTCCGCTCCCAGGCTGCCTCTCTTCCCCAGAGCATTTTTCTTCAGTGTCCCACGGCATCACGTTTATGTGCCCATTATTTCACACTCACCCAGCACGCGAAGCTCTGGCAACAGCAAGCCGGGGTGGGATTTGCTAGAAGTAGGCCAGCCTGCTGAAGGAGGAGGACATTGGTCTCAAACAGTCAGAGGTTTCTGCTTAATAATGCATGGGGCTTGGGGGCAGATGAGGCATCCCCGAGTACATCTTTTCCCAGAAGAACATGGTCTTTCCCCATGCCCTGCAAGGGCTGTTCGGATATTCGGAGTTCTGTGTATTTCAGTCCTAAGTGCAGGTGCAAGGGAGACGTGTGGAGAAGCCCAAGGAAGTCAGATGCCTTGTTGGAACTTTCTTATTCCTCTTCTTCTTTAAAGTTAAAATTAACCTTTTGAGATCATTGTAGGTTTGCATATAGTTGGAAGAATAGTAGAGAGAGATCTCATGGACCTTTGACCTCATTTCCCCTGATAGTAATAGCTTGCAAAGCTATTGCACAGATCACAAGTGAGACTTTCTTAAAAGACTCAATGGATCCTTGAGACTTGCTGGTCCCAGGAGGGAGAAACCCTGGGGTAAGGTGAGCTACTTCCTCTTGGAAAGAAAGTGCACCAGATAGAGACCTGGAGGGCCCAGAGGTGCAGCAGGCTCCCTTGAGGGAAATATTGATACTGGCATAGATTCCAGGACACCAACCACAACACACACACACACAACTGCTCACACCCTGGCTTGCATTTGGGCATCACTGGGATCCAATGCTGTTCCCTAACTGACCCCTTTGGGTAGCTGTGGCTGTGTCATTCATCCCTTCAGCTGGGTCTGCTTCCATGCCGTGGTTGAGATGGACTTGCTTCCCAGCTCCTTGCTTCCTATGTAGATGGTCTTGGCCCCTCCATTTTTTGTAGTAGTTTACATAGTACTTACAGGTGTCAGTCACTATCCTAGGACATTTTCACAATAAATCATTTAATATAGTCCTATAAGGGAAATGTTATTATTATTTCCTATTTTACAAATGAAGAGATAGAGGCTCAGAGAGGTTAATTTGTTTGGCCAAAGTCATCCAGTGAATGTCAGGGTTGGATATTTGAGCCCAGTCAGAAGCCTTGCCAAGTCCCCATACTTAACCACTATCCTCTATTGCTTTTCCTCTTCCAGGAAGTGGGGTCAGTAGCACCTCACAGAGTTTTCACAAGGCAATCCTCAGCACAGTGTGTGGTACAAAATAAATAAGCTAGGAGAGAACACGATAGCTGGCATAACTTCTGGAAGCTTCTGAGTATGCGTAACTTATGAACATCAGGAACGATAGTCTCCATGTCTGGCCACCTACTATGTGCCAACCCTTTCAGGCCTTCCAACTCCCCAAAAGTAGGAGTGCCTCTTTTATGGATGAAGAGAGATGAAACGTGGCCGTGGTAGAGACAGGATTCATACCCATGGGCTCTATTTTAGACTCACAGGACCAGAAAGATCTTCAGGAAGACCAGCCAGACTTCACGGCCACCTCAGGACCTCTGTACCACATGTCACTTATGCACTCTGGAAAGCCTAGTGGAAAGGCCCTGGTTCCCTAAGCTACATGTTCCAGAATCGCCCACAGCTCCTATTAAGAGCACAGAGCATTGCTTCCACCCCGTGCAGGGTGTCTGGCTCCCTAGGGCAAGCGTATGGACCTGAGAATCTGCATTTCTCAAGTTTCCAAGGGATCCTGATATTGCTGGTCCAGGGACCACACTTTGAGTACCACAGCTCTAGGAAAACTTGGAGCATGTCCTAGTCCATGTTCTGTTGGTATAACTGAATCACTCAGACTGAACAGTTCAGAAAGAGATGAGATTTGTTTCTTCCAGTCCTGGCATCTGGGATGCCCCAGAGCATGGCACTGGCATCAGCTGGGCACCTGACAAGGGCCTTTGTGGTGCACCCTAGCATGGCAGAGGGCATCGGGGAGGAGAGAGCAAGCTTCTAGCTTACGCCTCTCTTCCTCTCCTTGAAAGCCACTACACCATCATGTGGACCTCATGACCTTATCAAACCCTGCTGACCCCCCAGTGGCCCCTTCTCCAAACACTAGCAACACAGACATCTCAGGATTAAGTCACACATGACCTTGGCTGGGAGGGAGGGGAAGGCAAACCCTAGCAGAAGGGCCGCGGTGAAGGTGATGTCCTCCTCCAATTGTTCCCATTCCAGACCTGAACCTGGCTTCCCAGCTCAGAGTCCAGGTATTTTCCTGTGATGCACCCTCATCCACATGGCCCTTATGCTTGGCCATTCTCAATAGCCTGCCTCCCGCTGGCACGTGAACTCAGGAGCCCCCCAGCTCCCAGGGGAGGGAAACTCAGGCTTTGAACTTGGCCCAGAGTAGCATCTACTGTTGCTTTTCTGATTACAAACAAAATGCAACACAACCTTCCCACAGTAGAAAATTTAGAAAAGCCCAGAAATAAAAAGGGAAACAAGAAAGAAAATTAGAATTCACCACCATCACACTGTTAACGTTTTGAAATGTTTGTTACATTTCGTTACAGTCTTTGGTTATTTTGCAGACACGACCACAGATTGAAAATATTTGGGAAAAAATTGCATCTGTACTGAATATCTGTAAAATTTTTTCTTATCATTATTCCCTAAACAATGCAGTACAACAACTATGACACAGCATTTACTTTGTATTCGGTATTACAAATCATCTAGAGATCATTTAAAACACACAGGAGGATATGTGCAGGTTCTATGCAAGTCCAATGCCATTTTATAGAAGGGACTTGAACATCCATGGATTTTAAAATCCACAGGGAATCTCAGAAACAATTCCTCGTGGATATTGAAGAATGACTGTGTTTGTTAATATTCGAGTAAAAAGCTGTATATAGCATCTATGACTCTTTAAAAAAGCGTTCTTCTAAATGTGCTCTAGAAATGAGAGCTGTTGTTTTTATTATGAAATGCAAATAAAGGACTGCGGTCTGCCAAGGACGGCTGCCCAGGTGGGCGAGGCAGTCCTCTGAGCCCGCAGGGAGAACACAGGACAGAGGTGACAATCCTCGCTGTAGTGACACCGTAGGAATCAGGTATGAGTCAGTTGAGTGGAAACAGGCATCAGAGAGCTGTAACCAGCTGGCCTTGTGTCCAGCAAGGCCGTGGGGGGCCATTGTACATTCTTGAGTCGGAAATGACTTTAACTAAGGGATTTCCCAAAGGTCGACCATGAAGCAGGAGGCAGGATGAGCTGGAGAGGGGGACGGGGGAAGGAGGCCCGGCTCGGCAGGTGGGGAGCAGTCCCACCCCTGGATTCCCGGTGCTGGAAGGGCAAGAATGAGTCTACTTCTGGGCCGCCAGGATGGAGAGGGACCGGTTGATCTTCACCATGGCAATAATGAGGAGGCCACCGGTGAGCAGGAAGGTGGGCCAGAAGAGGGAGGCAAGGAGGGCCTGGGGCCCGTACAGACGCCGATACAGGACGCTGGTCTCGTTCTCCCGCGTCGTGGAGAAGCAGTAGAAAACCTGGCGCTCGTGGAATTTGGCTCTGACCTTCTCCACATCGGCCCGGGCCATCTGGTAGTTGTCCAGGCTGCCTGGGATGTAGGAGCACTGTTGAGGGGAGAAGTAATAGCACCTGTGGGTTGCAAGTCCTTGCATCCGAGGGCTCAGGAGACAGGGTTTTGGAGGGGACTAAAGAAAAAGGCCAGCTTAGGGGTTGGGCACCTGGAGAGGAGTCAGGGCTTCTGTCTGAACACTGCCGAGTCCCAGAGAGCACAGTTACTCAATGCTGTGTGTGTGGCTGGTGGTCCTGGAGCTGCTCAGGGTAGCCCTGCCCACCTGGATGAAGGGCCCCAGTTAGGCTCCTGGCCCTGCTTCTATTGGCATAGTAAATTGCTTATCTATTCTGAGCCTTGCTACCTTACTTCCTTAAATAGGTTAATAACAATATCACTTCCAAAGGGTATTATTAAAGACTTCAAACGTAACTGGCTAAGGAGGCCAATGAGTGGCACAGGCCCAGTAGGAGTTGTATGTAAATTCAGGGCTCATGTAGGTGATATCAGCAAGTGTAATAGGCCAAGCCATAGGATGACAGGTGCCAAATGACTCTTGCCTTGGTGCCAGGAAGAATTGTGAGGGAGTAAGGGGGCCTGGTACAAGGGAGAGAGCCAGCCGCACCCACACTGGCAGTCACCTCTCTCTCGGGATGAAGAAAATCAGATTTGAATGTGAACTCTTGCAAATTAAAAATATTGGCAAACATTCAAATTGAAATCCCTTTGAGGTCTAATCTTACATGAGCCAAACAATATCCACTGGGAAGCCGGTGTTTGACACTGGGAGAACATGTTGAGAAGAAGTCTGTGTAGGCAGAGGGTGGCTCATTCAATTCCAACACCGATCAGACAAGGCCCAGCTAGAAAGCTCTGCAAAGAAGGCACCCAGTGGACAGCCCGGTTTTATCTCTGCTCTGTGCTAGGAGGCCTCGGTGTTACTTGTGTGAGCTGCTGGGAGATGTTCTGCAAGCGTGGTCCCCTCATCCCCCACAGCAGCACACCTGGAGGGCTGCCCATCGGCACAGGTTCCTATGCTGAGTGGTTGAGATGCAGCCCAGGAGTCAGGTGATTCCTACAAGCTCATTAGGACAGCTGCCCTAATGAGGTCATGTTCAAGATCAAGTGCTCAAACACGAGCCCCAAATGACCAGTGTTGAGCTGGCTTCTCCCCAGGCTGCAGACTCCCTGAACTTGAATGAGGCCGCCCACCCCAAAACTGCCTACCCCAACAGCATTCAGTCCAGCAGTGCAGAGGTTGTTGTATCACACTCTGGCAGCCTAGAAATGGGGCGGGGCGTGCATCCAGATATAGGTGTGCTTCCAGCCAGGGTGCAGGTGGGGCTGGGGAGAAGCTGGCTCCCCAGGAACCTGGCATTCAGTCTGGGCAATGCAGGGTTCTCAGGAGCATGTGATCAGTGTTCTGAGCTAACAGCTGGAGGTCTGGCCCAAGTTTCCTCCATGCTTCTGACCGTGACCTTGGGAAACCTTGCCCACTGAGTAAAGCTGTGGTTCCAGAGCCAGACAGGCCTAGATTCAACCACCAGTTTTGAGCTGTGTGACCTCGACAACTGCCTCAACCTCTCTGAACCTTGTTGAATGGACTCAGGAGGGCGCCTGCCTAGTGGAACAGCAATGACTTCATACCTGTTGTGAGACACGAGGCAGGGGGGATCATCTTCCTCAGTCCTGGGGACTTGGACAGTTGGGGACAAGCCCATACACCTGTCAGGGATCGAGGGACGTGCGTCTGTGCCCCTGGGTCGGTACCTGCTGATTCCGGTCCCGAGTCTCCTCCGTGTGGTACAGCACAGCCCACTTGCCCACGGCTGACACATTGACCCACAGGCATGGGTACTGCGGCACCTTCTTGCCCTCCAGCTCCTCCTGGTCCCTGATGTTGGTCTCAATCAGCTGACACAAGGATTCCTGGGTCCACACGCTGGGGGAGACCACACACAAACACACACACACACACACACGTCAGAACCAGGGTGACACACAGAGCACCCAGTTTGAATCTTCAATCCCCTGGGAGCCTTAAAGAGACCCCGTATTGAGCACCCAGCACTGGAGAGCCCAGGGCCCCTGTGCCTGGGGAGGAATCCAAATCAGAATTCTAGAGCTGAAAACGGGCGTTGGGCACCATCTGCATAGATGGTTTTCATCCACCCCAAAACCTGGCGCGCTTTTAAAACGATTCTCATGACCAAGCCACACCCCAAGTCAAGTGAATCAGAACTTCTCAGGTGGTGGGGCCCAGACCCTGGTATTTCCTTAAAAGCTTTCCAGCATGAATCTGATGAGCTGGCAGGCCTGAGATCTCTTTGCCCACATCATCTTCCTTTACAGAGTTGCAAGAGGAGCTCAGGAATGTCAAGTGACTTTTCCGAGGCCACACAGCACCTGAGGCTAAGTCTGGATGGCTTCAGAATCTGTTCTTTCTCCTAAAAAGAGCAGATGCAGGAAGGGCTTGATTCATGCTGGGTGGGGGAGAGGGCGGGACGGCGTGTAGTCAGGAGATAAGGTATGGGAGGCACACGGCTGCTCTGAGTAGTGCCTTGCTCGGGTAAGATTCCAGCCGGGACCGGCTCCAGGGCTGTAAAAAGTGAGGACAGCACAGGCCCAGGAGAGCTACCAGGCACAGCAACACATCGGCACATCACCTGTGACTCATCTCCCATTTATCCTGCCAGAGACACATCACCAGGCGCGAGGGGGCTGCTGGCGGCTGGAACGGGCTCAGAGGATGGGTCTAAGTCCTCTCCTAAGGACGGCCTGAGAGTACCGAGCGTATTTATCCCAAACAGAACACAAATCAGGAATTCCTCGGGTGGGTGACAATGTGCATAAGCAGTGCAAGGAATGTTCCCTAAGATTCCTGAGCGGAGTTCCAGGGAAGCAGACACTGGCTCCGCGCAGACACTTCCCACTTAGCAGAAAAGCCCAGACACGCAATGGGGGTGATCAATGGGTAGTGAGCTCCCATCTGCCCTCCTGCTGGGTTTTTTTTCTCTGAGGGGAGCTATCAAAGCCTGTGACGCCGATTCCTGCTGGAGCAAATTCACACTGAAGTGTGCCTGATCCCATGCTTGGCTGTTTTTGTGAGCAGGGCACCTTGCATCTCTTATCAGCCAGGCCTGACCCAGGCAGGCTCAGTCCAGCCTAGCCTCCCTGCACTTGTTCACCTGAACTCAAGAATGAGGATTATCTTGACTGCCCTACTGAGTGCGACAGTCAGGCGAGGGGTAGGTAGAAGGCTGAAGTCCTCTATAGACCCCAAAACCTTAGGGGAGAGCCAAGGCCATGGGGCAGGGTGGGGCAGGGTGTGGCGGGGTGGGGTAGGGGAACCGGCCAGCAGTTCGGTACCTTTTCTGGTAGAGGGGCAGCACAGTCGTGCCCAGGATGTAGTAGGTGATGACAGCACACATCACCATGGCCACACCCAGGCAAAGGGCTCGAGTCTCTCCCCGCTTCTGGGCCATCACCAACTTCTTCCCCATGTCCACTGGGGACAGCGGTCATTTCTAGGACCACAAAGGCAAATAGAAGTGTAATCAGCACAGGCAACAGGTGACCCTTGGAGAGGAGGACAGGTAAGAAGGGAGGGGACTTAAACACCAACCACACTGCTATTTACATACGTAGCTTGGCAGCATCCACAGGGCTTTTTGTTGACCCCCAGTCATTCATGAGGGACAAATGTCATCATGTTCATCCTACAGATGTGGAACCTATGACTCAGAGAGGGAAAGTGAGCTGCCTGAGGTCACCCAGCATGTGATAGGCTCACATAGCCAAGATGTCCCTGCTGTAATCCCTGGACTCTGCAAGTGTCACTTTCCATGCCAACACCTTTGCGAAGGTGATTACATGAAGGATCTTGATCTAAAGAGAGAATCTCAGATAATCCATTTAGCCCTTACATGTGACCACAAAGAGTCTCAACAGAGGTGAGGCACAGGGGAGATTAGACATAGAAAAAGAGAAGGAGATAGGACCAGGGAGACAGAAGCTGGAGGGAAGAGGAGCCCTGGGTCACCGCTCCCAACCTCTACAGAGGCACAGCCCTGCAGACCCCCGGGGGCTTTGAACTTCCAGACTCCAGATTGGAGAGACAGTAGAGTGCTGGGGAGAAAGGCTAGAACCACATGATGCTTGAGACCATCATGCACGTGACCACAGGAAGTTAATACAGCAAGTGAGCAGCAGATCCGTATCACCCTGCCCCTGCCCCTGCCCCTGCCCCTGGGACTCTTACAGAGAAGCTTGGTGCTTTTCAGCATTCTGCCAAGAAAGAGTCCTGAGGCGAGGCAGGCTGGGCTGAGGGCAGCAGGCCATGGGGCAGGTTTCCCAGCTCCGCATCGCTGCAGGGGCTGGCTTCGGCTTCCAGCACAGGAAGAAGGTGTTGGGGGCCCTCAGTGACTAATGTCCTGCTTCAGGACTGGAAGACAGCCTGAGCCAAAGCAGAATGGGGCTGGGAGGGAGTTGTTTTCCACCTCCTGTGGCCGCAGCAGCTGTCTTCCACCTGGGCATCTCCCCACTTCCCCTGCAGGCAGAGATTCCCAGAGGAACCCTCCAGAGTTTGTGTCTTGACCAAGCATCTCCAAGGAACAGCCCCCCACGTAGGTGCCACCCGGAGCCACATGGCTGCCTAGCTGTGGCCCTCCTGTGGGCTTTCCACACACTCTGGGGACTGCCCTAGAGCCTTCCATTGAATCATTGAATTTCTCTGTTGTTACTCTTTTTTTTTTTTTTTTTTTTTTTGCTCAGTTAAGGCCATCAGAGACCATTTCTACCAAAAATACCAGGGCCCTGGGACCCTTTTGTTGGGAACCCCCTGCTTTAGGGGAAATTGTAGCCAGATATCAGGAGGGACTTTTTCACCCGTCCATATCCCAAGCAATAAGCGCATTTTTTATAACTTAGTGAATGTCTGGGAGACAGGCATTAGTCCCAAAGGATTTTCAGCAAGGTGCTTTATTTCCCCCTGTCGAATCAGAGATCCTAGGCTCCCACGCCTGCCCAGAAGGCCCAGCCACTCTGACCTAAAGAGGAGAGCCACAGTCAGGCACCAGAATAGAACTCAGTCCCTCACTCCCTGTGAGCTGGCCCACCCCAATCCCTTGACTGACAGAGACGACAGCCAATGACAACTGTTCCTCCCTCCTTGGGGCTCTCCAGGAGGTAGGTTGCCCCTACATTCTAACAGAGACATTACCAAGTGACCAGCAGGCAAAAGTTTCCCCTGGCAAAGAATGATGTTCTTGTCCACGCTCTCACCCCCTTGCCTTCTACCCATCATCTTGTGGGAATGGGAGAGGCATCCGGTTTTCTACCTGGTACCTGATGTGGACTTCACGAGCCCGGCCACCTATTTACAGGTAAAGCCACAGGATGGTCTGGAGGTGGGCAAAAGCCCACAACACCTCAGTTCCCTGGTGTTTCCAGGGGTCGCGGCACCAGGGACTGAGGGACCCAAATCACTTGCAGCCCAGAGGGAACTCATCCTGGAGGGCGAGGCCAAGAACCCATACTGAGCTCCTTCTCCCCAGGGAGGTTGGGGGTTAGTATGAGGGTTTCTCTTGGCATGGGCTCCTTCTGGCTGAGAAGCCTCCTGCCCCCCACCCCCAGGGGTATGCCTCCCCCTCCCCTGACACTCCTGAGGCTGGGAAAGGCTAGAACCACATTTCTACCCATCCTGGGAAATTAGGAGGCTTCCTTGCCCCCGGGGAGTCCGGAACCCTGTGGGCTTGTTCAGGTCCCACCTGTCCACGGTGCTCTGATGGGATTCCTGCCTGTGCCGGGAGAGTAGTTTGGAGACTGCTGATGAGACCTCCTGGGACGGAGTGTCAGGCCCTGATTAGATATAAGACTTAGGCACCATTGTACATATATATGAAAACATTCAGACAGGAGGAGGGATGGAAACTCTAGATATACCCTGCGGCTGGGACAGGAAGAAATGAGTTTCAACCATAACAGAGGAGATTTCAATTAGACTCTAAGAACTTCCCAGTTTTGAGAGTTGCTGAATAACTGTACACCATTGGAAAGGCTGTGTGTTGGATGTAGGAAAGATGTAGACAGGCAAAGGAAGACAGGATTCTGGAGAGCTCCATGAGATCAGACAGTTGGGCAGACATCCACTCCTTAGAAGGGCAGGGAAGATAGTACAGGTTTTAAGGTTTGGTGGGGTGCGGGACAGAGGGATTCTGAGGTCAGCAGACATGGCATCAAATCCTGGCTTTGTCACTTTACAACCACGTGACTGACAAACGAGCGAACACTGCTACCTGCCTCGGAGAGTTCTGATAAAGATCAGAGCATCATCGCACACGGGTCTCCCGGGGCCTGGCCCTGCACCAGCCCTCCGTGAAAATCAGCTACTGTTATTAACACAGGAAACCCTTGAAGTTGGGGGCAAAAGCCTGGCGCGCTCCTACCACGTCCGTGTATTACCCCAGCCCTCCCCTGGGGACAAAGAGCAGGACTGGTCCTGATCTCAGGCTGCTGCCCTCTGGCCTCTCTGGCCACGGGGACCTGGGGGCCAGGGCAGAGCCACAGCCGCTGAGCCCAGAATCCTGGTGGGCAGCACTCAGACAGGAAGGGGCTCCACCACCCGCCCCTCCCTGCCCCACCTCGGCTGCTTCCCAAGGAGCTCCCCTGCACCCCCTTCCCTGTGCTCTGGGATGCATTACTCACAGGCTCCCGGTGCCTCGAGGGGTCTTCAGCAAGCAGAGGGTTTCTTTCTGCCTGACCCCCAGCCCCCACCCCAAAAGAGGCCCCGGCGGCACTAGCAGGAAGTTTGGCCTCCCAGCCCGTCTCCAGGGAAGCAGCCTTGGGTCCCCATCTGGGACGAGCCTCCATGCCCAAACATGGTCAAGTGCGAGCACACAGCCCAAGGAAACAGACTGAGGAGATCGCGGGGACCCAGCCCGGACACGGCAGCTGCTGCCGGGCCCCTGCACCTGCATTTCCCAGCGTCTCAGAGGACACAGATGTCGAACAGCAGACAGCAACAGCGCTCAGAAACCAGAAAAGCCCACCCTGGTATATTTGGAAACTTTTCTTCTTCATCGGTCTCTCTGGGCTGGCAGAGAAGCCAGGAATAGGAAATGGTTTTCTCCTGTTGGCTTAGAGGAGGGAGGAGGAGTTGTAGAGGAGGGGCTGGGTTGGTCACCAACCCTGGGCACATTCCTGTGGGCCAGCTGCCCCCTCCTGCCTTGATCCTTTCTCGCTGTGTGGCCCTGGGAAAGCGATGGCACTTCTCTGAACCTGATTCCTCCCCTGGGCTATTGGGGTTTGGAAGGTTGATTTGTGGGTATGTGTTGTGGCCCAGTGGATGGAGCCACTGTCTGGGATGCCAACATCCCACATGAGCACCGGGTTAAGTCCCGGCTGCTCTGCTTTTGATCCAGCTCCCTGGTTTTTGTTTTGTTTTGTTTTAAGATATATTTATTTATTTGAAAGACAGAGTTACAGAGAGGCAGAGACAGAGAAAGAGAGAGAGGTCTTCTGTCTGCTGGTTCACTCCACAAATGGCCCCAACAATTGGAGCTGGGCCGATCAGGAGCCAGGAGCCAGGAGCCAGGAGCTTCTTCCCGGTCGCCCACATGGCTGAAGGCCATAGCAGAGCCAGGCCATAGGAGAACCAGCTCCCTGTTAACGCACCAGGGAAAGCAGCAGAAGATGGCCCAAGTGCTTGGGCCCCTGCACCCACATGGAAGACCCAGCTAGAGTTCTGGGCTCCAGGCTTTGGCCAGGCCCACCTCCAGTGGTTGAGGTCATTTGGGGCGGCGGGGGTGGGGGCGGTGGGGGTGTCTCTGTCTTTCTCTGCCTTTCAAATAAATAAAATAAAATTTAATTTAAAAATTGCCTTTGCTCCCTGTAGCGGTGAGGGTTAAAGATGAGGGGATTTAGGGCAAGGGGAGAGAACGCAACTTCAAGAACCAGCCTGGCTGAAGCCGAGAGCACTGAGCTCTGTAGGTGCTTCCAGCCAGCCATGGGCGGGGACAGCTGCTGGGCCAGGCCTCCCAGGCCTCCCAGGCCTCCCAGCGGAGAATCGCTCCTGTCAGTAAGATGGGTGAGCACAGGCACCAGGGGCACCCCGTGATCCAGGCCTCCCTGTTCTGTCATCCGTCAAGTGGAAGTTGTGGGGGCTGAAGCTCAGTAAACCCACCTGCTGGGCCTCACACAAGGATCCAGGTGGTGCTGGAGGGTAGCTCACTCGACCCCAGTGACCCAAACAGGAAACAGGTTCGGGGCCTACAAGTACCATGTCTAAGGTTACTGTGTCCTGCCGGCCATAGCGCCAGCCAAGCTGGTCCTTCCCGATCGCAAAGCCCAGGCCGCCTCTGCTGACCCTGGGGCTGCCCTAACACATGACAGCTCATCTCCATCATACGGGCACCAACTGCCTGAGGTTCTGCAGGAACCCCGAGCTCTCCTGGCTCCCAGCCCTGCTGCCTGGGCTCCCCTCAACCCCACTCCTGCCTCTGGCTGCTGTGAAGCGGCCATCAGGCTGGGAAATGAGAACAGCCCCTGAGGCCTCGCAGGCATGCTGTCCAGCATTCATTCCCTTCCCTGGCCCCAACTATGCAGATGGTCCTTGGCCTGCTTCTGGGCTGGAGAAGTCCTCCTGGGGCCCGAGCAGGAATCGGGAAGTGCCAGCCCTCCCTCCAGTCCCTCGGGGCAGAGAGACCCTAGGCAGCCGTTTGCCGTTTCTAAGTGTGAGCCAACGGCGGCTTGCCCGTAATGAGCTATGGAGGGCTACTCGTTTGGAATTCATAAACAAACATTAGCATTCTCCCCAAAGTATTGTTCCAGGCTGGGAAGGGGTTGCAGGCTATTCTGCTGTACCTCAATAAGCCACAACCAAAGCACATTGTTTAACCTTGCTCTTGGGATGGAGGTGGGGGTATGTGGTTAAAACCTGGGTTCTTTGTTGGCTGTGTGGTTGTGTATGACAGATGCCTGCAGGTGGCAGGCAAGGAAATAGTGATGCCACAACAATAAACATGGATGCTTCTCATTAAAGATACCAAAACATTTCCTCTTCACCTTCAAGCTTCCAACAACCCACAGGGTAATGAGCACTGCAGGCTGACAGTACCCAGGCAGGTGGCGGTTTGGACCCATTTTACAGAGGGGTTAACTGACATTCAGACAGAATGAATAAGTTGCCCAAGGTAAGTTACGTCGCCTCTCTGAGCCTCAGTGCCTCATCCCTAACATGGAGATCATTCTGTCTACACCCTCAGTGTTTTTGGAGGAATGAGAGATTTGGAGGAATGAGTGGCCTCATCTGTGGTTTGGAGCTGGTGTTTCTAAATATGCCCATGCCAGACTGCAACCCATCCTATGAGCTCTTTTCACAACGTGACCTCACCACTGCCCCCTCCAGGGCGCCTGTAGGTGCCCTTCCCTTCAGCCTAGGCAGAGCTTTGTGGCTTCCTTGTCCACAGGATGTGGTGGTAGTGACACAGCCCAGCTTCCAAGGTCATAAGCAGGGAGGCACTCTCCTGGGACATTTCCCTTGGAAGCAGTCAAAGATGGCAGGAAGCAGAGGCCATGTATCCGGCTCACCAGCCTCAGTTCAGGTCTCAGCCAGCAGCTGGCATCTCTCACCAGACTTGGGAGTGAGTGAGCCTGCAGATGGCTCCAGCCCCCAGCCGTTGAGTCTCCCAGCTGAGGCCTCACAGACCACAGAGCACAGACAAGCCAGGTCTCTGGGCTATCTCTGAATTCCCAATCCACAAAACCATGAGCAGAATAAATGGATGTTCCATGCCTCCGCGTTTTTGGCTATTTGTTATGCAGTCCTAGGCAGCTGGAATGTGTTATAAGTGATTTGAAAGAGGAACTGTTACTGGTGCTGGTCATAGTGGCAGCGTTGACCCAGGGAGAGTGAGAGAACTGAGATTACTGTGCAGAACAGGGGGTAGTTCCGAAATGCTGTATCTGCCTCTCTATCAGGCCACATGCTATGCACAAAGGGGAGAGTACTTTTGTTCATGGAGGTTCTATGACGTGCTAGAGCATGAGCCACACACACCTGCATACATGTGACCACCTATAGGAATACGTGCATGTTCACATGCACATACATGGGCAGGCAGCTCCCTCCGCTCCACGACTTCTCTTCCTGTGGTTTCAGCTACCCATGGTCAACCGTGGTCTCAAAATATTACATTGCATATTCCAGAAATAAACAATGCGTAAGTTATAAATAACTTTTATTACAGCACATGTTACATGTGTTCTATTTTATTAGTAACCATTGCTATTAATCTTTTATTGTGTCTAGTTTATAAATTAAACTTTATCGAAAGTTAGTACAGATAGGAAAAACACAGCATTACTTTGCATTCGGTTCCTTCCATAGTCTCAGGCACCCACTGGGTATCTCAGAACACATGCCCCACAGACACAGGGGTCTGCTCTACACACACACACACACACACGTGAGTACCTTCCTCTCCACAAAATGTCTAGTTCTTTCTGAGAACATATCAGGTCACGTGATGTGCCCAAGTCCACGGCCCTAGTATGGGACGTGATGGAGCCTGGATTTGAACCTGTGCCCAGTGACTCCACTGCCCTGCCCTGTCCCTGTGCCCCCTACAGCTCCCTTGGAAGCAGTTTTCCAGAGGATCAGGCTTTCTTGTGATGTCCGTTCCAGATGCTGCACACATCCTATTCTTGGTCTCTGTCCCTTCCTGGGTTATACAGCCACTTAAGCCCTTTTGAATCAACATCTAGTCTCTGCCGACACTTGGGAAAATAACTCCCATAAATCATATTGGCAACTGCATCTTGGGCCCATGCAGGGTGTGTGTCACTCTGAGTGCCGGGCAGAGCGTGCGAGTCACCCTCTGTCCTGGGGAAGTGACTGGTTTATAGCCGTTGGTGCACCTGCTGTGCAGACTCCAAATGCCTCACTGTGCAGAGCTGAGCAAAAAGGGGCCCTTTCCCTGTGGGGAGGGGATTTAGAATTCTAAAGCTGCAAAAATGCAAAACAGAAAAGAAAATGCACTTGAAAGGAGAGTACAGAGCCATTCCAGAAAGAAACAATTATACATTTTAAATCATGTTTATTACCATCTATTGTTATAATTATTCTATTTTATTAGGAGTTATTATTGCTACTCCCTTACTGTGCCTAATGTATAATTAAACTTTATCATAAGACTCTCACGTGCATAGGATAAAACATAATGTGTAAAAAGTTTGTTTCTCTCCTCCCTCAATTTCAGGAGGAAATGGGGGGTCTCAGAATGTACACTCTCCCCCCCAACGTGTAATGGGAGACTATTGTAACAAAGGGCAAAGAAAATAACAATGGAAGATTTTTTTCCCTAAATTTGGGAAAACAAAGTGTAACAGCAAAATTCAATGTCAGTGTCAGAACTAAGTGGCAGGGCCAGTGCTATGGCGTAGTAGGTAAAGCTGCCACTTGCTAAGCTAGCATCCCACAAGCCTCCCATATGGGCGCTGGTTTGAGAACCGGCTGCTCCACTTCCAATCCAGCTCCCTGCTAATGGCCTGAGGAAAGCAACAGAAGATGGCTCAGTGTTTGGATTCCTGCCACCCATGTAGGAGTTCTGGATGTTGTTCCTGGCTCTTGTCTTTGGCCTGGCCCAGCAGTGGCCATCGTGGAATCAACAGATGGAAGATCTCTCTCTCTCTCTCTCTCTCTCTCTGTAATGCTTTCAAAATAAATAAGTAAATAAATATAAATAAATCTTTTTAACAGAAGAACTAAATGGCGAGCCCAGACAGGCCAAAGCACACGGTAAGGGTGCTCCCTCTTCTCTATCTGACTCTTGTCACCGTCTGACAAAGTATTTTAGCCTGCTATATTGCTAACATAGTTGTAAGCGGCTTGCACTTCCTCTTGGAAGCGAGGAGAGGAGTCACTAAATGCAGCGTGCAGCTGGCCTCCAGTGCAGTAGAGTCCCCTTGTTCCGCCCTCCCTTGCGGCAGCAGCATCCCGGATCTGTGGAAACGCTGCTCCGTGTGTAGGTACAGGGGAGGGAGGGAGATGAGGCAGGATGCTACCTCCCGGGAGAATCGCTGCTCAGAGTGGCGTGTGTCCTTGCAAACACTCAAGAGGGACCCGTGCTGCTCCTTCCATAGTGCGTGCTTCCTGATTCTGGCTTCCTTTTCCACGAGACTGGGTCCTGAGTGCTGTGCCTCACCTCCTGTCCCCTTAGCCCCTTCGGTCGCCTCCTGGGCGGGTCAGTGCTCTGGTTCAGGACGCTCAGAGCCACTGCAAGCAGCTCCCCAGCACACTTCCTCTCCCTGGGGATTCTACCTCGATTTATCTGCATCTTCTACTAACATGCCCCCCGCCCACCGCCCCCACCAGAGCGCAGCTCTTGGTCAGGTTTGAATCATAGCTCTTCTTATTCACCGTCACAGCTCCAGCACCCAGAGACATAAACACTGACTCTTGGAGCTTTGCTGGTGCTGCAGTTTAGTTGGGGTTTCTATTGTAACAGTATTGCAATCATTTTCTTATGTCATAAAACCTTGTTCTAGGGAGATTGTAGTTTCCATTTACGGCTAAGCTGTAATAAATCTCACCAAAGCCGTGTTGTTGAACAGCTAGGAATGGTGCTTGCTTGGTTGCTGGTTTGTGTTTAACAGAAATCAGTGTTGCATCTGCTGATCAGAGGACCTGTCTCTCGTCTCCCCATCCACCCTGCCTGCACCCACACCCAGCTGTCATTCTCATGAATTGACAGATACAAGGAACATAGGGTCTCTAAGGACAGAGCTCAGGACTAAGCCTGGGGACAGAAATGAAGAATTACAGAAATGGAAGATGGTGGCATTACGGGGTGATTTCCTAGCTCTGCCCTGGCCCAAGCCACACACGCACATACACACCCATATACACTCATTCACACACTCACACGTACACATGTTGGGAGCCAGCTCTGGGGGCTTGTGGCATTCAGAACAAGCAGTGATGCCGATTTTGGACTCACAATGTGATCCTCTCCACTTCTGCTTGGCTCTTGCCTTGGGCAGTGGCCCCAACGGCAGGTGCAGCAGAATTCGGGGCCAGGAGGGAGGGGGCCTTGGTGTGCTGGAGCAGGTTCATCCTGACTTGCTGAGAGCCTCTGCAGGCCTGCTGCTGAGCCATCAGGAGCTCAGAATCCCTGCTTACACTGTGAACATCCACAAGCAGCACAAATCTGGCCTTTTGCTTGCGTTTTCCTGTTTTGCCTGCACCACTTCAGAAGGGGCACTTGCGTGGGGCAGGCTGAGGGGGTGTTAGGCATGAAGAGTGTGGAGGAAGCAGTAGGGGAGAGTGCAATGCATGAGGGGCTAGGCTGGGGGGGTGGGGCGCAGAGGAGTCTCCTGGAGAGAGGACACCCCAGCCTGGGGAGTCGCTCAGGGAGGCAGCTGTGCCCCAACAGCCGACCTCACTTGCTTGGGATCCTTCTTTGGAGACCTCATTCCCCTTGGCTAAATCCAGCTGGGAGCGAGGAGTTTGTGGCTCAGGGCACGCAGTGGGCTGAAGAGTGGTCTGGAGGGACGCCCCAGATGTCAGCCCCTCTCTCTACAGATGGGACGCGGCTTTGGGGCAGGAGAACCAACAAGCAAAGCAGTGCAAAGAGAGCCTCAGCATGTGGGAGACTCCCTGCCAGCTGCCAGGAAGATATGGGTGGGGGGCTGAAAGCTGTACCTTTAGGGCCCCTGAGCCAAAGCGTTTGTACCTCCAAGTTAAGATTACTCGTTTGTAGCCTCAGGCCGGAGAGAGCTGAGGAAACAGGTTACATAAGCAATGTTTCATTAATATTCCCTGTGTAAGCTGCGCATTTCTAATTATTTCCCTACAATAAGGATCAGACCTCCAAGTCAAAAGTCTAGGGCCAATGGTTTCTACGTCTATAAAATCATGATACGCATTGCACACTTTTCCCCAGAATGTTTATCCAGGCCACAGTCTCACAGCTGATGAATGAGAATGACTGATTCCAGGCATCTTCTAACAGTCAGCCCGCGGATCCATAAGCTCTGCATCCATGGATTCAACCAAGAGAGAATTGAAAATATCCAAGGGAAAAATGCACCCGTACTGAGCATGTGCAAGATTTTTCCTGTCATTTTTCCCTAAAGAACACAGCCTAACAACTATTTACATAGTATTTACATGCATTAGGTATTCTAAGCTATCTAGAGATGATTTAAAGTATACAAGAGGATGTGTGTGGGTTCTATGCAAATACTATGCCGTTTTATACTCGTCTAAGGGATTTGAACATCTGTGAATTTTGGTTTCCACAAGTGGTCCCGGCATCAATCCTCCTTGGATGCTGAGGGATGACTGTAGTTGACACTATTAAATTTAGAATGTGTACTTATTGGCTGGGGGGAAAATCTTTTATCCCAGCTTTAATTTGCTTTTCTTAAATTCTTAGCAAGATAGAACAGTCCTTCTTATGCATATGGAAAGAAAAGTATTTTACAAATGGACTTCAAAAACAGTCATAGAAAAATGCAATTAACAGATACAACACCATATATAAAGTATTTCCAAACACAATTTCATCAAATATAAGATATTCTTGTAGGCAATGATACCAGTCGTTTAAACCATCTCTAAAGAACTGAGATCCTGGAGGATTTAACACATGAATGTAGACATTCTCACATCACTAACTGAAGAAAGATGGGTGCCTTTAAAAATATGACCAGTTACAAAAAGAAGTCAGAAGGAGCCCAATCAGGACTGTATGGTGGATGCCCAATGATTTCTCACCAAAATTCTCACAAAATTTCCCATTTTTTTTTAACAATTTATTATTATTTGAAAGGCAGAATTACAGAGAGGCAGAGGCAGAGAGAGAGAGAGAGAGAGAGAGAGAGAGAAAGTCCTCCATCCGCTGGCTCACTCCCCAAATGGCCACTATGGCAGGAGTTGCACCAGTTTGAAACCAGGAGCTTCCTCCTGGTCTCCCACGCAGGTGCAGGGGCCCAAGGACCTGGATCATGTTCCACTGCTTTCCTAGGCCATAGCAGAGAGCTGGATTGGAAGTGGAGTAGCCGAGACTCCAACCGGCACCCACATGGGATGCCGGCACTGCAGGCGGTAGCCGCACCTGTTATGCCACAGCGCCGGCCCCCTAATGTCCCATTGGTTAACAAGAAGGAGCAGGAGCATTGTCACGAGGGACTCTCAGGTGAAGCACACTTAACGTGAGCAAACGTTGCTTTTCTTTGGCCCTCCAGAATATAAATAAGCCAAATGTCTTGAGCATCCCCCAGACTGGTGCCATGACCTTTGCTGTGGACCTATCCACTGTGGCTTTCATAGGCCCACTTTGATCTCTTGGCAGCCATTGCTTTTGTTGTGCCTTGCCTTCAGGGCGGTACTGGTAAACCATGCTCTATTTCTTGTTATCATTCTTGAAAGAAATGCTTCAGGATCTTGATCCCACGTGTTTGAAATTCCCCTGGGAGTCTCTGCTTTTGTCCTTAGCTGACCCAGGTACGACCGTGTTGGCCTCGTTTGAACAGAAAGTCTACTGTGTAGTTTGTCAGAATTGTATATGAAGAAGCCGATGAGACACGCAGGTGTTGGCTATTGTTTCTGCTGTTAATTGCTGGTCCTCTCCAATTAGGGCATGAACAAGATTAATTTTTCCTCCCAAATTGAGGTGGATGGTCTGCCACCAGAGGCTTGATCTTTAATATTGTCTCATCCCTTCCTAAAATGAGTTATCCCTTTGTAAACCACTGATTGATTTGGAGTATTGTTCCCATAAACCCTTCAAAAGCACCAATGATTTCACTGTTCTTCCAAACTTCAGCATAAAGTAGATTTTTGTTCTTGCCTCAATTTTAGCAGAATTCATATTCCTCCAATAGGGGCTGTTCTCAAATTAATGTCTTGTCCTTCTTAGTATCACAAATTAGAGCCCATTCAGATGTGTTATAAGATGCTAATATGAATATAATCTGATGCAAAAAATTTAATCCATGAAGAGTTTTCTCAAAATATGCATTTTCATGAACTTGGAGAAAAGCCCTCATATTTGTCCCAAATTTCCTTTTTTAAAGTTTCAAAGGAAGAAAGAACACAATTCTCACCGTGCCTGGCACATGTGAACTCATGGATTCATTCGCTCGGTCTTTTAGCATGTGTTTGCTGCACGTCTCATGTGTGTGGTTGGAGCAAATGACTCCAAGATTCAGCGTCTCCATCTTCACCAGCCACTTTCGTGGGTGTCTTGCCAGGACAGGGTCCCTCCCAAGCTCCCTACAAGGCTATTAACAGGCTCTGCTCTCAAATCCTTTGCTGAGTCACAGCGTGTCAGCCCTCAAAGGGCTCTGAGGTACCAGAGAAGACTACAACTTTCTGCATGCGTAGTGTCTTCTAGTCACAACTTGATTGAGGCAAGTTGTAGAGAATTTGAAAGCACAAAAAACGTAAAAAGAGAGCAGAAACCAATAAAAGTCCAGCATCCCAAGGAAAACACTGTCATATTATTGGTGGGTTATATTCTAAAGATAGATACAAGGGCTTTCTGAAAACGAATTTAGGAATATACTGTATAACTCTAAATAGAAATGCTTTCTCACTTCTGTGATATTGTTTTACAGAGTAATGTTTCATGGATCTATAACAATTCATCAGATACAAGGGTATTTCAACAAGATCATGTAAGTGAGTATGAAAAACTATGCATGGATTTGAAAGTTTTTTGCATCAAAATAAAACTAACTTTTTGGTTCTATTTTCCATGAACTTTTTGAAGTACCCTTGTAAATGTGCCAAGGTCAGTGATGGTAACTTACAAAGTTGAAACTCACTTCTTCTTGCCTGAGCAGCGTGGTTTAACGGAATGTTCTATGATGGTGGAGATGTTCTATAACTTTGAGCAGTCCAACATGGCAGCCACTAGCCACATACGTCTACTGAACACTTGAAATACAGACAGTGTGAGTGGAGAACTAATGTTCGAGTCTGTCTCAATGTAAGAAGCCACATTCGACTTGGGGACCTCCTGGGCATACATCTCCAGCCCTTAGCCTCCCCTCTGTTGGCCACATCACAGCATTGGTCAGCAGGAGCTGAGAGGGTTTCCCAAGACCCTCTCTTAGACTTCAGCCAGGGTTAGGTCTCAAAATGGCCCTCCCAACAGTCTTGGCCAACCCTGAGCCAACGACTCGTTCTGAACCAGAATCTTGGGATTAGGTTGATTCTTCCTTAGCTCAGAGGGTGGCAGTCCCAGGAGCGACCTGCTGCAGCCATTTAAAAGAGACAGCTGCAGGGACAGACGTTTGGGACACCTGCATCCCACGCCAGGGAGCCTGGGTGCCAGGCCTGGCTCTACTCCTGATTTCAGCTCCCTGCGAATGCAGACTCTGAGAAGCAGGGGCGATGGCCCAGAGCAGTTTTTTTCCTGCCCCCCCATATAGGAGACATGGATTAAGTCCCCAGCTTCTGGGTTTGAACTTGCCGTGGTGGGCATTTGGGGAATGCAACAACCTATGGAAGTTTCTCTCTTTCTCTCAAGCAAAAAAAAAAAAAAAAAAAAAAAAAAAGGGAATTTTTTTTCCAAAAAGACACTGCAGAGAGAAGCTTTTTAATACTTTTTGTAACACATTAATGAAAATGTGTGTGTGTCATCCATAAATAATAAGATTATTCCCACAAAGCTCCAAGTCCGCATTTACTCTCAGTACAAATATTATTGCAAGCTTCACCAGAATTTTCTCAGAGAGTTAACAAAGCAGATTTGATTTGTGCCTTCTCTCCAGGGGGCACCGTCTCCCAGAAGATCCTGTCTCTAAGGAGGGAAGTGGAGAGGCAAAAAATGTTGGTGTATTTTATCTTTTTAAAAGATTATTTACCTGAAAGGCTGAAATGCAAAGAGAGAGAGAGGTCTTCCATCTGCTATTTCAATCCCCAAGATGGCCTCGATGGTTGGGGCTGGGCCAGCCCAAAGCCAGGAGCCTGGAACTCCAACACGGAAAGCAGGGAACCAAGCACGCAGGCCATCTTCTGCTACTTTCCCAGGTGCATTAGCAGGGATTAGAAGTGGAGCAGCCAGGACTTGAACCAGCACTCATATGGGATGCTGGCATAGTGGGCAGTGGTTTAACCTGCTGTGCCACAACACTGGTCCCTGTTTTATTTTAGAATTCCCCATCCACTGAGTGCCTTCCTGCAGAGCCCTGTGCTGGCACCTACCTCACCTACAGCGGCTTCGTGGTGTTGCTTTCACAAATTACCACAAACTGCATGGTTTAAAATAATAGGAATCTATTCTCTCACACTAGTGGAGGCGCAAAGTTCAAAATCAAGCTGTGGACGAGCCGTGCTCCTTGGATGGCTCTGAGGGGGGAACCCTTCCCGGCCTCCTGCAAGTCCCCAGCGTGTGGCCGTTCCACTCCCATCTCTGCCTGTCTCCACACGGCCTCCCCCTTTTCTGTCAGTGTCATCCCCTCTTCTGCCTCTCCCAGAGCCACCCACAATCGGATTTGGGGCCCAGCCAGGTAGTCCGAGATGACCTCAAGATCCCTAATTTAATTGCACCTGCCAAGATTCTTTTTTCCTGCTAAGATCTTATTCACAAGTTCCAGGGATTTGGCCGTGGATTTCTTTCTGGGGATTTCCATTCAAGCCCCTACCCTCACACTACATGACAACTCCAGGAAGGAGGTGAATGGCCCAGGATGAATTATCTACTGCAACCACCCTCCAGCAGTTTTTGAGAGACAGAGATCTCCCATATGCTGGTTCACTCTCCCCCCCAGTGCCTGGGAGCCAGGAACTCAATCAGGATCTTCTAGGTGGGTGGCAGGGACACAAACACTTGAGCAAACACCCCCGGGAGGAATCAAAGAACACTGGAGTGGGGAAGGGAGCTAGGACATGAATCCAGGCACCCAATCTGGAATTCAGGCATCTTAATGTGCGTCTTAACCATCGCACCAAGGGCCCATCCCTATGCCACAATTTCGTGGACTTTACCCAGTAATCGTGATCTCCCATTCACGGAAACCTGCCGTGGACGTTCCTGGCTGCTGGCTCTTCAGGTGGCTGTTAGGGTGATCGAATGCCTTCTATTCTGTGACTCCACCATCTGAGACTGTGATGTCACCTTGGAACTCAGTTATCCAGCCAGTGCAGGCTACAGAAGGAGAGGGACAGGGGGGAGGGGAGAGACTGTGGAGGACTGAGCATCTGATATATAAATGCTTTACCAACAGCAAGCGTTACTTAGCCTCACAGCCCTATTGGTGAGGGCTTGTCACGTGGTCCCACCGAGCTGCAAGGGGGACTGGGAAATGCAGTCCATGAACTTGGCAGCTACTTCTCAGCAGGAATCCACACTCTGGGAGGTAGCGAGAGTGCTCATCAACCCTGTTAGCCAGCTGGCCGCAGCAGCCACAGTGTCATTCATTCATTTATTCCTTAGTCATATTATTCATTTTTCCATTTATTTTCAGAAGAGAAATTTGGTGATCAGAAAGGTCAAGTGACCACCGTCACAGAGCAGTAAGTTATATTTCAGTAAACATGTGTTAAGGATCAGTCGGATGAGGTGCTTCTCCTTCATGTAGGGCCAGTTCTACCAAGGAACTCTACGCTACGCTATTTGTGTGTGCTGGGTGGGAAGATGATGGACAAGATTTATGTACGTGACCTGCCTGCTCTCTCCGCACCCCGCACCGGGGATTTTATCTGACACGCAGAGTCTCCTCTCCTCTCCCCCTGCCCCTCTGGAGAAGGAGCAGGGAGAGTTAGACCGGAGAGGTGGGTGGCACAGAGGAAACCCCCCCCCCCCCCCAGAGAGCTGGAAAGGGAGCAGGCAGCTGGAAAGGGAAGAAAGTCCTAGTGGGCCGGATGCCCTAGAAAATTCTCCCCAGTGTGACATGGGAGGGGTTTTGGAACAGCTTCAGCGAGGAAAACTTCAGAAGCCGAGGGAAAAGTAAATGCAATGTATCTGCGAGTTATATACGTGATCCTCTGTTAGGTGCTTGTGGGAAAATGGCGATTTTCTGTCTAAGGTGTGTAAGTTCCTTTTGTCTGCCTGGTTATATGTTATATGTCTTTTGAAAGATTTATTTATTTATCTGAAAGTATTTGGAAGGCAGAGAGAGAGAGAGAGAGAGATATGTTCCATCCACTGGCTTGTCATTGTGTGACGTCAGCGGAGTGTGCTGACACAGCTAAGGCAAGGATGGCTCAGTGACGTATCTTCTGGGATCATCATCATACACGTGGTCTGTCTTTGACAGGCACGTCGTCACGCTGCGCATGACTGTATGTTAAATGTGAATATGTCTGATGGCTGGGAAGACAGTTACTGGGTGAATGGTGCACCTTACACGGCCTGGTTCCTGGTAATTAAAGCGACACGGTGTGTGGAGAGTCGTGTAGAGTAGGGGAGGGAAGGTTCCGCGAAGTTCTGCAGTGGAGAAAGGAAAGCTCACCATGGCCAACCCAGTGCTTCCCAAATTAAAGGTGACTGTGAATAACTTTCAAGGCGCGTTAACATCGCAGGGAACCGCACGTATGTCACACGCACTTGAGAAAGTGCGGCCCTGCGGCTCACAGAGCACAGGCCACATTCCACTTTGCTCTGTTTCCTGAGGGCGGGGCAACCTCCCAGTTGTCACCCCTAGCACCAGCTCTCCCTCTGGGAATGCGTCACACTCCTGCTTGGGCGCCCAACACGTCAGAGCAGATCTAAAGCGCAAATGGAGTCCTCACTCGTAACACCTCCCGCCCCCAGTAGGGGGTGGCAAGGGTGACTTCACCAGTGACATCTTAATTAGGGAGGTGGCTCTCAGAACGCGTGGGCTTTGGTGAGTCACAGCTTGCTCCGCTGTATGTCTTCAGCCAAGTGGCTTAATTTCCCTGAGCCGCGGTTTTCCCATCTATAAAATGGGAGAAGAATCACTTCTAATTTCTGCGGCAGAGGAAGGGAAAGAATTCGGGTAGAGCACTCAGAATAATTCAGGAGATAAAAACTCGAGTGTTGGCGGTGGTTGTCGGCTGATTGTGCTCAAGGCCTCATAAAGCTGCCCTTGGGGTCTTGATGGCGTTGGTGAACTCTCCTGAGCGACCCAACAAGGCGGTGTCACTCGTCTCCCAGCTTTGCTTTCAGCTCAGGGACAGAGTGCGCAGGAGTAAGCGCCCAGAGGCAGGGTTGCGTCTCTGGTACATGCACAGACTGGAGACTCAGCCTGGGTTCCCATCCCACCTCTGCCACCGCGGCGGCCATGTAGGGTTTGGGTGGACTCTAGGCCAAGAGGCGGGGTGGGCTGGTGCCCAGCCCATGCCCCCGTCACAAAGCCCTGATCCTTGCAGCCTCCACAAGGAACAGCTGTCTTATGCCAGGTCCACAAGGATTCACACAGGCCAGCTGTGGCCCTGTCTGCCGCTTAGATCTACGGACTTGGTTAAGTCGCATGCTCTCACACATTCACCTGCGAATGGGGAAAATAACCTGTTCCTTATCTGGATGGTCATGAGAGTCCAAGGGCTTCATCCTTGGAAGTGCTCAGATCAGTGTCTGAAGCATGGTGATTGCTCAAAGCCCCAGCGTTAGTATCCAAAAGGTTAACCGGCAGCATTTGATCCATATTTGCATAGGTCAGTTTTGCTGATGGTCTAATTTTAATCCACAGTGTTTTCCATTTTCGCATGCTTTGTTCTAAGCTCCAACATAAGCTGCAGAAACCCAGGCAAAGCCATCAGAAGGGCGCAAGCCCCCTGCCAGCCATCCTGCCTCCCTGCCCCCCAGCCTTGGTGCCGACTCCTCCACCCAGGGGCTCGCAGACACAATGCAGGTGCACCCGAGTGGCCTCCTCACACCCTGCAATGCAACAGGAAGGCCAGCTTCTTATTTTCTTTTTTAGCTCATCGTCGGCTTTGGACCAATTAAAGGGAAGTCATTTTAATAGGCCCTGTGGAAAGGGAGCTGCCGTGTTTCCCCAGGCTGAGCCCGGAGCCCAGGGGTCAGGGCTGGATTAATCAGGATGCTATAAATGCAAACAATGGCCCACATCTCTGTGGGCAACTTGCTCTGCTTTGGGAGGAAGAGAGAAAATTGAATTATAATGGGAGGATATAAATTGTTTGGCTCCAGATGAAAATTAAGAACTTAATGGAATCCAAGGGGAGGGGTCTGAGGCTGGCTTATGGCAGGGTCGTGAACCAGGACCCCTGGCAGGGGCTTGAACAACTCCCACGTTCTGCCTTCCTGCTCTGACAGATGCTGTGCCGGGGGTTCTCAGTGTTCATCTGGGATGAACACCGATCATATTTGTCAGATTCTCTCTTAAAGCAAGCACGGGTGGTCCCCCACCCAATGAGCGCACATCAATTAAGCCCTTTCTGTGTCCCAGACTGACAGGCACTGGCAATTCAGAGGAGGCCATGCCAGCTCTGTGCCACCCTCAGGGAGCTCCCAGATAATAGCGAGTGGCCAGTCAGGCAGCGATGCTAATGTACCGTGGCTTGCAGTGCCCCTGCCTGGTGCTAGAGCTGCTCAGTGACACGCACTCCCTTCTTCTCGTGGCATCTCCTCGACCCATCACCGGGAGGCACACATACCCATATGATGCCCATTTTGCAGGTGAGGAAGCTGAGCCTCCCTGAGGTGCCATGTGGGCAACGCATTGCAAAGCCACAGTTCAAACAAACCCAGGGGTTTGTGCTTTCAAAAACCAACTTCTCATCCACTGTGCAGACAGAGCTGTTCTTATAGAAGACGGCCTGGGAGGATTATGAGTGTGTGTGTGTGTGCACATGTGCAGGCCACTGGCTCTCTGTCAATCTGATCAGCATTATTCCTGGAGGACTTCCAGGAGGAGGTGCTGTAAGTCTTTCTTTTTTTTTTTTTTTTTTTTTGAGCAGAGGTGAGAATGATCATATCTTCAACAACCCAATATAATACACAAGTGCTACCTCAACTTCTACGTGAGCAGAAGGTTGCAAGGATTGAATATAAAAATGTAGTCCACACCCTATGCTAGGTGGAGAGCTGAAAACTGGGTTTCCCACCAATCATTAGTGACTGCCACAGGCCGGGTGCCAAGGGCCAGACTCGAGGCAGAGACCACGTGATAGAGATGGCAGAAGCGGGAACTGAGTGGGCAGGAAGGTGGCCGAGAAGGCTCTCAGGGATCCCAGTGGGGTGGAGGGATTCAGACGGAGAACCAGAAGGTTCCAGGGTGAGTGCGCCCAAAGGGCTGGGGCCCAGGTTTTCACGTGATGAGGCCCCCAGCGCTTAGCGGAGCGCCAGTGCGGGTTTGTGAATGAGTGGATGTCGGATCCCATGGAGAGGGAAGACAAGTGGCTGGGGAGCCAGCAGGGACTGAGGACCGTGAGTGATAGGAACCCCAGCCCCGAGCCTCTCACCAGCTCACCAAGTGCAGGTTAACCAACTTAGGCCCCCCCAGCCAGGTCGGCTGCTTTCTGTGTTAGCTTTTTGGGTTTTCTTGGGCTCACCACCGTGTCTGATGGCCAAGCCAGGGGACTTTGCTCAGGGGAACAACAGGAGAAGAGAGGGGGGAAGTCTGCTGGGGACAGATGGAGGAAGCCTGAATGCCTGGCCAAAAACCTGGAGTATTTTTCCTCTGGACAAGCGGCAGCAGTTAAGTCTGAACATTCAAGGTAGCAGGAGGCAAATGATTTTGGGTTTTCAGGAAGTGACTCTCACGTTGAAAATGTGCAAACTCTTTGATCCAGAACTTTGATTTGTCCAAAACATTTCGCTGCATAATTCAGAAAAACCAAAATGACCCCAAATCGCGTCCAAAGATCCCGCAGTGCCGGCGTCGGGGACTGAGAAAACTGGCACGCAGCGCCCTCTAGCGGCACCTGGGGCGCGGGCAGGACTGCCAGGCACCCTGACTCCTTGCGTTTTCTCTTCCTGCTCGCACTCAGGGTCTCTGCAAGGTTCCCCCCATGTCTGCGTCCCCGGGGCCAGAGCAGCACGTGGGATGCAGGGAGCGCTCAGCGAAGCTCCATGGAATACATGCCTGGATGACGGGAGTGGGGTGGATCTGCAGGCATGTGGCTTATGCACAACCTACACGTGTTGGCATGAGCACCAGCCAACAGAGCAGGGCAGGACTCTCGCTCCCTGGCAGAAGTGATCCTGGTAGGACTCAGGAGAACCGTAGGACCTTTGTGGGTAAAAAGCCAACCTGGGTCTCCTGGGTTCCTGCTGGCTGCAGTCAGGAGGCAGAGCTGTGATGGGCACTTTCAAATGAATCACACTTGGCCTTGCCACCCAGTGGGGCCATCTCCTGTCCCATTGGAACCTTTCTAAACGTAGCCCTGTGCGCTTGAGACATCAGAGCACTTAGGCTGCGACTGTGTGGTCCCGAGGCCTGAAGTTAGAAGAGATGGGCTCACATCCCAAATATGGCTCCATCTCGCCCTCCGGGACACAGCCCTTGGCTGCGCTGAGTCTTAGCCTCTAAGTCTGTGCCGCTGGGTTGTAAAGACCAAGCGGTGAGCTCACGTAAGGGCTTCTCCCAAATCGGAAAGCACCTCCCGTGGCTACTGCTCAGATTGTTCTAGGAATGAAGGTGCCAGTGCGAATGACGGGAGAGTGGCGGATGGGGACAGACAGCGGGGGACGCTTCCTGGAGCGCAGGGCTTGATTTGCTTCTCTATCCCCAGGTTCTGGAATGGATGCAGGGGAAGATGAGGCGATCGGGGAGATGCCTGGTGGCATTTCTTGAAGACGTTTGACAATCGTGATAGCTCAGGCTGGATAGCTCATTCAGTCGTCACTGCAGTCCTCGTTAGCATCCCCACGTTACAGGGGCAAACTGAGGTCCAGTGAGATTCCGTGATTTGCCCACATTCACTAAGTGCGTTAAGCCAGGTTTGACCAAGAAGTCTACACCCCAACTCTAGAATTATTTATTTTGAAAGTTAATGTAGAATGTGTCACAATATCTTCTAAAAGGAGCTTCCCCTTTTTTGCCACTGAGGTTCCACCTCTGAGAACTGAGCCTAAGTAGGGACAGAGGCATCCAGGGATGTGGGCTTGTTCAGCACATGGGCCGAGGTAGTGGCACAGCGGGTTAAACCAACGCCTGTGACACTGGCATCCCATATGAGGGAGAGTTTTGGTCACAGCTGCTCTACTTCAGATTCAGCTCCCTGCTCACGTGCCTAGGAAAGCAGCCAAAGATGGCCCAAGTGCTTGAGTCACTGCCACCTGCACGGGAGACCAGGATGGAGTCCTTGGCTACTGGTTTTGGCCTTGCCCATACCTGGCTGTTGAACTCATTTGGGGAGTGAACCAGCAGATGGAAGACCTCTCGCCTCTCTCTTTTCTCTCTTTTCCTTTAGAATAAATACATAAATCTTACAAAAAATAGAATGTGGAAGAATCTCTACTGAGAAGAGTAGTTTAAGTAAATTGGCGGGGGGGGGGGCACACTGTGGCTCAGCGGGTTAATGCCCTGGTCTAAAACCAACGGCATCCTATATGGGCACTGGTTCGAGACCCGGCTGCTCCACTTCCTACCCAGCTTTCTGCTATGGTCTGGGAAAGCAGTAGAAGATGGTCCAAGTCCTTGGACCCCTGCTCCCACATGGGAGACCCAGAAGAAGCTCCTGGCTCCTGGCTTCAGATCTGCCCAGCTCCAGCCATTGCGGTCAATTGGGGAGTGAACCAACAGATGGAAGACCTTTCTCTCTGTCTCTTACCTTTCCTCTCTCTGTGTAACTCTGACTTTCAAATAAATAAATAAATCTTTAAAAAAATAAATTGGGATGCTTCTGTATACAAGCAGCTGTTCAAAATGCCATCTGTCCATATGTGGCGACATAAAAAGACATCGAAGCTATGTATTTTAACAGGAAAGCCCAGAATCATTGCGTTTTGTGAACCCTGTTTTTGTCTGAACAGTGGGAGCCCCCTAACTTGTAATTGCTTCTTTCTGCACACCTGGAGTCTCTAACTTCCCCACAATGCACATGTAATAAATCTGTAATAAGAAAGAAACCCAATAAATGTATTGGATAGAGGAATGAACAACTGGAAATCACTCTCCCCCGAGGAATTAGCGCATCCGCATCTCATCTTCCCCAGCAGCAGCCACTACGCTGCCTTTCCAGAATGTTCCATTTTCCCAGATGCCACTGGGGAGACAGAGCACGCATGTGCCTGGTGCGCCCTCTGCGGGGTCATTGGGACAGAAGCGCATGGTACCTCCAGGTGTCAGACTCCGCGCAGGCCCCTCGTTCGCGTCCCTGTCCCCTGGCTTCAGGGGCAAGGACAGTAAACGGGCTGCTGCTGGGGCCCTGCTCTCAGCCCCCGCCTTGTGTCTCCTCTGCCCCCCGACACCGCCACCCTGAGCCCTTCTGTAAACAAACCCCCCTCATGCGCCAGAATTTCCTGTGGCACCACTGCCTGGTCAGAATCTGACCGACCGGCACACTCGCCCCGTGTTCCATGCCTTCCTTTGCTCAGCCCTAATTCCCCGAAACAAAAGATTCTCTAACGGGCCTGTCCAGCCTGGCTGTCTCTCCTGCCATCCCGTCTGCTCGCCAGTCACGAGCGTTTGGACAAACAGACATGGAATAAAACTATGATGGGTGTGGGTGTTGGGCACAGCAGAGGGGACGCTGCATGGGGGCCTGTGCCCCGCAGCAGAGTGCCTGGTCCAGTGCCACCTCCGCTTCTGATTCCAGCTTCCTGAGAGCCTGCACTCCAGGAGGAGGCAGGGGACGGCTCAGCCACGTGGGTCCCTGTCACCCTCGCCGGAGGGCTGGATGGGGCGGGCTCCGGCTTTCAGCCATTGTGGGCATTTGGAGAGTAAACCAGGAATGGCAGTGTTTCACTCTTTCTCTCTCTCTGTCTCCCCTATTTTTTTTTTTAAAGATTTATGTATTTATTTGAAAGTCAGAGTTACACAGACCGAGGAGAGGCAGAGAGAGAGAGAGAGAGAGAGAGAGAGGTCTTCCATCCACTGGTTCACTCCCCAGTTGGCAGCAACGGCCAGAGCTGCGCCAATCCGAAGCCAGGAGCCAGAGGCTTCTTCTGGGTCTCCCATGTGGGTGCAGGGGCCCAAGCACTTAGGCCATCTTCTACTGCTTTCCCAGGCCATAGCAGAGAGCTGAATTGGAAATGGAGCAGCTGGTTTTCAAACTGGTGCCCACAAGGGATGCAGGCACTTCAGGCCAGGACATTAACCTGCTATGTCACAGCACCGGTCCTTCTCCTAAAGTTTTTTGTTTTTTTTTTTTTTAAACCCATTGTGCCCCTCACAGGACTTCTCATTTTATTTATTTATTTATTAATGCTTTTTTTTTTTGACAGGCAGAGTTAGACAGTGAGAGAGAGAAAGAGACAGAAAGAAAGGTCTTCCTTCAGTTGGTTTACCACCCAAATGGCCAATATGGCCGGCATGCTGTGCCAATCTAAAGCCAGGAGCCAGGTGCTTTTCCTGGTCTCCCATGGGGTGCAGGGCCCAAGCACTTGGGCCATCCTCCACTGCACTCCCTGGCCACAGCAGAGAGCTGGACTGGAAGAGGGGCAACCGGGATAGAATCCAGTGTCCCAACTGGGACTAGAACCCAGGGTGCCAGTGCCGCAGGCAGAGGATTAGCCAAGTGAGCCGTGGCGCCAGCCCCCAGGACTTCTCGTTTTAATACCAAACTGAAGTCTCTTTGCCCCACCAGCTCATCCACACACTTCCCCAACCAGGTGTTTCTCTCCCACACATACCTGGTTCCTTCCCCAAGTCTCATAGGCCCTGCTTACACTCTCCCCAAAGTGACCGTTCTCCACTTGTCAAGTGGAGAAGTGTCTTGGGTAAGGCTATATTTTCCCTGAGAGCCGCAGCCTTTCTTTTTCTTTTCTGGTTTTTTTTTTTTTTTGAAGATTTATTTTATTTATTTGAAAGACAGAGTTACAGAGAGAGGTAGAGACAAAGAGAGAGGTCTTCCATCTGCTGGCTCACTCCTCAGTTGGCAGCGATGGCTAGAGCTGTGCCAATCTGAAGCCGGGAGCCAGGAGCTTCTTCTGGGTCTCCCACATGGGTGCAGGGGTCCAAGGACTTGGGCTATCTTCTACTGCTTTCCCAGGCCATAGCAGAGGGCTGGATCGGAAGAGGAGCAGTCAGGACTAGAACCGGCGCCCATATGGGATGCCAGTGCTTCAGCCCAGGTCCACATGAGAAGGTAGCATTTATTTGCCCATTGACAGGTGAGGAAACCAACACTTAACAATGATTAAGTCACAAGCACACAGCAAATACAGGACCCACGGCGCAAGCCAACGTGCTCGTTTGCCAACCCCCCCTTTTCTCGCACTCTGCACAGGACCTGGGCTGCTGGCTCCACTCCGCCTCCCCATCCCACCCTTCTCCACCTGCCTTGTCTCACTTCTCAGGCCACAGGGGTAATGTGAAACTGTCCAGTAGTGACATTAAAAGAGAAAAGTTGGTGGCAGGTGTTTGAGGCAGGTGTTAAGATGCCTGCACCCCAGAGCGAGTCCTGGCTCCACTTCTGATCCAGCTTCTTGAAAATGCACACCCTTGGACGTGGCAGGTGCTGTCTCAAGTGCAGATCCTGCCACTGACCTTGGAGACCTGGGCTGAGTTCCAGGCCCCTGTCTTCAGCCTGGCCCAGCCCCAGGTATTGCACACATCTGGGGAGTAAATCAGCTCTCTCTGTGTGTCTGCCTCTCTGGCCTTAAAATAAACAAATAAAAATTTTTAAAGAAAACAGGTAAAATAAGTCTTCGTTTGACATTTTACTTAACCCAATATATCCAAAACAGTATCATTCCACATGTGATTGATACATTAATTATTCATATATTTGTCTCCTACACTGTCACCTTCTTCCTCCTCTTCCCTCTTCCTTTCTTCCTCTTGTCTGAATTCAGTGACTGAATCTCTGGCCATTTTGTTCTTCCAGCGTGGCTCAATCCGGAGCAGCCACAATTCAAATAGTCAGTAGCCACCTGTGGCCAGGGGCTAGCATTTGTACTGCGCGGGGCTGAGATGGTACAGCGCTGCCAGTTACAGGCACACTGCCATCTAGTGGACAGATGTTCCTGAAGGAAGCTGTGGGCGACCACGGTAACCCCACAGACTGGATCCAGAGAGAAGATGCACAGAAACAGGCAGGAGAGAGGTGGCTACGGAGGATGGCCCCAGAGCAGGTGCGCAGCCATGGAGCAAAGTGGGGTCACCGCTGGCAGACCTTAGCCACGTTGCCTCCCTGTTGCCTGGTCACCCAGGGAATTAGCACAAGATGCTATTTTTCAGAGTGCACATTTCAACCAGTTCTTTTACAGTTCCCTTCCTTCAGACCCAGTCTCACTGCATAGTGTGTGAAGGGCTTTTCCCCAGAAATTGGCCGACTTCTCTTTTAACCCCTGGTAAAAACGTGTTTTCTTCTGTTTGGGGCTCTTTGGGCTGCTGTTGATAAAATACCATGAGCTGAGTGGCCTGGGAACAGCAGAGGTTGGGTTCTCGCAGTTCTGGGAGAACCATTAAGTCCACCATTAAGATCTGGAGTCTGGAGGTGGTGGTGACAGTGGAGGTGGGGTAGGTGGGGGTACTTCCTGTTCAAAGGTGGCGTCTCCTCCCCCTCCCCCTGGCGGGAGGGGCACAGCAGCTCTCTGGGGCCTCTCCGTGGGGGCGCTAATTCTGTTCATGAAGGCTGCATCCACATGGCCTGACAGCTTCGCAGAGGCCCCATTGGCCAACACCAGCCCCGTGGTGCTTGTTTCCACGTGCGAATCTGAACAGGACCACAAACATGCAAACCATAGCGGGTGTGCTGATTCTAAGAGTCCAGTTAACTAAGGCTTCTCCCAGTGTGGACAATTAAGACTCCTGGACGAGAACCGATGTGATTCCAGACCTCTGAAGTGTGAGAGGGACCTTGTGTGGCTTTGTAGAATAAAGCGCCGTGGCCGCACCACTCAGGGGAGCAGCATTCGGAGCTGAAATGGAGGGCGCAGCTGGGACACTCGCTGACCTGGCCCTGACCGTGGCTGCAGCCCCGCGCTGTCCTGAGGGCGGAGCTGGACCTGG